>NC_080748.1:86210683-86534447 GCF_020826845.1 Diceros bicornis minor | reverse complement strand
GGTACCCAGATCTCGATCAAAAAATAGAACATCCCTCCTGCCCTAGAGGCCACTCCCACCAGAGGGATCAGCATCGTAATCCCTGTGCCTGGTGTGAACATCACATGAATGGAATCGGATAATAGGTACCCTTTCTCTCCGGCTGCTCTGGGTTGGGTCTGTGAGAGTCGTGCATGTCCATTCATTCTATCTGACGCACACTTCTACCCGGTATGAACACATCTTGATTTATTTTGCTTTTCCTACTGCTGACAAGTGTTTGGGCTGTTTCCAGGTGCACAGACTTTACTGGTTACTGCCAAACAGCTGTCTGAAGCGGTTCTTAAACTCCAACCAGCAGTATCAATACGAGTTCCAGTGGCTCCCTGTCCCTGCCAACACTGGGTATTGTCTGCTACGAGTTTTAATAACTGACTTATTTATCGTCAGCTCTCCCTCTAGAATGAACACTCCCTTAGGTCTACACCATCAGGGCACAGATTTTCAAAACACACTTTCAATTACTCGTGAAGCTATCCTGATACAAAACCTGCACACTCAAATGTCTCATGAATGTTATTTTAACATGCTGGAAACTACCCAAACTTTAACTGAATTTGTGTTGCCAGGTTAACATACTTTTTTTGTGCACACCTCAGAACAGAACTTTTCCTGCTGTTTGTAGCTCCACACTTTTTCTTTTCTTGTGAATTCCAGTAGGCGACTTCAAATCCTTCCTGAAGAAGGCAGACTAGAACAGTTCTTTCCTCTCCCCCAGGCTGACCCACCCAGCTGAGTGGCATTAGTGGCTTACGTTACTTATACTATTTTCTAGAAATTGGGGCAAAGTTAAAAAACAACTGGGGCTGCTATCTCAGGAAGAAGCTGTGCTAGCCCATAAAAAAATATGTTTTTCCTATAAAACTAGCTCATACATTTTAAGTGTTCTTGCTACAAGTCAGATACTATTTAACTGCTTTACAGATATTTTCTCATTTAATCATTGTAAGATTCCCATGAAGAAGGCATTATAATCCCCACTTTGCAGACAAGAAAACTGAGGCCAAGAAAAACTAAACAACTTGCCCACAGTCAAACATTTGCTAAGTGAGAGAGTCAAATACAAACGCAGGGCAGCTGGCTGGGGCTCCGGTACCACCCTTCATCCACACGGCTCCATAACCAGCATCCTGGTACCAGTGCCCACACGGAAGCGGCTCCCAACGCCAAGAGCGGTGCGTCTGCTCTGCAGACGTCACAGCTCGAGGGAGACGTCCACCAGTGAACGACGCACACGGGCAAAGCCGTGCTTCACCTGCACTGCGTCCAGCTGAGCGACGGTTCCAGGAGCTGGGGGCACCGTCCGATGTTACGTGTAGAAATGCAGGCAGCTGTCAGGTGACATCAAGCAGCTTCTAGAGCATTAAGCTCAGTATCACCTCTCAAGGTTCTGGAACCGTCAGGATTCCAGAGAAAAGGGTTTACAACCTGCCACCATCCACAACGACTCCTCTGTGTCAGCAAAGGTTTTCTCTACACAAGGCAACCAAGAGAGCCCAGAAACAGACTCCCACAGACTTCCCGCTAACACCCGATTCCACTGTCCCACTGAATTTATAGTAAGTAAACGCTAAAACCTGGAACTTATAAACTTATACAAATGAAATACTTTATTTGAGAAGAGGTTCTGTTGCCAAAAACCTGTATGAATGCCTGCCGTGGGTTCTCTGATTTCCAGCCTTCCGTGAACAGAAAGCAAAGCCCAACCGTCCTGCCGTGAGGCCATGCCTTGAGCGCACTTAGAGAAATCAACTTTCATTTAAAGAAGAAAATCTCAATCGGAACATTTTGGTAACATCAGCAAATTCACAGTTTAAGGCATTTAGATTTCCCAGTGTCCTTTCATAATTAATTCTCCCTTGAACAGAAAAGCTTATTTTGCCAAATTAATGTATACAATGTCTTATCAGACCCAGATGGACACTCCCTGTTTTTACTTGAACTGCCAGAAAAGGAAGAGCTCATGTTAGCAGCAGTCCTGTAACATTTTTTCTTGGTAAATGTCCTGGTCTACGTTGCATTTAACTGTATAAGCTACTTCAAACTCTTCCTGGAAGGAGGAGGACGAGAACGCCCCACAAGCGGTTCTCTTCCATCAGCCTGGCCTCCCAGCCCAGCGCAGCAGGGGCTCACATCCCGCCTCCCATATGCTGGAAACTGAGGTCCATTTAAAGTCAAGGTCAGCGACGGGGGCTGCCAGCTCAGAAGGAAGCCCACGCTCTCCCCATGACGGCCCCACAGGGGACAACGGTGCAGAGCTCACCAAGTGCAGGAGACAGGGGAATGTCTGCTGCATCAAGAAAACAAAGTGTCCTTGACCAAGAGACTAATTCACACCACCCTCCACTTTGAAAACTACAAAGTTAGGAAAGGGAAATGACGCAGAGCAGAAGTATTAAAGAATTGGGTCACACGTGTTACTACCATTTACCATATTAGTAAATTCACTTTTAGTCCAATACAGGAGGGTCCAATACAGACAAGCCTGAGCAAGGACCCTCGTCTGACGGCTGAGGTTACTGACCAGGCACTGGAAACCGAATCTCTGCTCAGATTCACTCTTTTAGTTTGCAGATTAAAAATAAAAACAAGAAATTTAATTTCATCTTAAACTTTTGGTTACTATAAATTTCTTGAACACAAACCTATTTCAGTCTGTGTGTGTGTGTGTGTGCGCGCGTGTGTAACATATATGTAAAATATACATCTCAGATTTTCTAAAGTAGGCCCCATTTGCACAGACTAACACATCTTAGAAGGGAAAAGGATAACATTCTGTGCAACACTCCTCCCCTCGTGATCCCCACTCATGGTCTCATGTGATGTGGGACTGAGCTGAAGGTTCAAGATCTCCTTAGCCCTCCACTCAACCTGTGAGCTTCTCAGCAAACAGCCAGGGAACAAACACTATCAATAAGTGAAATGCAAATTAAAACAACTGGCCAAAGGCATTTTTAAATGTTAATATTCGATGTTAGTGGGAAAACAGTGAAACTTACCTTCCCACGTGCTAGTGCAAGTGTGAGTGATCACAACTCTCTGTGAGCAACCTGGGAACCACTCTTCTCTCTCACAGATAAACTCTCCACCGTAAAGGACAAAAATGTCAGAAGCCACTCGGCTTTCCTCTTAGCTCGTTATTGTGTGGAGGTTCGTGGACAGAGAGAAGTATAAATAGGGCATTCTGAAATAATGTTTGTGTGTACGATTAACTCTTTAAGGAATATATCATTGTGCTTCTAGTGCTCAATTAAAACAATGAAATGTATTTTAGAAGAAAAACATGTACAAAAACCTTTATGTAAATAACCTGTAAACAAGATAAGTCTATCATTTCAGCATGTGCCACTTAAATAAAACAGAAACAGTAGTTAAACTGAAGGCAGATATGCCCATAAAATAGACACTTCAGTGTTAGTATTTCTCTGGCTTAACCACTAAGAGCAGAAGAGAGAGACAGAGAGAGAAGACAAGGAGGGAGGGGGAGAGAGAGAGAAGAGAGAGAAGAGAGAGACAGAGGGAGAGAAGAGCTACCGACCCAGGACCTCAGGATGACCCACTATTAACATAATTTCTTTTTAATTTTGTGTTATTCTTACATTTTTATGCAAAGTTTTCATGCTATGGTATAATAAATCAGAATTTGTTTTAATTTTAAAACATTTTCAATTGCCTACCTCCGATAGAGCGGACACCCAGCAGACACTGTGGTTCTAATGCCCCCACCCACCCCACCCTACCCCAGCAAATGCAGAAGTCTGGTTAAGGGTCACGATTACATGCACAGATGCCTCCCTGCTGATGGGCTACGAACTACAGCCGCACACCAACCCTCCCAACAGAACGGACGCCTGCAGGAGCCTTTATACCCATTCAGTGCTGCTTGGGTGGGCAGCTCCTGAGTCTGCCATGGTGGCCTCACCTACTGTCACTTCTTAGGGGGCACACATGCCAGGCCAGGCGGCCAATGAGCAGACGAAAATCAGATTCTAATTCTCTGGGAACAGCTGTGCGCTCCCCACCCTATTACTTTATTACTACAGATCAGTGATGTGTGAAGTGTTAATTGGTGCATCTGTTGAGATCTCGGATATCACACTTAAATTGTGGGACCAGCAGTATCAAAATTAGCAAACGCTGCATGCCCACGAGGTCTCCCTCTGAGAACGAACCGTCTCGTGTCAGGAACTCGCCTCATCTTCCTCATCGAGGACTCTCCCCCCACAGGCTTCAGCGGGCATCCGAGACCCACGAAAACAAAAGACGACAGACCCAGCAAAGAAACCCCGAGGCCACAATGGGGAGGCCGCCCAAGTCGCAGCCAGCAGACTGGACCCCGGGCGGCACTGGCCATTTTCCTTCACCATGCCCTCTCCCCTCTGGGCCAGCCCGAGGACATCCACAGATCCCACTGCCTATGTTTACGGCCACGGAGGTTTCCGAAGATTATCTTATTTCCCCTGAAGAAACACTCCTCTCGGGTCGGCTCCGTGGCTTAGCGGTTAAGTGCACGCGCTCTGATGCTGGCGGCCCAGGTTCGGATCCCGGGCGCGCCCCAAGGCACCACTTCTCCGACCAACCCGAGGCCGAGTCCCACGTACAGCAACTAGAAGGATGTGAACCTATGACATACAACTATCTACTGGGGCTTTGGGGGGAAAAAGATGAATAAATAAAATCTTTAAAAAAAAAAAAGAAACACTCCTCTCCTCAGCCATGAGGAACACACACGGACCCCGGAAACAGAAGGTGAGAAACAAGATGAACTCTGCATGTCCCCCCCACCGCCCCCAGATATCCAGATCTAGAACTAAGAATTAGGCTTTCAACTTTCCGAAGTGTAGACTGTGGCCAATGGGAAGTACGGATTACTGTTACATCTAAAGTATCTGCCAAATCATACTTAGGAGCCATTGAAGAGTGATCATTGTTTCCCAATTCGTTTCAAATCAGATTCATTATTGATCAAAACAGCAGCTTCCCAGTTTCCTTTGCTGGCTCTCTAAGAAGCAGTGAGCCGGCCTCACAATTTCCTCAAACCTCCGTGAGGAGGGCAGCCTGCTGGCCTCCGGTGGTCGGACCGCGTCAGCTAGAGAGCAGGATAGCTAACAGCAGCCGCGCAGCCCCTCCTGGCACGCTCACTGCAGGCGCACAGAGGCGAGTACACTCACACTGCGCCACGTCAGCGGGCACAACCAGGTAAACCCACAGAGGCAGCAGCGACAAAAATGTGGACTTGTAACACTGAGTTATAAAAATGGTATCTGATCAATAACGGAGGAGCACACCACAGAAAGTCGTGCTCAATCAGAGACTGGAGGATTATCTGCATCCAGGCGCATCCTGGATGATCCGAAAGATTTCTTCCAATTCCGAAGATTCTGTCACTCAGATTCTTAAGATGGCTGGACCCTATCCTGGACTTTAAGACGGAAGAAAGCCCTTGCTTTAAATCAATTAAACAACAAAGCACCCACAATGCTGCCGACGGGAAGGCCTGCTCAGCCAAACCTCCTGTCACTCTAGACCTGTGTGTACCCTTGCCCGTCCCTACACGTCTGGGGAAAGCTGGGCAGGTGGCCTCCTGGGAGGGAGCTAGGTGGCTGGAGGACAGAGAGAGGGAGACTTTCCCTGCACATTCTTCTTCTACGTTTGAATTTTGAACCATGTGTATGTATTACCCATCCAATAAATCCAACCAATCAATGAAGACATCAAGATAAAGATGGGGAAATGAACACCAGAGGTAGCGATAAGTAATATCTTTAGTTAAAGCTACATGGATATGACACTGTGACACAGGTGCCAGGCAAGGGGGTAGGGGTCTCCATGTTCATCGGTCACCAGCCCCACTCCAGTCAAGGGCAAAGGCAGGGGACTCTTTTCTAAACACAGTTCTACTGTCACACAGCCACACTCATTCGTTACACACTGTCTGTCCACAGCCACTTTCCAGGAGACCGCAGAGTAGGGTCGTTGCCGCAGAGCAATGATATTTTAGCCTGTAGCCTAAAATACTTACTATACTTTAAATATTTAGGCCCTATAAACGGAAAACATGGGCTCTTCAGAAACAGTCTGCCAACCCTGGTCTAGGAGAAAGGTAGGAAAAAAGGGATGTTTTCTTTTGCTTGTCAGAGAAGGGCCCTCGCTAGAACCTGAAGCATAACTCTCATTCATCCCGAGTCAGGAGTCAGAGAGAGAAACCACTTGTGGAAAGGACACGAGACGCTGGGCTGGCCTCTCACAGGGGCCCCTGCAGCCCCCATCACTGACCCCCACCACAAGTGAGACGCCCTGAGACGGGACGGGGGGGCCTGTGGGCAGGTGGGCATCGGGGTCTCCTTCTGGAAACACAAGCTGGTGTGAGGTGAAGGCCCCCAGCCCAGCCGCCCTTGATGAGCCAGATGACTCAGGACGTCTGCACCCAGACATGGGGCCGAGGGACCCTCATACGATGTAAAGTCCTTCCCACTTGACACGACCTGATTCCTTCAGGAGCAAAGAACCAAGCAAGTTCTCATCTTCTCATCGCGTCTCTCACGCACTTTTAGGAAAGTGCCCCTTTGCCTGATTCTCCCACCAGATTTGAGTTCCTAGAGGGAGAGAACGCTCTTACTTCTGTTGTCTGGTTTTCGGTTTTCCCAGTGGCCGGCACGATTCCTGGTCCACAGTGGGTGAAGAAAGAGAGTAATACAGTAGTGAAACCTGCTAAAAATAGAGCAGCAAGTTATCACTAGAAACAGCTCAGATTTACCTACAACACCAAGTTATTTTAATGAATTCACAGAAGACAGGCAGGAGTCTTAAAGCTGTATATTAAACAAGAAACTTGCAAGGTCCCACAAGTTTTCTACAAGAAAGATTCCCATGTCCCAGGAAGATGCCTTCAGAATTGTACTTTCCGAGGAAATACAGTGTTGGAAACGGCGTTTCGTACTCTGACTAGTACCTCTCTCACAACACGAACGCTTTAAGTTTCAACTTTACACTTTAAGACACAGCAATTCACTGTCGATTTCCGCTCTGCAGAGCTCTTCAAATCGCCCAAAGTAATGGACTTCTCTTCCAACTTGCACAGCGACGGCTGGTTGACTGTCTGTTCCCCACCTTCCCAGCTGGCTCACCGGTTAGCAGGGACACTTTCGGACACAGATGCAGACCCAGTAAGACCTCCAGCCTGGGGCCCTGACTAACGACCACTGGGGGCTCATTTACCAGGCAGATCTGGGAATCTGCTGAGAAAAGCTCTTCAAAGTGCAATTACCATTAGGCCTGTTCCCTGCAGCAGCAGGCTCACTCCTCTCCCTGCGGGCAGTCGGTGCCCCAGCCCCTCTCTCCCTGAGGCCTCACATTTCGTCTCCTGGTGACAGAGACAGAGAGTGTTCCCTCCAGAGACGCCTTCTTCTATTTCTTTCCTTACAGCCACACTGGGACCCCAGGCACCAACCGCATTTACAGCACTGCTCCCTTGGTGCAGAGGAGAGCAGGGCGGCCCTGGGATGGTTGCCCAGCCCTCCCCAGCGCCCGAGCCAACAACAGCTGCAGGGGGCGGCGGCCCTGTCTCCCTCACCCCAGTCCTCGTCTTCCTCACCAGCACAACCACCGAGGACAAGGTGCCCATCTCAAACCTCAAAGACTCAGGGAACCAACAGACCCTCCTCGGGGACGCTGTCCCCAGTCACCCTCCACAAGCGGAGGCTGCTCGTGTTCTGGAAGCTCTCTGGGGACGGGCAGTTCATAGGCACAGGCTGCAACTACACAATTCCCCTAGCTGGGGATAGGGGCTGCGACCTTTGCTTTGCCTCGCGTGATACCATGATTTATCATAATACGCGTTTGGTCTCTGCCCTTTCCTGGCACAGAGCTCCTAAACCCCTCGGAATTTCCTAAGTGGTGAGAGTCACAAAGGTGTCTTTTGCTATTCTAACGAGGCGATTTTGGACCCACACCCCAGGATGAGGGCTGGTTGCCAGGGGAACCAACCACGGGATTGGAGGACTGGAACTTTCAGTGCCACCCTGACCTCAGGGAGGGGAGGAGGCTCGAGATGGAGTTCAATCACCAATGGTCAATGAATTAACCAATCACACCCAGTAATGAAGCCTCCATAAAAACCAAAAGGACAGGTCTGGAGAGCTTCTGGGCTGGGAACACGTGGACACGTAAGTACAGGGGCACCTGGAAAGGGCATGGAAACCACACCCTTCCCCACACCCTGCCCTGTGCATCTCTTCCCTCTGCTGTTCCTGAGTTGATATCCTTTATAATAAACCAGGAATCTAGTAAGTAAACTGTGTCTCTGAGTTCTGTGAGCTGCTCCAGCAGCAAATTAATCGAACCCAAGGAGGGGGTCATGGGAACCTCTGATTTACAGCCAGCTAGTCAGAAGCCCAGGTGACAAGTGGACTTGGGACCACTGTGTGAAGTGGGGGGGGGGGGGGAGTGCAGTCTTGTGGGACTGAGCCCTAACCTTCGGGGTCTGACGAGATCTCCAGGGTCATATCCGTGTCAGGATTGAGCTGAGTTCTTGGATGCCCTGCTGGTGTGGAAGAATTACTTGGACACCCTCCAGTGGAACTGGGTCCAGAACCTAATCCACCTGTGTCTAAACTATTCTGTTATCACATCACTGCATTTTTTTTTTTAAAGATTTTATTTATTTATTTTCCCCCCAAGGCCCCAGTAGATAGTTGTATGTCATAGCTGCACATCCTTCTAGCTGCTGTATGCAGGACACAGCCTCAGCATGGCCAGAGAAGCGGTGCGTCGGTGCGCGCCCGGGATCCGAACCCGGGCCGCCAGCAGCGGAGTGCGAGCACTTAACCACCAAGCCACGGGGCCGGCCCTTCATCACTGCATTTTAATTTATGCAGAGAGGAAAACTACCTGCACTTGGTCTTTAGGGTCATTAAACACTGATTGAGCACTTACTGTATGCAAATTATCCTAAGGCACCCAGGTAAACTGAGGCCTGTGTCGATGTGGTTGGCCACCTGGGCTGCTGCACGAGGGGTACGTGAAGGGCAGCGGGTAAGAGATAAAAATGCAAAAGCGACCACAGGGGGACGAAGGAGGCAGTGGAGGCTGGGCAGGAGGGGGACAAGAAACCGCCCCCAACAGGGATCCCGTCTCCTCCCCAGGAAGCCTCTCTCGCCAGCTCCTGCGTGCTCTCGAAGCATTTTGGACTTGCCTTCACCACAGAAGGCCACGCGTGCTGGAATCACGGAGGAACCTGCCTGCCCCAGCCCACGCCTGGCTGCCACCCTGGCCGAGTCAGCTTCCTGAGGGTAGGGTCTGGGTCTTCTGCAACAGGCACTGGGTTGAAGCAGGGGAGAGCTGGAGTTCTCCACCAGGAACCGCATGGCCACTGCCTAGTAGGAAGGGGCACTGCAGGGTCAACAGCGGACCAAATGACCATCCGCCTGGACTCGGGCCAGGCCTGGAGGCTATGCCACAGTCCAGAGCAGAAGTGCGTGCGGCTTGGAGAGGGCAGTGGGGAATACAGCAGGGCACGGACAGCCGCAGAAGGCGGCGGGATAAAGGAAAGCAAGCAAGTTTCAGAAACCAACACTCGATTCAGATCCTGGCTCTGGTCTTCGTCCAGTTCCCGGCACAGAACTTCAAAAGGCTTGGAATTTCCTGTGTGGCAGGAGAACCTTTGATCATTCACCCGGAGCCCCTTTCGACCACACCTCACAGGTGACTCAGGGGGCCCTGGACAGTCTCAGGGGAGGGGCTGGCTCACACGAATTATAGGGCTGGAACTTGAACCCCATCCCTCTGGGGAGGGTGCAGGGCGGGAGACTGCGCCAACCACGTGGCTAGTGCTGTGCTGAGACCTCAGCGAGATGCGTGGGGAGTGGCCTGGTGGTAGACGGACACACCCAGTGTGGGAGGGTGACGTCCCCACCCATGAGAGCGGGCAGGAAGCCCACCTCCTCCCAGACCCCAGAAGCGTCACTTCCACGTGGCTGACTTATGTCCTCTATGATAAAAGGGAATTGTAAGGACTGTACTTCCAGTGAGTTCTGGCAGTTGTTCTAGTAAACTGTCAAACCTGCAGGGGTCGTGGGAACCCCGAATTCATAGCTGGTCGGTCAGAAGCACAGGTGGCTGGGGACCTGCAGCCGGCGTCCGCAGCGGCGATGGTCTTGTGGGACTGAGCCCTAACCTGTGGGGCGGGTCTGCGCTAACTCCGGGCACCCGGTGTCAGAAGTGAACTGAGCTGCAGGACACCTGCTGGTGTTGGGCAGTGGTGTCAGAACAGGCTCCACAGCTGTGACACCCGACGTGACTCTGGAGTGGCAGCCAACTCTGCGAGCCTCATCTTCTTCATCTGAAAATTGGGATCACACCACCCAGGCCCTATGACAGGCTTCTCAACACATTAAATGACAGACTCCACAAAATGCTAAGGTGGCACATGTACACGTGATTCCCCTGGCATCAAAGGGACCCTGCAGCCCCCGGGGGGTGGGCGCCTGGAGGCTCCTGGTTCCTCCACCTCCTGGGCACCGGCCACCTGGGAGGGGACCAGGCGTCTGTCTGCATCTGTCACCCTGATGTCAGCCCAACAACTCCACACGGTTGGGTCAACAACTCCACACGGTTGGGTCAAATGGCCCCAGGCACTTGAATGAAGAAGACTCAATCTCCCACCCTACACGTGGCAGGATGTGAGCCTGGCCCTCACCACCCCTCGGGGCTGGGGCTGGGTCAGGCATCGCCCCTCTCCCACTGCCCCACTCTCTCAATCGCCCTCAATTCTAGCTTGCAACCTTGACTCCTGCTCACACTCATCTAAATTTGGGGGGATCTGGAGATGAGGGAGGAGGAGGGGGACCTAAGGGTGCGTAGTGGATGTCCACTTTATGTCCTTCGGCCACAGCTGACCGTGGGACTCGTCGTGTCCAACTCTGCCCCTCCAGCCACTCTGCTGTGAGACCCCCTCGCTCCGCCCCCCGGCCCCTAAGGCCCTCGTTCTCAGGTCACATTCTTCTCTGCCTTCAAGTCCAAGAACACAGGAAACTGACTTTAGGTTTGTAAGCGATAACTGTGGTGGTGGCCCTGGGTGAGACGCCAGCCTGGTCTCCAGCTTGATGACCACGTGGAGCCCTCACTCCAATGTGGCCAAAGGCACACATGACAAGACTTCTGTCCTCAGCCCTCAAGGTCGTCTCCATCTAACCTTCCTCTCTGCTGTTTCCCCTCACAGTGATTTTAAATGTATTTTTAGGCTATGCTGGGGGACCTCTTCATCAGATTGACTGGACTATTATTGGGAACAGCGTGACAGGGAGAGCCTGGAGGACTAACACAGAGAGGGATCTGCTTATCCAAAGCCAGTTACCAGCGTGGGTAGGACAGCTGTTACCTTCCACTAAGTGTTTGCTTCTTAGTAATAACAGTAATAACGTTCTGCACTGTGCAACTCGTTTTAATTTTAGTGGTAAAAGCTTTATTCTTTTTTCTGATTACAAAAGCAATACATGACCAGTACAGAACTTTGAGCACACACAGAAAAACAAAGATGAATAAAACAATAACCCATGATCTTAACATCCAGAGATAATCACTGGCTAACATAATTTTCCAGATTTTTTTCTATGCATATATTTACATGGATCCATAAAAAGGCATATATACTAAAAATGGGATCATATTATATGTACTGTTTGCAATATGCTTTTTTTACCCAACACAGTATAAACTACTTTCCACATCAATAAATCTAAATCTATATCATCTTTCTAAAGGACTGCATGGTATTCCCTTGTATGAATTTTCAGTAGTGTATTTAACCAATCCCATTAGAGATCTGAGTGGCTTTCTTTGCTATAATAAGCAGTGCTGCAAGGAGCATTTTAATATGGTCATCTTTGTGCTCCTGGACCATGATTTCCTGAGGTTAATTCCTAGAAATGGAATGGAAATATTTACTTTGCATCAAGGATACATTTTTTAATTAAGTAAATGGGATTATTCCTACAGCCTACATGCTAATTTTAAATTTTAATAGTATTTCAAAACAAAGTAATAAACAGGAAAATTTATAAGAAAACAATAAAAGGTAGTCTTTTTATATTTATTTAGTTTTTCACTGCCTGAGACAGGTGACACACCTGAAGCAGATGATCATACAATTACCTGGCCTTGCATCAGAAGGACAGACTCAGGCCAGCCGGCCTGCTGACCCCTCCGACCATTTGCCCAGATAGCATGCAACAGCACTCAAAAATCACATGAGTACAGTTCAAACAGGCTAGGCTGTTGATCAATACAATGCCTGCTCTTTTCTGTTAAAACCAATGTCGCAGTTTTAAGCCTCCCTCGTCCCTTAATATTCTATTCAAGACCAGCCTTTGATCCACCTGCTCCTGACGGCTACGTGCTAACTCCACACCCAGGAACAGGGCTCTCTGTAACCTCGGAGGACAGTTATAAGAAGCTGAACAGGGGCAGCTGGGTCACAACCCAGAAGGGCTGACCCCCCATCTCTCCACCCCCAAAGTCCACCACACTCCACGTGGAGGGGGGACCCCGCTAAAGGCAGCTCTCGTTCCCATGAGATTTCAAATGACACTAGCAGGCGTCTTCTCCAATAGGATGCACGCAGAACATGTGTAGAGTTATAAAATTGTTAACTGGAAACGTTCATTTTTGGCTAGCTAACAAATACAACTTTATGAGCACAACAAGAAGCAGCAAGAATACCATCAGCCGAAAATAAATGTGAAATCATTAACGCTGCAAAAGAATCCAGGGCCGGCCCTGTGGCATAGTGGTTAAGTGCACGCACTCCACTGCTGGTGGCCTGGGTTCAGAGCCCGGGTGCGCACGGACGCACCGTGTGTCGGGCCATGCTGTGGCGGTGTCCCACATAAAGCGGAGGAAGACAGGCACAGATGTTAGCCCAGGGCCAGTCTTCCTCAGCAAAAAGAGGAGGCTTGGCAACAGATGTCAGCTCAGGGCTGACCTTCCTCACAAAAAAAAAACCTCTGATGCACAATCATCTCACTAACGAATCTGCCAGAAACTTGGGGACAAACAGCTCTGGGTGTTCTCAACCGTCCTGTGGTCAGGAGTATTCCACCTCCATGTTGTTCTGTGTCTGTGTCAAAGTTGCGCTCCCACAGAACACTTGTTATACTACAGAAGCGTATAAAATACGCACAGGACGTGGGGCTACAGAAGTGACGTGTCCAAATGAGCAGCTAGCCCCCCAGCTCCGTCCCTCCTGTCACCCCTGCACATGGTGGCTTAGAGCTGGGGTGTGAGGGTCCCTAGGGCTGCCTCAACCACATCCATCAACGCAGGAAAACCACCGCAAGCGTTTTCTCTGGCTGAGATGAGAATGTTCCCAGTTGGGTCCCCGACCCCAGAAGATGCTCCCTAAGGAGTCGGAGACAAGGAAAAGGCAGAGGAGATCAGGCTCACCACAGAGGAAGACGAAAGAGTCAGGGGAGGATGCAGGAGAGCCCGAGAGAACACACAGGCCGGAAGAAGGAGACGCAGGTAACCACCCGTCTCACTTCTCTCTTCCTCGCCTACACCAGCCCTGGGCCACCAGCTCCACATCAGCATTCCGGGCTTGCTTCTTCCTCAGTTGGGTACACAGCGACTGCTATCTGGTTTCATTTCATCCTTATCAACAGTTAGCTGTCGGCACAAGATCAAATGGCCAGCATGTGATCCTCCCACAAACTAAACAGGGAATGACATTTCCATTCCGCCTGAAGCGACTGTAGCCTTAGAAGCCACCACAGCATTAAACAAGAACTAAAACCCACGGAGACCTTCTCCTAAAGAAGGCACGATGACACAGAGTACTACAAAACCGCCATTTATGCGGTGCATTATTTCTTTTTATTTGAATATGTTCAACAATATGAATTCTCACATCCACGAGGACCAGGAAAATTTTTTAAAAATCACTTCATTTCACAAATATTCATACAGCTTTGAGAACTCTGTTATATAACACTACGAAGAACACTAAAACGGATGAACTGATGACCACTATACATCCGCTGAAATTCAACTGGACTTGTTTTCAAGTTTCAGGCCTCTCGCACATGAACCAAATACGTCTCATAAGAAAAACTACGGGCTCCTGACAGCGTTACAACACCAGGACACTAACCCCCACCTGGTGTGTTCCACTGCAAGTCCCCCAGGACTCGAGAAGGAACGCCTCTCCATTATTCTGTCCAACGGACATGAGAACAGGCAGAAGTGTTTCCAACGATCAAGAAAGGCCTCTGCCCCGGGGCCCGGCCGTGGGTATCGCTGTCTCCACACCCCAGTCTACCGGCCAAACCGTGGAACCTAACTGAGCTTCCTGATGAAGGCTTATGTAACGGCGATACAGGGAAGGGAAAAGGTCTGCCCTGGAGACAGGCCAGCCTCTGCCCCGCTAGCCCGTGTGACCTGGGGCTGGTGGCCTACAGATTCTGGCCTCCCTCTCACTGTCCCTAAGTTGGGGGTTTAAATGACACCACCCACACAGAAGGGCTTCAGGAAACCTGCCCTCACACCCTGATACCTGGGTAAGCAGAACTGTGAACAGAGCATTTCATCCATCTCTGGGGGGAGGCGAGACAATTAAACTGCTCTTCACATGGGGGGCCACTACCTTGTTTACCTCTGGGGAGCTACTGGCCACGTTTTACTGGAAGGAGTATTTTCAAGGAGTATGCAGCACTAAGCGTGGGGAAGAATGAGTAAGGCATTTGGAAACAAACACGGAGAAGGCAGATAGCTCCTGTTTGGGTTTTTAAACCAATCAGTAAAAGGTCCTGCGTCTCACGCTGCGCCAGCGTTAGCGGGTCAGACGTCCAAGCTCCGTCCAGCCCTTCATCCTCCAGACGCTCGGCTGCGCTGGCCTGAGGAGCCTCAGATCCACTGGGGATGTTAATAAGGCTTCTCCCCTCCACCCCTCCCCCGTCTGCACGAGGCTCCTTGGGTGACATTTTTAAGGCGGAGGGGACGGGAGGATGCTCCAGCCTCCCTGGAGGTCTGCTCCCCTCAACCCAAGTGAGCTCTGACTCCACCCGTCCAGGCCGGCTCCCGGCTCCTGGAGATCCACTCGCTAGTAAACGCAGGCCTGGAATTCTGAAAAGCCATGACTGCCAGCTGCTTCCAGAACGAAAGCAGAAACTGTCCCCCCGAAACACGACGCGGCGACCAGTCGCGTGCGCACCAGCTCAGCGCGTTTCTTTTCCCTCCTCCTTTCTGTCTCACCGTGTAGAGCTGACGCTGGACGTCAGTCAGCTTCTTTCCCTGAGCTTCATTTTTTTTTTTTTTTTTTTTTTTGTGAGGAGATCAGCCCTGTGCTAACATCCGCCAATCCTCCTCTTTTTTTGCTGAGGAAGACGGCCCTGGGCTAACATCCGTGCCCATCTTCCTCCACTTTATATGGGACGCCGCCACAGCATGGCTTGCCAAGCGGTGCATCGGTGCACGCCCGGGATCAGAACCAGCGAACCCCGGGCCGCCGCAGCAGAGCGCGCGCACTTAACCGCCTGCGCCACCGGGCCCGCCCCTCCCTGAGCTTCATTTTTGAACAAATCAGTAACTTAGGACAATTTTCCCCTTGACTACTTCAAATCACTTTTTTAAATGACAAAATTTGGGGCTGGCCTGGTGGCGTAGCGGTTAAGTTCACCCGCTCCCTTCAGGGGCCCGGGGTTCGAAGGTTCGGATCCCTGGTGTGCACCGAGGCACTGCTTGTCAGGCCATGCTGTGGCGGCGTCCCATATAAAGCAGAGGAAGATGGGCACGGATGTTAGCTCAGGGCCAATCTTCCTCAGCAAAAAAGAGGAGGAGTGGCAACAGATGTTAGCTCAGGGCTAATCTTCCTCACCAAAAAAAAAACCACAAAATTTTCCAGTGAATGCTAAATTCTAAACTACAGCAGAACTGGAAGACAGAGTGGCTCTGGTTTAGGGAGACGGTGGGGAAGCCGGGTCCGCGTGCTGTAAACCTGTCCCCCCACACCCATTCCAGTGTTGGCGTCCTCAGAAATGCGGCCTGGGGAGGTGGCCATGCGAGGACCACGGGAGGGAGAGCAGGTGCCTGTGGTGGAGCACTCGGCCTGGTGGGCGGGACCAGGGCTTGGACAGCTGAGGGAAAACAGGTCACCGACCCTCAGCCCCGGGCTGGGCACCAGGTCAGAGCACCGTTAAGTCTGTGTCACCTGCCATGTGCGCCCACAGGCTGAAGTGGCACGCAGGGACCGGCCACCCGCTGCATCCCTTCTCCTTCCCCCAAATACAAAATGTGCGAAGCCCCCTCTCTGATTTTGCTAGGCACAAGTGACCTCTGAGCCCCGCACTTTGAGAACCGAGTCTGTTTCAAACAATGTGGGGGCCTCAGCGCTCCTGGCGGAGCAGCATGACAGCGCCCCGGCCTCGCTCCTATGCCCAGCAAGTCCTCCCGGCTGACCTCGGCCCGGGCACTGTCCCCTGCGGCCCAGGCTCCTTCACTGCTACCATCGGGAATCCTCACCCAGGTCTGCAGGCAGACGGGACCGAAGGGATGGCGGAGCTCCAGGAGGGCGTGCACCCTCACCCCTCCAGGGCACGAGGGACGCAGGTAAGAACAGCACATGGCTATGACTTGTCCTGTCATGGTCTCTAAAATCATTTTTATTTTTTTGAGTATTTGCCAAAACAATGGAACTGGCCTTCTTCCCACAGTCCGTGCTGGCTGCCCGTGAACCGCCTCCCTCTGTCACCCGTTTATTACGTTGTTCATGTCTGGCTGCTCCCGCCTGCACAGGGAACACCAGATGCAAGTCCAAGGTGTCAGAGCCACGGCCCTGGCAGCAGGGAGCCGACCGCAGGCCCAGGGAGGCCCACACAGCCCGCCAGATGCAGGGCCAGGCCCTAGGCCAGCCTCCCACAGGACCTTCTCCAGCCACGGCACAGGGCCTGCCCTCCAGTCCCAACTGTCACAGCTGGAGCAGCAGGAGGATGGGAACGGCTCCCGCAGCAGAGAAACCTTTTCCACAGGCAGCGGACCAGGAGAAGCAGCAACCGCCCCGTTTTCTGGGAGCGGCCTGGCCCTGCCTCGCTGTGTTCGCCCCGCCACGCGGGAGACAGCCACGCTCGCATCGACGCGCCGCGGGGGCGACAGCCAGCATCCACGAGCGGTACTCAGCGCCGTTCCGACCACACGTTAGAAGCAAAGCGTGTGCAGGACTTACCCCATGAAGTAAGCAGATGCAGTCCACAGTCGCACACGGAGTGGACGGCTGGCCCACGCTGTGAATTTACAGCCGGAGTTTATCTGTTTGGAGGCCACGGGCTGGCCTGGAAGATGCGCTTCACTATAATCTATCTGAGAAGTCGCCTCCCCTAGGGCCACAACACGAGCAGACATGACTCCTGTGGCATGCCCCGCAGGTCTGCAAAGAAGTCTGAAAAACCTTTGTAAAGCTCTGGTTGATACTGGTTTAAAGCTGGTAGGGCTGCTACATGGACGGACGTGCTACACGCTGTTCACGGACCAAGCAATTCCAGGTCTTCACACATCCCCAGCTCCCAGCTCACGGCACCAGCGCGGCGCCCAGGGGACGGCAGGTGTGCTGTCTGGGAAGCAGTCAGCACAGCCTCCGGCGGGCAGCCCGGCCAGCAGGGGCACAGAGGCCTGGCCACGGGTCCACGTGGGCCACAGTGACAGGAACACTTGCTACAGAACCCCCCGGGGGCGGCCGAGGACATCCGACCTCTGCCCAGTCCGGCCCCTCTCCTCCCCTGCACGTATTGGATTCTGGTGAGCTCTGCACCCTCACCTCCCTCCAAGGGTCCACTCTCAGAGCGGCCGGGGACTTAGGTCAAGACAGGAACCAAACCGCTCTCTTTCTCCGCCCGGCCCATCAAAAAAATAAAACAAAACACAATCAGATACACATACATGATCCTAACTTCTGGACGCAAACTCCCTCGACAAGTTCACAACCCGGGGCAGGAGGTAAGTCACTGAGAAAATGACCAGGGGCACGCGACTTGTCTGACCTGTGGGGGCGGGGGAGACACGGGACAGGGAGGGGGACAGGACAAAGAGGAAGAAGGAGCACCGTGTGCCACCCCTCGGTGAAAGGGCCACATCCCGAGGGAGGAGCAGAAGCCTCTGCAGGTGACACGGTCAGACGCAGGAAAATTTCTGATAAAAACCTATGTCAACCCCTTTGTTAATGAACTAAAACTGGGAGGGCGCAAAGGAAAAGCCGTTAACACTCTTCTTTAATTTTGACCCTTCTGTCAACTCCAAAGATCACCTGCCAAATCAGGAGTCGGTCTAGCCAGCTCACTGTGGTGGTTAATGAGCCAAACTATTTAAGAGATACAATCACTCAATACTACAATTATGTTCTCGTTGATAAATCAAGTACTAATGAGGAGACTTGTCACTTTCGAAACCACGCCATTCTCTGGAAGCAACAGAGCGATGGATGAAATCAAAGAGTTATTTCAATTTAAGAACAAAAATCTCATATCCCTTGGAGTAGAAAATCTTCTACCCTTGAGTAGAAGTAACAGGAAATCGCTTCTCACAGAACCAACAAGTTTATAGAAAAACATTCTCAGATGTAATTTTTAATTTAATCTATTTCTTAATAATTTTTTAAATAGTAAAAGAATAAATGTTATAGATTAACTGAAAATAGGAAACTTACTTGAACCAAACAGTCAATTAGCAGAATGGAGTTTCCGGAAGAAAATTTCACATAAAATGCTTTAATTCCTGTTTCTTATAAATGCTCTTAGGAAAAAGCCATGTAACTTCATAACATCATTAAACAAACATCATTTTGAGCTGTATTATTTGAATGTACTGCCAAGCACACATAACTTTTATGATATTCTGTCTCTTATGAAAGAATGACTTGCTCTAAAACAAATACTGGGTTTTCTCCTCTGCAACGATAATCACAACTCTTTTGCTCTCAGACAAGCACATATTAAGCAAAACATGAAGCTCAAATGAATCCTTGCATTCAAGTATTTAACTTTTTTTTTCTTTTTTTTTTTGGTGAGGAAGATCAACCCTGAGCTAACACCCATCGCCAATCCTCCTCTTTTTGCTGAGGAAGATTGGCCCTGGGTTAACATCCGTGCCCATCTTCCTCTATTTTATATGGGATGCCGCCACGGTATGGCTTGATAAGCGGTGTCGGATCCAAACTTGTGAACCCCGGTCCGCCGAAGCAGAGCATGCGAACTTAACCGCTACACCACAGGTCTGGCCCCTCTGCCTTTATTTTGTTTTATTTTTGTGAGGAAGATCAGCCCTGAGCTAACATCCATTGCCAATCCTCCTCTTTTTGCTGAAAGATTGCCCTGAACTGACATCCATGCCCATCTTCCTCCACTTTACACGTGGGACACCGCCACAGCATGGCTTGGGATGCGGTGTGTAGGTCCACACCCAGGATCCGAACCTACGAACTCCGGGCCACCAGGCTGGCCCCAAGTATTTAACTTTTAATAAAACTTACCATTGCCCATTATTTAAAAGAAAAAAAAACCCTGCCTACCTGGGTATATTTTCCATTAAAATTCAATTAGTGCTTGGATTTCAGTAAGTCTTCTCATGGCCCTGTCTAGGTCTTTTTCATTGACTAAAAAAAAGTGTGTTTCCAAAAAAAGCAAGATACACAATATCAAATGCAGAATACACCACTTAAAACTGCCCACGAATCGGTTTCTATTTGGGATGAGAAAATTCTGGAAATGGACAGTGGTGATGGTTGCACAACACTCTGAATGTACTTAATGACACTGAATTATACACCTAAAAATGGCTTCAAAATTTTATGTTATGTATATTTTATCTCAGTAAAAAGAAAAAGTGCCCATAAAACAACCTATTGCATATTCATTCAATAAATCAGTACATCTTAATAACGTTAAAGATCATCCTGATTTATCTATTATGCAACATCTTCTTCATTTGGCCATATAATTTTAAAACAAATTTATAAATTTATAAAAAAGCAACACAAATAACATATTTCACATTTTAGGCAATGAAATTTGAGGGGCGGCCACGTGCTATTATATAAAATGTTAAGTCACGTCACCCTGTTCACATGCTCCCCGGTGGCCCCCCTCCTTGGGCCCTGCGTGGGCCAGCCTCTGGGCTCCTCCATTGGCCTCAGTGGCCCAGCCCTCAGGTTTTCTCCACCCAGAACCATCCCCCTGGCCCCCAGATCCCCAGGACACGGCTCCTGACACCTTCCCAGGGAGGCCATCCCCGACCTTCTCCACCACCCCACAGGCATCTCACCTCACTCCGTCCACAGCATTTTGTAACACCTCGAGTGCATTGTGCTTACATATTTTCTAACATCTACTGTGAAAATGCAAATGCATCTTGCTGCCTCTGACTCCTAGTGCGTATAGCAGGTGCTCAATAAACACCTGATGAACCAAACGTTGAGCACCCCGGTGTGTACTAAGCACATCACATGATGGGTTTACCCCCACGTGTATTCTTCAGGGCCAAGAGCCTGCATATTTGATTCCCACTTTACATCAGAGAAATGGTGAAATGAGTTAATGTCAGAAGCGAGGACTAAGAGACTCCAATCACACGACAATCGCTCCAGGTTCTTTATACGCATGTGGCTTTCGGACTTGTATCAAAGTGGGTTATTACTGAAAAAAATGCATGTAAATATAACACTTCACGGTTATCTATATTTTATTTTATTTTATTTATTTATTTATTTTTTCCCCCAAGGCCCCAGTAGATAGTTGTATGTCATAGCTGCACATCCTTATAGTTGGTGTATGTGGGACACGGCCTCAGCATGGCTGGACAAGCGGTGCATCGGTGCGCGCCCGGGATCCGAACCCAGGCCACCAGCAGCGGAGCGCGCGCACCCAACCGCCAAGCCACGGGGCCGGCCCTCGGTTATCTATATTTTAATGGTTTATCTGTATTTGTCTGAATCTGAACCACCACCTCCATCTACTTTCTAAAGAGAAAAGGTAACTTAAATTATTCCACATGCATATAACTTATCTGTCACTTTCAGATATTTTATCAGATATTTTATCTGAAAGTGACCCATAAATCTGGGTCTGATTTACCCTCAAATCACAGAGCTTCCACATCACCCATCACGCCACGACTTCATCACCCTACTTGGGTGCCTGGGCAGTCTGAGACCTTCTTGAAAAGTCACACAAAAATCTAGCTGACATTCTAACGGCAGAACTTCATCCCTAATCCTTTGCTGAAAATAGGGTGGAGGAAATCCTCTTTTCTCTGAAGGAGAGAGATTATGTAACGCCCCCGGCAGTGGCCGCCTCCTTCCCAGGCAGCCATGACGTCTGTCCAGGAGGAAGGAGGAGCGGTCAGGCCACCCTGGGCGTGGAGCAGGTACGAGGGCGGGAGGGCACCAACCCGCCAACTCAGACTGACATTTCTCCACATATGAACTTGAGGTTCTTCAGCCAGTGGGTCCCTCAACTTCAGGCTCTCGTGTGCACAGACAGTTCAGACAGGACAATGCTGTGGGGTAGAGAACCCCACTGGGTCCCGTGGCTTTAAACAGTGTCATAACCATTTACGGTTTCTATTTAATGCCGGAACCACTCAGCCTCGTACCTTTACTCAAAGTGAGTGAAAAGAATCCAGAACTCTTCCAACAATCACCAGAGGCCACGCTCCAGACCAAAGACGACCAACGCTTTAGGATCATTTATGATGATGCTCGAAACAGTGTAAGCAAACGTGTAATGAAAGATAACAAGGCTGTGACTATAAAAACGCCTAACACGGAAAGGCAGACAGCAGCTGGTCTGGAACTTATGGACAGCCGTAAAAACCCGTGAGGCTGCAGACGTGTGGGTGTCCGCGTCTGACCTACCACGGGTGGCTCCCCTCTCCAGAGAGCCGCAGAGATAACAACGTGTCCTTGTTAGTCCAACCAGTATTTCAGGTTCAACTTCCAACCATCACTTTCCCATTCTGCCAAAGGTAAAATGTCCTTGGGCCCAGAGGCAGGCCGCCCAGAACAGGAAGTCCCCAAAACCAATTCCATTTACGAGGAGATCTGGACCATCACACAGCAGCTCCAATTTACTAAGCAGACACGTGCAATCCAGTTATGTGAGGAACACCTCGACATCTGTCCCGTCAACAAGCCAGACGCTGCGTATTTGGATCATAATACAAAACGCAAAACAACACGTGACAGCCCTATCTTAATACCAACCACCGTCCTCCTACCAGCCTCCTGCAGGGGGAAAAACAAGCAAAAAGAAAAGAAAAAGACAGAAATACACAAAATCTTAGATGTGATCAAATCACGGAAACTGTGGCCTATTGTACCTAGCCATGGACCACTCACCTACGTCTAGTTCACAGTTTTAAAAAATAACCCATTCCCACTAAATATTCGAGTCTTCCTAGATTTTGTGGAATATTTCTGTACTTATTTGATAAAACAGTAAGCAAACAATGTGCTTTTTCCAACTGCCCTCTTTGATGTTCCCCACCTGTCTGAATATTTACAATCTAAATAGTGCCTACTTTAAGAGTATACTACTATGGACGGAATTGTGGCCCCCCCCCAAATTCGTATGTTGAAGCCCCAACCGCCAAGGTGACTGTATTCAGAGAAAGGGATTTTAGGAGGTAATTAAGGTTAAATGAGGTCATAATGGTGAGATCCTATCTGACAGGATTGGTGGGCTGATAAGAGGAGGCAGAGAGAGATCATCTGCCTTCTCTCCCCATGTGCACATAGGAAAGCCCACCAGAGGACAGAGCAAGAAGGCGGCCGTCTGCATCAGGAAGAGGGCCCTCACCAGAACCTGACGGTGCCAGCACCCAGATCTCGGACGTCCAGCCTCCAGGACTGTCAGAAATAAATGTCTGTTGTTTAAGCCACCTGTCTGTGGTATTTTATTACGACAACTGAGCAACTAAGACATAAACATACACAGTGCCTGTCTCAGCCTTACATTTTAGATGCTAGCGCTGAGAAAAACAAACACTTAAGTTTACAGACTCGGCAACAAGCATCTTAGAGAATAACGTCGTAAGCTGACACGTCCATTTTTCGTCATGAGAATGATTCCTTCCTTAGCTACATTCTTAGCATCTATTTCGTCAATAATCAAACGTGTATGTTAACATGACGAGCATTTCAGAAACTCGCTGGCTGGTAACCTCACCTAGTAAGACCCAGGAAAAAGGCATGAAGAAAGAAGACCACGGAAAAATCACCGCAAATGGCACAAAATCGACACGCAGGATCAGGTTCTTACTGGGAAGGCCCTCAAACCCACACCCTTGCCCGCTCACTCCACTCCACACAAGCTCTGACAGCTCAGGCCCCTCATTCGTTCCACATCCGTGGGGACAGAGGACGGAGGCGAGATGAGGCCGCCCCCAAGCAAGCCCTCGAGGAGCAAGTGGATCACGCGGCAGCCTCCCACGGTCCTCTGTCACAGGCTGTGTTACCTAAGAATTGGTAAGCACTGGGTGGAAAGGGCAGTCTTATCACAAAAAGTTTCTATGTCTTCACAGGCACGTGGTATGCTCATTATCACAGCCTGATAACCATGGGCCATGTCAACAGCGTCCCATCCATCCCTGTGTGATGGACGGCACACGAGGGGACCCTGAAATGAGGACAGGTTCCAATGCAGGAAACATTTGAGGGACGGGGGACTTGAACCAAGTCACATGTGGTCGCCTCAGCAGAGAGACGTGCGGGTTCTGCTCTACCTCTCTGGGGTGACAAAGGGGTGGAAGCTTTATTTTTCATAGGAAAAAATGGACTTGTTGACCCCCTGCCCTATACCAGATTCTGCTCTGGCCCTTCTTTCAACACCTGTAATTCTCAGCACCTCACAGCCTCAAAGGCAAGAAGATCGTTTTTCCCCTGTATTCTACAACCTTTCATCACTAAATCAAAACTAAACACAGCTTTACTCCCAACCCCAAACGCCCCCAAAACACCACCAGGTACCAATGACGTGTGACAGGGAACGATGAGCACGGATACATATTCACACACAGCCACCAACAAAACTCAATGTATCCGCAATTTCCGAATATGAAAGTAGAGGGTCCAGGGTGACAACGGGACAGAGGCCCGAGGAGGGTGCGAAGAGATGATGGCGATGAGCTCTAATCCCCGTACCTCACATTGCAGGGGGCCAGCGAACACAGACTCCAGCTCACCACTGGTCCATAAACTCCGCCTCCGCGTCCCCCGGAAAGGCTACGACGATGTGCAGGTGGGCTGCTCCCCCGCAGCTGACCTAACCCCAACCTCAGGAGAGGAAAGAAGGTCCATGCTTACGTTCACCGACCATATAAAAGAGGCAGAAGGATTTTCATGCCGTGATCAGCCTGGTGAACTGCGAGTGAACAGGATGCTCCCGACTATTATCCAAGGACAACAGCATAAACCGGGGCTGACTGGGCAAGCGGCACACAATCCGCTCGGCCGCAGACAAACCCTACGCAGGACGCAAACCACAGCGGACAGGACGAGGGCCAGTCCGCCGCAGCTGCCGCGTGGCTGTGCAGGAGGCATTTGTCTTGTGCGGAGTGGACACAGCGCTCCTCCACAGAGCTGTTGAGAAGATTAAGTGAGAGGGGATGCGTGAACCCTTGCAGAGGACCCAGCACGACCGACACCAATGGACGACAGGTCCTCTCTTCCCCTGAACCAGCACCGAGACGCCCAGCTGCTCCAGCAGGAGCCTGAGGCACAGGGACCACCGCCTTCCACAGCAGCCCTGCTCTTCGCTCCTTTCTTGGGGGCCAGGAGAGAGCGGACGAGGAGACTAATGACAGAGATGCCATGTCTGCCAGGCTACACATTCTTCCTGTCTCTGCTGAAGACATAATTTACCGGCCTTTGGCCAAAGAGCCTTTTCCACCCGTAACAAATCTTCTCTTGAAATTCTTTTCTTATCTTCTAAACCAGGAACAATGATCTTACTTTCATTCCCTTTCTGAGCCAGAAAAGGTTACCTTTGTCACAAGATACACAAGAAAGCGAGAGCCCTGCCTCAGACATTTTTCCAGCCCTTTAGGATGCGCAGATTATTTTCACGTACATTAGTCCACTAGGCCCTCACGACCCAGGGAAGCAGAGGCAAGAAGTCCATTAGTGTCATTTTACAGCTGCCCCCGGGGGGGGGAAGTGAACGGCCCAGAGCAGGGCTGGGTCAGCAGCAGGGCTGCGTCCAGGAGGCTGCTGGGCCCGACCTGGATCCCAGCAGGCAGACCCTCAGATAGGGTCTGGTTAACTCTGGCTCACCACTACAGGATCCGACACCACACAGCAGAAGTAAAACAAGTGGACGTGAGACACTTCCTGCCAGTGGCAGCCTGTCTTTGTCAGCGTTTTCTACATGCAAAATACACAAAATGGACTGTGCAAATCTCTCAGTGGACCACCAAGCCCGAGAGCAGCCCACTGATGCCGCCAGCTCTGCGGTGGGGCCATGGAGAGTCTGATACCAGGAACAAAGGGACTTATTCTATGGTCTCAACTGTAAACCTTTTAATAAGCCTCCAAGAAGTGCTCTGGTCCTGAAACCCACAAAAGACAGAATGAAAACCACAGAAAAATGGGAAACATTCTGCCGACAGACAATCAGGATGCCGGAGGTGGTTACTTAACATATTCAGAGTAAGAACATGAAAATACACTGTCCAGGTCAGCTTTCTCCCTAGAGAACGACCAACTCAATCCAGTTCAGAGGGACGGAAAAGTCAAGAAAGGCCGTGGTGAGTAAGTGTAAACACATTACTAACAAATTCCTCATTGTGAACACAGAAGTATATGATTGCTATTCACGGAAAATGAGCTCCTTCCCACTCCACATAAATAGGTGGACAAAATATGTAAAGGACCGGTTTGAGGAGGCAGCCAACGATGGCCTTGACAAGGAGCTCACGTTTGTTTGTCTGGCTTAGCCCAGGGTACAAAGGGGAGCTGACAGAGGTCGAGACCTAACATCCCCTCCGACTCTCAGGCCACCTTTCCTGTCCGGCACGCCCGCAGGCTGCATCCACTCCCCTCCAGTGCATACCGCTAACCGGGCCTCCTCTGTTCTCACTCTCGCACCCACGGTCACGTCCACACTAACCAAGGACACACCGCCTCCCGCAGAAGCACAGGGCAGGTGAGGCTCAGAGCAAACCTGAAAAACAACGTGGACAGTTTGGTTTAGGCTCCTGAGTGTCCACCAAACCTGAGAGCCTGTATCCTTCCTCAGGGGGGTGGGGAGGTCACAAACTCAAACAAGGGAGCTGGCCTGAGGCTCAGGTGCAGCGACAGAGGACGCTGCGGGACAGTGCTGAACTCCCCGTAAACGGGCGCTCGCCTCCCAGCAGTGGTCATGGGGAAGCCTCCAGAGTGGCACTGCCAGATCCTCCCATTTCTGAAAAAGTGGGGAAATCTGGATGTTTATGTGCACTCACCTGTATTTAAATGTTGGCAACAAATTCAAATAGTTTTGAAGGCACTGAGCAGGCCGACACAACCACATCAGAGGGCCAGCTTCCCACCTGTGTTCTCGGACAAGGGTCCTCAACCTTAACAAGGGCAGGCACTCCCCTGACAATCTAACAAAACCTGGGAGACCCCTGCCCAGCAGGCAGAAAGCGTACATGCAGAAAGTTTTGCACACTGTTCCAAGGGAGCTCAGGCCCGTGCGGGACCAGCTGAGAAAGCCTGTTCTCGACGAGGCCCCGGGAGAGGGGCACTGTTGCTCTCTCTCCTTTCCAGGCCCTGGGGCCTAAGGAAGGGATGCAAGGACAGAGGAAACATCTCAGTGACCCCAGTTATCAGAGGATCAGAAAGAGCGCTGCATCAGAGCCCACGGAAATGCTTCACACAGGAGCCATGAACCAAGTCAGGCCGCCCATCGGAGGGTGGGGACCACAAGCTGTGACCTGGGGACCTCACTTCCTCCACTTGAGTGTTTATTAAGTGAGGGGGTTGGACCAGAAGCCTTCCCTGTCCATTCCTACACGTCCATGACTCTCTGAAATGCACCAAGGAAAGAGAATCCACAAGTTTGAGGTAACATTAAACATGATTTTAAGGCCAGCCCCGTGGCTTAGCGGTTGAGTGTGCGGCTCCGCTGCTGGCAGCCCAGGTTCAGATCCCGGGTGCACACCGACGCACCGCTTCTCCGGCCATGCTGAGGCCGCATCCCACATACAGCAACTAGAAGGATGTGCAGCTATGACATACAACTATCTACTGGGGCTATGAGGGAAAAAAATAAATAAATAAAACATGATTTTAATGGACTGTCACGAATCCCTCAAGTCCTGGAAGTACCATGAGGTTTCCTAGGGCGACTTCTTCAAGATTCTCATTAACAACAACGATAAGAGGCACACACATGTTTACGGAGCACCGACTCTGGCCCAGGAACTGTTCCAGGCATACGGGGAGAAGCCGGGACACGGAAGGAACTGTGGGATCCACGGACTCAGGGAAGGCATCTGGGGTCTTCTCCCCAGCACAGGAGACGGGAGGGGGCACCAGCATCCCGCCCCAGCGGTGACCCGAGAAGGGGCCTCGGGCGGCTACTGCACAGCCTTTCTCTCGGCCTGGGACAACCTGCCGGACCCCCGCGTGGCCGACCCCTCATCCCTTCTAGCCGCCGCTCAGCGAGGCCCGAGGACCCGGCTCCACTCCAGTGACCCCGAACACTCTAACGTGTGTCTATGTGATCCGTTTCCTGCCTGGCTCCCCACCTGAAGGTAAGTGCCACAGGGACGGGGACTTGGTGTCTTCTTCCTGTTTGGCTCACAGGCGCACACGGGGTGCATGCTGTGAGTATATGAAACACTGAGGCACTGAGGTCCAGCATGAGGGCAGAGAGGCAACCGTTGGTGGGGGCCACCTCAGAGATGATGGAGACAGTGATGAGAGTGCCCACCTGAGTGAGAACAGATGCGACAGGAGGACAGAGAGGTGTCAGCCACATTAAAGTCATTTAGGAGAAGGAGACAGAAGTGGGTGACAGCAGGAGGGGAGTTTGGGGTCAAGACAGTTTGTTCTTCAAGAAAAGGCAATCTCAAGAGTGGACTGCGTGCCCCGGGACTAGATGAAATGACCCTAAAGAGGGAGGCACTGAGGATTCAGGAGAAAGAGGGATGGGGGAGACCCAGGGCCCAAGCCTTTATCAGAACGGGGTCCCTGCCCCGAACCCGAAGAGGCAGGAGCGTACACAGGGAAGGGCTGCTGGGGTGCGTGGGAGAGGGGCGTCCTGTCTGATGACTGCTGCTCCCTCCATGACCCACGAGGAGAGGTCACCGGCTCCACATGAGGAGGAGGAAGGGCCTGAGAGGTCTGAGAAAGGAGAGATGCAGTCTCCTTGAGAAGTGCAGACTGCCCAGCAGCATTAAGGCCACATTTCAAAGGAGACTGAGCACCTAGCTACGAGAACACCAGGGAGGCGCATTAACCAGCTCCCTGTCAAGACGGGGAAACCAAGCAGGAAGACGTTGGCCAGTGCCCCCAAGGTCTCCCGGTCATCGGCCGAGGCACGGGCTGAACCCGAGCCTGCTGGACTCTGAGGCTGAACTTCTGACGTCCGCGATCTACTAATTTGTTTTTCTCAGACACCAGCATCCAAGTAAAAGCAAAAACAATCCTTGTTCAATCTTGTTGAATGTCTACTGCGGTACAAGTTGCTTTCCATTGATTTTCACTGCAAATAAATAGCATTTTTGCCTGCATTTAACTTGGTTATAAAAGCATTTATAAGTCTGGGACTTGGGGATCCAATCCTCTTCTTAACCCTATTTCTATCGGAACATGTGGTCCAAGCACCAAGGAACAATCTGTATTGAGGCTTTGGAGCCCGGCACATCTGTAAACAGAGGACTTCCTGTGTGGTCCAGCAGCAAGGTCTGCCCCTCAGTGCATTCAGGCAGTTTTTACCAACTGTAAACTGAGGACAGTGTTCTCATCCCTAGAAATTTAATGACTGTGGCAAAACCCAATAATACAAACTTCTTTTCCCAGTGTTATTAAATGTACCCTCTGGCAGGAAATAAAAGCATCTCAAGATCCCCTGTTCCTAATAAGCAGACATTAAACAGGGTCTGAAGAACAATGGAAGGAGTTAATGTAATAGCTAGAACATAAAGGCTAAATTATACATCTAGGCAGACTGCTTTAAAACGTCCAGGTACGGGGCCTGGTAGACTTGTGTGTGAACACTTTACGAGGCCACACTGCAGCCCTGCTCCGTGGGCCGGAGGGGGACCAGCTATTAGTCTTGGCTAACTCGCCCAGGGCTCGCCTACTTCAAAGCCCTGAAGGTCTCAGTGGTTAGAGCTCCTGCGATGTAGACTCCAGGGGCTGGACAACAGGCAGGCTCTACTGCACCGTCTGATGCTGGACTAGCAGACACAACTCCAAAACCATGCAGCATTTTAAGTTTTTAAAACAAAGACTGGAATAATTGAGTCAAACTAATAAATCCGCCTTTTACAACAGGCACCGCAGGTGGACACTGACGTTCACGTCACAAACCAACAAAAAACAGACAGCAGCAGCACATGTTCGTGCACGTACGCGGCTGAACCTCCCGGAAGGTAGGAAGGAAGGAAGCCATGCCGAAAGCTCTCCAGGGACCAAAAAGATCTGTTTTTCCCTTATAAAGAAAATCCCAATGTAACAAACAGTTTGCTCAAAAACAAATATCTACTGTCAGCCAGGAAAACCTTCAGATTTGCAGAAGTCTAATATCTTAAAATGTAAGACACATAGAAAGCAAAAACCTATCCTGGCCTGGGATGCTTACCCGTGAATAAGTTTTATGCCCAAATGTGGCCTGCAGACTTTCTGCCCGGCCTGCAGGATTTTAGCACACCTTGCTTTAAAGTTTTCCAATGCCATCTGAGCCCCACACACGCTGAATAGCAGGGCGCCCAGGTTATCCTTGAACGCATCCTAGGGCCCTGCTGGCCAGGACTGGCCCGCAGTCAACCAACAGAACGGCTCGCTGACTCCAGCCAACCCACCCAGGGACTACATTACCTTAACAGCAAGTCATCACGAACTCCCACAGCACTTCCTGGGGCCAGGCACCATCTGAGCTCCTGACCTGTGCTAACCCATTTAATCCTCACAGTAACAACCCTATGAAATGGGTACGACTGTTATTCTCTGACGAGAAAACCAAGGCAGAGACAAAGCTGAGCCATGTGCCCAAGGTCACCCAGCTAAAAGGTGGGCAGGCCGGGGTCACAGGCAGGCAGGCAGGCACCCGGAGAATCTCCAGGTCACCCGTGGGCTCCACTGGTTTCTGTAAGAACTTAAACTACCTCGGCCTAGTTTCCAACCTCACATCTCTAACACAGAGATGACACTAGCTCTCCATCCACTTTGCTAAAAAATATTTTTTTTAAGTAGGTCAAACTACCTCATGATACACAAGCCACTTCATGGTAGATAAGCACTGTGCCATTTATGAACACAAAATATCCCCACACGCTTATGTCCATCCAAACCCCAAACAATCACAAATACAAGCTTTGGAGAACGTACGGCCTAACCCGGAACAGAACGCTCCCATTCATCTGCCTATTCGCTGGAAGAAACCCGGAATAAAATACCCATAGCAATGTTTTCCAAAGACTTCTTTATCTTCTGGCAACCCTCATGCATCAGAGGGAGCTGAAAAGTCATCTTTGTCCCAGAAATTCTGACTCTGTGAACACCAGAAGGGGACAGGGTACAAGTCGTCCACTCATTTTTATAGAATAAGTCACGTAAGGAAACCACAAGGAAACATAAATATTCAATCCTACACTCTTTTCTTCCCACTAGCTAAAGGAAATATAATTTGGTCCTATGTATTAAAAGATAACCAAATTACAAGAAAACAAGCATGACTGTTTCTGGAAAAAGTCAAATTAGTTTAATAGCATAGACATGAGTTTAATACCATAGAAATGAATGGTTTTGTATGTAAATGTGATGAAGCAGCCTAAGGCTCAGATTGAGAAAAAAAAAAAGATGTGGAATAAGAAAAACAGAAATAACAGTCTCCCGTAACCTGCATTCCAGGGACATTACCAAACAACCCATATGTTGAGAAAGTTCATTAAAGAATATTTACCACTTAGGTTAGACAGAAAATTTGATTTCCTAAGTCTAATAACATGGTAAAAGGGAATTTAAAAATGTAAACTACACTGAAATTTACATAGACTGATGTGACACACAACAGCAGAAGGCCTGCAGGAAGGAAGGGAGGAAAATGCAGCAGAAACTACGGACACGCGTCTGCGGCTCCCAGGATGGAGGAGTCAGGAACTGGGGGACAGGTCGGACCCGCCGGGCAGCGAGCCTCGGCAGCAGAGGGAAGACGGCCCATCCACCCTTCACCTCTCCTGGAGACGGACCGCACGTGACTTCTCACAATTCAACCCTCCTTTCTATCACAGTGTCAGAGCTGGAAGACAACGGAAATGCGTGGAAAAACAGTGAGCACTTTTAAGTAAACGCTAGCTCCACCGCCCTTTCCCACCTTCCCTTTGAGGGGACCGAGGCAGGGACCCCCGCCTCCGGGGGACACAGCTGAGAACAGAAGCCCCTGCCCAACACAGCATTTCTCCTGCCTATCTGCTGACCTCCTGTCACTGCGATTGGGTTTTCCAGAACTTATTCCTGGAGAGAACCAAAGGTGTCACCCCATGTTTCCCACCGACGTTAGATATGGACTTGGGGCTCCGGGATCGGTGGGGGCGTCAGACCCTCTCCCGCCCCTCCAGAACCAGAGTTCTCGCCCCGAGACGTAAGGCGGGCTGACCCCCCAGGGGTACCCCGGGGCGCACACGCCCCTGGGCTCCCGAGTCCTGTGGTGAGTGAGCGCGTTCCGGAAAAAGGCACTGACTTGGGTTCCCCCTGGGTGAACACTTTCATCCCGGCCGAGGCCTCCTCCTCCAAGAGAGCTCACAAACGCGCAAGACTGCCTAAGGCCCCTCCTGGACCAGAAGAAACCAGGTTCCCGTAATCACGCCCTCCCTGGTTGAAACCCGGCGCGTGCACCCGGCAGACCCGTGACCGACCGGCCGGGGACAAGGAGCCTCCTGCTGGAGAAGCGGGCCGGACCCGGCGCGCTCCGACCCACACCCCCTCCACGCCCGGTGCCGGCGGCCCCCCGCCCCGCGGTACACAGACCAGCTCCCCCGGCCCCCCGACCGCACCCCCACCCCCCGAGGGGCCCCGACACCCCGCCTGATCCCACCGGTCACTTCCAGGAAGAAGAGACTCCAAACTTCACTTCTGAGCCCCCGGCGGTGCCACAAACAAGCAACATCGCCGTCTTTCCTGCACAAGTAGCCCTCCCGGAGCCGGTCCGCGCGCAAACCACCGCAGAGGCCGGACCCGAGCCCCCGGCCCGGCCCTGCGCCGGCCCCAGAGTCCCCGCGCGCCGACAGCTCCATCCTCGCCGGCCCCGGGCGGCGGCGCCCCAGGCCCGCGGGGACTCGGCCGGCGGCGACATCTGGTCCCCGTCCCCGTCCGGCCCGCGGGTGGCACTCACGTATCTGCGCACGAGCGTCCGCACGAGGCTGCAGTCCATGGCTCCTCCGGCCGCGCCCGCCCGCCGCGCTCAGCGCCCCCGCGCCCGGCTCGGCGCGCCCATGGGCCCGGGACGCTCACGGCCGGGGCACGCGGGGCGGTGCGGGGGGCGGCCGCGGGCCCTCCGCGCTCATGCCCGGCCCGGCCCGGCCCGAGGCGGCTGGTGCGAGGCGGCTGCTCGGCCCAGGTGGCCGCCGGGCGGCGGGGCTGCGGGCGGGCGCGCGGCGACCGGCCGACCTGCTCCCGCGCTCCGCTCAGCTCCGCGCTCCGCGCTGCTCTGTTCTGCTCTCCGCCGCCCGCTCTCCTCCCGCCCGCTCACCCTCCTCCGCCGCCCGGTCCCGGCGCGCACGTCACCGGCGCGAGTGAGCATGCGCCCTGCCCGCGCGCCCGGCACCCCGCCCCGCACCCCGCGCCGCCGCCTCCCTCCCCTCCCTCCCCTCCCCATCCCCCCCGGAGCCGGCAGAGGACAGACCCCCGGGCGGGGGCGGGGACGGCTCCCTGTTGCTTCTGCCGCCCTCCCCGGGAGGCGACCGTGCGCCCACGTGGGGAGCCGGGGCCGGGGGCTGTGCGCCTTGCGAAGCGTCGGCCGGCGTCCCGGGCCCCCCGCGCTCCGGCCGGAAACTTCTGTCTCCCCGGAAGGCCGGATGGCGGCCCGAGATCGCGGGGGCGGGGAGCGGGGCCCAGGGCCGGCCCCCACGCGCGGCGCCTCTGCTCTTCGGGGAGCGGGGCGGAGCGGAGCCTCGGGGGCTGCCCGGGGTCGCGCAGCCCCTCTGCGCTGGGGCAAAGTGAGCACGGGGTCCCCCACCTGGGGTCCTTGCTCCTCTCCAAACCCCGCCAGCTCCCTAGCCCTGGGCCTCTGGGCTCCAGAGTGGGGACAGTGGCAGACACCTGTGACCCGGCAGGGGTGAGGGGTTGGAATCAGCCTTGAACCTGTTACACCAGCCGCCAGCCCCGGCCCGGCCGGTCCAGCTCTGGCCTCCACCCCCAGCTCCGCCCGCGCGCCCGCCAGGAGGCCAAGCCGGGGGAGGGAGCCCCGGGCTCGCCGCCCCCGGTCTCCCGGGCACGCACTTGGTGCTGAGAAGTGTGCCGTCGCGCAGACACCACGATTTCAACCCCAGGGAATGCTTCTGTTTTCCCCACGGTGAACACTCTTCGCCAGCTTCACGGTCAGGCTCGCTTTAATGACATACTTGATTCCGACTTATCACTTGTGAAGCGGGAGGGGGGTGACAGCACCTTTAGTGGCCTCCGGGGCACTGCTCTGACCCTGGGAGGAGTGCAGCTGAGTGTGAATGTTGCCGTGGCTGGTTGTGGACGAAAAGTGGTGTTGAACACTTTTTGGGCTGGACACGACTAGAAATGAGTACTAGTGAATGGAAGTAGTGTCTAAACTATCTGGATTCTGCACTACTTTTCTTCAGTAAAATGCTCCAGTTTTTGGTCAACTAATTCTTTGACTCTCCGCTTTCCACCCAAATCTCCTCTCTGCCTTCTCTGTCCTGCTCTGTGTCCAGGAGGCTGGTGGTGGTCCTCTGTGAATCTTTCCCAGCAGGGCCACCAGCTGCAGACTGGAGACCCGGGAGAGAGGCTGGGGCATGTCGTCCCTCTTCTCTGCCTGGCCTCACCCTGAGCCTCGCGGTATCTGTGTCCGTTTGTGATGACCTTTTCCATTGCATCAACTCATGTCAGGGTCCAGGAACTACAGTCCTCTCCCCCAGGCCACTTAAGGCCTGGCTGTGGTGTCCACCTCCCACTCATGCTGGTCCCTGGGTAAGAGAGCTCTCTGACAGATCATCCAACCATGACCACACTGCAGCAAATGGTCCCTCCATCACAGTCTCTTTCACACCTCCCCCCTAGGAATGCCTTCTGCTTCCTGCTGGGGCCCTGACTTGAAGAGCCAGATTTGGACTAGCCTTCGACCTTGCAAACCATGACATTTGGTTGGAAGACACAAGCAGAGGTCACACCGGGATAGAGGCTGCATGTCTTTCAGGGGTGTCTGTTTTATTCAATGGCAAAGGGTAATTTCATGTTGTAGTGGACACCGTGGTTGCCACGGCAGCACCCATGCCCTCTCTGTCCTCACTGGCAGAAACCCACCTTTGTCCAGGTATCCACCCTCTATGTGGTGAGGGGTAAACTGGTTTGTGTAGGCTAATCTTGTTAACTCCGTTCCTTTTTCCCGTGATTGGTTTAAAACAAGTTCGAGCCAATGATCCAGTCAGAGTGAAGACTTTCTTTCCCCTCAGACATGAATGAAGAAAGCTCATTCTTGGGAATGGTTTGGGAAAAGTTTCCTCCTTCTTAAAAAGGCACATAAATTCGAAAAGCTCCTCATTTCCTGCTGGATGTTGTGTGTCTGGTGCTTTGCAGCCTTTTTGTATCCGTGACAGGAGGTAGCCTGAGGAACATCCTCACACTGGGGATGGTAGCATGGAAAGATGGGAAGAGTATGGGCCCTTGATGACACCATTGGGCCATTAGCCAATCCTGCCACTGCCCTAACTTGGAATTTTGTGTTGTGAGAAAGAATAAATATCCTTACTGAGCTGGACTTTCTGTTGGTAGTGACTGACAGCATCTTAACTTTAAACCTATGGAAACAAATCAGTTAAGACTCTGTTAAAGTGACAGAAACGCCAACTCACCCTGTGAATCAGGTGTTTATTTCTGCATAATAAACCACCACAAACTTGGGATCTTAAACGACCATGAATTGTTATTTCTCAGGACCCTGTGATCTGGCAGAATGGTTCTTCTGTTCTCCCTGGTGTTGGCTGAGATTGTTCGTGCATCTGCATTCTTTTGGGGGCTCAGCTGGGCCTGGAAGGTTCGGCTGGCTTCAGTCACATGTCCACTGTCTCAGCGGGTGGGTGGAAAGCCGGGAGCAGGGTGGCCTCTCTTTCTCCATACGGTTTCTCATCATTTAGTGGTCTAACCTGAGCTGTTTACGTGGCAGCTGGATCCCACGAGGGTCCAAGTGGATACTCTACGGCCCCTAAGAGCCTGGGCTGGGAAGTCCGGGAAAGTCACTCTGCCACACGCCGGTGGGGAGAGCAGGTTCCAAGGCCATCGCAGACTCAAGAGGAGCAGGCAGACCAGATTCACTGCTTGATGGGAGGAGGGCCTTGAATGAGAGGGTGGGAGAACTTGCGAGTGGTCATCTTTGGAAATAACCTACCATAGGCAGACGTAAACAATAATGAGCGTGCTGGCAATGTCTCAGTAAGTTCAGAGTGAAATGGCTGCCCGAAACTCCAGGGCCCACACTTAGACTCTTAGAGAGTCTTCACTCTGACTGGATCAGCACGTCCTGTGCCCATTCCTGGCTGATCAGTCACGAGGAGGGTGGAATCCATCAGAGGATCGGCTGAGGCCTGGGCTCATTGCGAGTCCCTGACTAGTGAACGTCCACCGGGACGGGGATGATCTTAACCAGCTTCAGGTCCTCAGGACCTACCCCTGACCCACTGACAGTATGGCTGCTTTGCCTGGTGCACTGGTGTGATGGATGAGGGGGCAACAGGGAGGGTGCACACCCCCAAACCTAAATTGTGGGTGTGCAGCTGGGCACTCAGGCTCCATGCACACCCACACCTGTGCACAGACTGGTCAACACCTGCTCACCACTCCTCCCCTCTGCCTTCCGTTGGAGGGACTAGGATGGAAGCCTGGAATCTTGGATTCTTTGACTCCTAGTGAAAAAGACGTTGGGGAAATAAGAGGGGGGAGGGGGCAAAAAAGTGGAGCCTTCCTGTAAAGACAGTTCCAAACAGTCGTTACTGAGGCCTCAAGTGACAGACGTGGAGCCAACACTGATTACTGAGCACAGGGCGGGGGTGTGAGAATTACTAACAGGCTTCGTTTCCGGGTGGGAGAGAGCAAGCACCACACCACAGGGGGCTCGGCCTCCCCAGCTGAGCGTTCTTGTCCTCCTGCTGCTGGAACGTTCTGTACACACCTCTCTTGGTTCACTGTTTCCACAGGTCCAGAGTTATTTCAGTACCATCTTCCCATGGATTGGCCCTAGAATTCTTCAGTGACAGAAACTCTTTCCCGTACCTCCCACAGGCGACCCTCACCTCCCTCGTCCCTTTTGTCTGGCATCTTCTACCCCACCTGTTGTTTGTCTCGCAGGATCCTACCCAGCCCTGAGTCACACCTCAGGTCATCTTCCCCTGTCTTCCTCGGTCCCCTCTCAGTTATCATTAGTTATTCCCTCCCCTGCACTCTGAATGGCTCCGCTTAGTGTGGCTCAGTTACTTGTCCAAAACAGTGTTTCTAAACCCTGGTCGTCGATTAAAATCACCTCCGGAGACTTTTTTAAAGTAGCAATTTCCCGAGACCCCTCCCCAACACAGACATTTTGATTCAGCTGGTCTGGCACGGGGTCCAAGTGTCAGCTTTGTTTAAAAGCTCCCGGAGGCGTGGGATAAAGACCGGCTGGTCTAATGTGTGTCTCCCCACTGGAGTGTGAACTGTGGAGGATGACCTCGATTATTGATCCCTGTTTACTCCCCAGGGCCTAGCACGGTCCCTTGTACCTAATAGGTGCTCAATAAATGGTGCAAGAATTACATAAACTGAAACTGCTCTTTCAGCTACTGAGCATCAATAGGGCAGAATAAAGGGAGGGGTGAAGTTGACGCGCGTGTGCGGAGAGAAGCATGCCATCAGAGCAGCTGACCCGGAGAGATGCCTGTAACCCTGAGGAATGCCGTGGGGCGTGGATGTCGCGAGGTCGTCTCACTCCTCCATGCTCTGCCAGCCCGTTTCCCCCTGGAATGTGGTGAGGAAACGTGGGCCTCCACCCCACCCCACCCCTGGGAAGAGCTTGTGGGACAGCGACACTGAGTTCCTTTTGAAAGGATTTGGTTGTTACACTGGTATCAAAAAATGGAATGTTACATCTTGTTGTCATCCTTAATCCTAGATGTATGAATCCTATGAGTTCTTGCCAATCACAAAGAGTTAGCAAGATTTAATCCTCCAGACGATGTTGGTGTGAGCCCTGCCAGGAAAACCTCCACCGCGTCCCAGGATTCCTGATCGGCATAGGTTTGACTGGCGGGTCTCATATTTGCCATTTTAATACCCAACCCGAGGCCGTGGGTTCTGTGAGATTTTTGTCTCCTCTGTCACGCTGAGCCTTTTTCCTTGGGAGGTTCTTCCATCAGGTGTTGAGATGCAGGTGAGGAGCAAGTCCCAGGATGATGGCGGTCTCCAGGTGTCCACTGCGCTCCCCCCGGGGGCCCATTCCACCCTCCCTGATGAGCCTAGTCAGGATTCGTTTCCTTCTCAGCTCCTCGTGTTCTCCGAGTTGTTTTTCAGTGAGAATACATGAAAGGAAAACAAGCTAAGAATTCTTGCCTCTTTCCTGATTTGCTTTTTACATTCCCTTCCCCCTTCTCTTTTTTTTTCCTTCTCTTTTTTCTCTAAGGAGATCGATTACTTTAATTCCAGTTATCTTTCAGAGAAAAAAAGCTAAGTTCTGTGGTGCTTAAAATTACCAATAAAGTCATGACGGCAATTTGTTGTTCTCATTTATTTGAACAGAAACTTTAAAATATTGCTCCTCTCCAACAAAGTAGATGAAACCACTCGGGGTCTGAGATAGGAGTTGGACGGTGATTAGAAATGCAGCGTTATTCGAGGTAATTTGCGCCTTTGTTCCAGCGAGCCCCTCTGACGTTACATAACGTCACTTTACCGCGTGTTCTGTTTGTGGACACGTTAGAAAACGAAAAAACGCCTTCTCTTGTCCCTTGTCTTTGTAAACAGGAAGATAAAATGGTTTCCCTTAAAATATCATGTGTGTCATAATTTATAAGAATATTTTATTAGTTTCAACTGGCAATGATCTAATTCTAATCAGAGCCAGAAAAATATTAAAAATTTAATGCTTTTGAGGACATTATGCTAAGTGACATAAGCCAGACACAAAAGGACAGATGCTGTGTGAGTCCGTTGATACGAGGGGCCTGGAAGCGTCACATCCACAGAGGCAGAGAGAAGAACTGTAGTTACCTGGGGATGGGGTGGGGAAGTTAGTGGGTGCGGGGTTTCAGTTTGGGAAGATGGAGAGAGTTTGCCCACAGTCGTGGGAGGTGCTGGGGGCAGGGTTGGGGTTGAGAAGCACCCGGGATGGAGGAGCGAAGGAGCTTGGGTGCTGGCCCACCGTGGAGAGGCTTACCCCAGCGCCCCACCCCGGGCCCAGCTTCCTCCCACACCAAACATCGGAGCTGGGGCGGGGCCGGTGCTTCAGAAGGTCAGAGACAGAGTGTGCCGTGAGGTTGGTTCCCCAGCTTGGGAGGTGGTCAGGTGCATGTGGTCAGCATCGAGGCGCAGAGAGGACACGCTGGATGTCATCATTGGTATAATTTGACACACAATAGATGCTCAGCAAGTGTTCACTTTCTTTCCCCTCCAGCGAATGCTCGTCGTCCCCCTGCTCGCTGCGTCCTGTGCAGGGACCCTGTGTGATCTCCCCCGTTACAGGGCAACAGTAACTCTAGCCCTGTCCTGCCTCACAGCGTTAGCACTTGCCCCTTTTACCACCACTGTCACACTGGGTCATTCCTTGAGTGGCCTTTATGCCGCCACTCGACCTGGCCAACTGGGTGTGACCTCCTCACAGTGTCCGCCACAGTGGACTTCGATTCAGACCTCCGTGGAAGAAGCCCACGCATGTGCATCTTTGAAAGGCTGATCCCTGGTTAGGAGCCACCACCCTGAACAAAACCAGGACACCTCCGGCCAGCGCATCCTAACAAAAGTCCCAGAGTGCAGCGAGGTTCAGGGCCATCTGGGGTATCCTCAAACCTCGGCTCAGCTCTCAAACAGGCCACCAGAGGCTGCTGCATTAGACTAGAGTCTTCTGTGGGGATGGCATTTGGATGGGTCAGAAACAACATTCCTCTTGGGAGTGGAAGAAGAAGGCGAAGAATGGCTGGTTTTTTTCTGTGGAGTCCTGCAGAAGTGCATCAATAATAATAACCAGACATCCCCTCGACTCCAAATCCTTTTCTGCAGAGGTAATCACAACTCATTGCTGCCTCTTCCTTTATTGCTTCCATATTTCTGAATAATGTGCTTATAAAGTAGTTTTAAAATCTTAGACATCATCAATCGACTTCTTACTGGGGAAGAAGTATTCACCTCGTTTTGACACCTACGCACACCTCCCTCACCACTGCGATCCCCGCAGAGTTAGCACACGTCTTCATTAAATCAGCTTTCTGTGCATTAGTACTATCATATTATTATGATCGAGTCAATACCGGTGCATGTGCTCCGTGCCACCGCTGCGTTGTGCTGTGTATTTGGACACATTTCCTTTCTTAGACAACCTTTTTTTCTTGAAGGTAACCATTGCCTCCTTTTCATTTTCTTAGTTTTCTATATTTTCACCACTAATTCACAACCAACTCTGACAAAGCTGTAAGCTCCTCTCCCTGTGAGCAAGCACGTCAGTATTTGTCAGGTCCATTTTTTCCCCTGGAGACACCCTCCTGTAACTGTTTGACGTCCTGCCCCACCCCGGAACCGTGACTTTCGAAGCTTGTTGCGTATGCTTGTCCCCAGGCTTCACTGCCCAATGTCTTGGGCATTCCCTCAGCCTCTCTCATGATCCATTATTTTCTGGATCCCATGATGCCTCCTTTCTTGATTGATTTCTTTATTTGGGTGGAACATATTCTCCAGTAGCTTCCTGGGAGAAGGTACATGGAAAGTAAGCATTTAAAACAATGTTTTTTCTCTGACATTTTACTGGAGGGATACTTTGGCTGGGTATATAGTCACAGATAGGAAATACTTGTCTTAAAAACGTTAAAGGTAGAAGATGGTGGTGACGTGGTTTTTAATCTTTCCAAATCCCAGCATTAAGACAGAGCAATTAGAAGCCAAACCAAAACCCATGAGCCGCATTTACACCAAAATTGGTTAAAAAGGTATCCCTGTGAACCCCAAAATACCAGTGGGTATATGAGCACGTGTTACTAAGGGAAGTTCTCATGGTCCACCATAGGTATTGGAATTTTGCAAATTAGTTACTAAAAAAACAACTAAAAAAAATCAAGCAAACAGCATGTGGAAATTCCTTAAAATGATTTCTTACTCAGGGAATCTCATTTTAACTAAAAAAACTCATTACAAATAGCAAGTATATTTGTTTAAACCAGTATTTTTCACTATAAATTATTTTCTAAAAATTGTCTCCTATTTTTTAATCTAAGCTATAAGTGGAGAGAGGCTTATCAATTTAGGGTAGAAATGATCGATTTCTGGGCTAACATAGCAGGTGGCAGTAAGGTCCTGGTGCTTCTGCTGGTATGGCGTCTCTTATGAAGCGAATGCCCAGAGTCTGTGCCCAGGAGAGGCTGCAGCTGGGTGTTTTCTTCCATCTAGTTTGGAAGCCTTAAGAAAATGAGCCCTCATGCAAATGTCCTCTGCCAGAACTCCAGCATCCCGAGCAAGCCCTGTTGCCGTCTGGGAACCTGACGTGACTTGGGGCTTTGAAGATAGAAATAAATTCTTCTTGCCCCCTGACTGATAAAATTAGAAACTTAATTAAAATGTCATCAAGTGCTGCCCCAAAGTCCACATGCCCAATTTGAAATGTTATTAATAATAATAACCTAGCAGTTGCATTAATTTCCATCTTCAAAGCCCTTTATAAACACCAGTTTTTCCCACCTGTTCGGGGGGAACATTTGCTGAGCAGAAAAAGTAAAGTCGCGGAAGATGGAGTGCAGGTTGTCTGAGATCGTGATGAGGACGTGGCATCATCTGATGGGGACACGTGTGTCTCCATGGGAGCCATACCAGAGGCCCCATCATTTACTGTTTTAAATGCCACGGGAGATTCTGGGTCTGCTCTCCAGTCAGCAGGAGTGCTGAACAAGCTTCTTTGCCACCTGTTTGGGCTCTGATTTTCCATTGTTCAGAATTCCATGTAAATTAAGAGTGGAAAAAGAAAAAAATGTAACTTCTTGTTGTTTTTATTCTCGAGGATTCAGAAACTGTGTGAGGACAGACAAGGGCCAGATGAAGCTGCAAACCGCCGGTCCACAACGATGAGGGCTCAGAACCTCTGGCATCCCGCTTCCTCACGGGTGTCTCCCTCTACCCTACGTCCTCCTTGGTTTCCCACCACTCTCTCTCCCCATTCCCACCCCCACTTTACTTGTCAATCCTGTGCCCAAGGCGCACTCTTGAGCCGGGGAGGCTGGGTGAATGGACCTCACTCAATGTCATCGCTGAGCGTTTGGGGGGGGGGGGCAGGAGGGACAGGAGGTTCCCTTTGTTCGTCCTGATATCTGCTGCATAAGAATCGATACTGCCCAGACTTCCTAATGACAGACAAAGGAAATGCTAATGGCACTGCGGCTTTCTGGTCCAACAGAGTACTAAGTGGCTGCTTAGGACCTATTTTTAAACCTTATTATTTGTTACAATACAATTATGGAATAATTTTACTTTTGTGAATTTTACTATAAAGAATTTGATCCTAGTACCCAACTTATGGTGGCTATATTAACAATTAAATATTAATTAGATTTGATTGCTTTTTATTGAATGAAACCTAAACATCTCCATCTGGTTTTCACGGCGTCTCATAATCCTGCTGATCCCTACCCATTTCACCAGATTTTCTTCGTTTCTCTGACATTGCTCTTTCATCCCCCTGGAACATTCCTCTTCCTCCTGTGTGCTGGGCAAACCTCGTTCCACCTTTAAGCTCATGCTAGAATGCTCCCCACTATTAGGTATTGGCTTCTTTCTCTGCTATTGCCGGGGGCAGTATCCTAAGACAGCTCTCAAGACTACCGTGCTGTATACTCTGTATAATCCCTCCCCTCCAGTGGGACCAGAACCCGTGACTATGAAGCCATGACTGCACTGGGATACCTCTCCTGTGATTAGGTTACATCAGATTGCCACGGTGAAGAATTTTGCAGATGTAATTAAGGTCCGTAATCAGTTGTCTTTGAGTTAGTCAAAGGAGACTTTCCTGGGCCTGGATGAAACAAGAGAGAAGTCAGAGAGATTCGGCACAGCAGAGACGGTCTCCTGTTGGCCTTAAAGGAGCAAACCTCCATGTTGTGGGGAGAGCCACAGGGCAGGGAACAGCAGACGGCCCCAATGACTGAAAACAGTTCCCAGCTGGCAGGCAGCAAGACACAGGAACCTCAGTCCCTCAACCACGAGGAACTGAATTCCAGCAACAACCAGTGAGCTTGGAAGGCAGCCCAGAGCCTCAGAGAAGACCACAGGCCCAGCTGGCACCTTGATCTCAGCCTCATGAGACCCTGAGCAGAGGACTCTAGCCGTACTCAGACTTCTGACCCATGGAAACTGCGAGGTAATAAGTCTGTGTTGTTTTTGGCACCTATGTTTGTGACCATGTGTAATGCAGCAATAGGGAGCTGACACAGGTACCCCATGGCACTTAGTGTGGTCATCTCTCACAGCACTTTTCCTGCTAAATTAGAACTATGTGATTGTATGCCTCTCTAGCACTGCTTTTGTGAATTCCTTCAGTGAGGGGCGTCACTATAGTCTTTGCCGTGGCAGTCCCTGGACGTAATTACCAGTGCACGTTTGAGCCGTGAAGAAGGACCTACTGGGACAGGTCTCCTGGTGTCTGCCCGCCCCCTCAGGCCCCGTTCAGCCCCCCCGCCCCCAGTCTGTCTGTAGTGCTTCCCCTGCCCGCCGAGGCTCAGCTCAGATTCCTCTCTAGAGAGCCCGCTGAGGGCATGTTGGCCAGTTGGGGGCCATGCTGCGATTACAACAAGCATCTTCATGCTTCCTACCAGCCCTCGTCTCCCTCTTGGGGCATCCCACTGTGCAGGGTCCTGGGTGGAGGATAGCGCCCAGCGCTCTGTCTGGGAAGAGGTTGCTCTCTACTTCATTACCTCTACAGCGCCTGGTGTGGGCGGGCACGAGTTATAGAGGACTGAGCATATTGGGGTCCCCACCACGGGAAATTGGGGATAGGGACTTCCTCTCTACTCCCTGGTACCGCCGGTGGGAGGTGTTTGACCGTCGCTTGTGATTTCTATCCTTGAACAAGCGACCCAAAGGCAAAGGGAGTGTTTGCAGACAGGACCCCTCACAGTGGAAGCACCCAGGCCAGTCCTGCTGGTGGTGTGGCCACCCACGGTCCTGCTCCCAGCCTGTGTGGTGGTTTCCTGAGCCCGTTTTCTATGCCAGATCTTGTAGCTTCCTCCAATTCTGTGAGCCTTGGGTCCTCCCAATGAATTCTGTTTGTCCTGTGAGGTGGTGTGATTCCTGCCAAGAGCCCCGGTGGAGTCGCCGTCCCCAGTCCTACTGGCCATCACTGAGTGTCTCTCCATGAAGCATCTACAGCTTTCACAGTGTGAACAGTGACGCTGGGGCCAGACTGTTGGGTTCAAATACCAGGTCTGCCACCTACTAACTTCCAGACCTCGGAAGGGTGCACACGCTCTCCGGGCCTCGTCTGTAAAATGGGGGATAATGACAGTCCCTACTTCATGGATTATTCTGGGATTCATGAATTAACATGTGCAAACCTCCTGAAACTGCCATTGTGTGTTTGCTGTTATTTCATCCTATTCTGCTTGCCTATGGACAATGTTATTTTATATATTATTCTTACTTTCCAAACTAAACCGTGAGAGGCTCTTCTTTACTTTCATTCTCCTCAGAGCACCAAGCATGGAGGGAGTGCGTGGTGCTGCACGGTGTCCGGGGACCCGTGACCACAGAGACTTCGCCAACTGCAAGATCGCACCTGCCCCCAGATCGCAAAGCCTTACCAGGGTGTTCTTAGACGATGCCGCCCACACGACAGTGCTCTCTGCACTCCATGCCTGCTTTCAGAGAAGGCTCTGGATTCTAATGATTCTAACCTGGGAATCATTGTGTGTTTATTCATCCAGCAGGGAGCTGACTGAAGCCAAGTCACCCCACCCCACTCCCTGCCTCCCCACTAGCCCTCTCCACTCGCAGGTCATCTCTCAAAGCCTCTGCGCAATAGTTTCTGCTCCTGCTCACAACACAGGGCTGCTTGGACCCAGTCTTATAGCTTTCCTATTTGACATTGAGAAGGTAGGACTGTTAATCTATTAAGAGTACATTTAGGGGCAACGTTTGCCAATTAATATAGTTGGAGAGAAATTAAAAATGTTTAACAACCAGAATGGCATCAGCACAGACACCAGCCGTAATCACCCCATCAGATGGGCCAGGGGGTACTGAGTATCAGCTCTGGATATAGCACTTGCAGCCAGAACAGAACAAGGAAATTAAGGGATTTTAAATGACTAAATCTGATTTAAGGTAATAAATAAATAAAACGGTGAAATAGGTACTTTGAAAAACAGAAGATTGGCTGACTTGGCCAGATAATGGGATGGGATGCGATGGGAGAAGAGAGAGGGGAGGACAGGGGAGGGGAGGAGAGAATGGGTGGAGAGGGGTCATCCACAGCTGACATGCAACTGAGACTGCACGAAATGGGTTATAATTCTGGTGTCTTTTCCTGTCATACAGCTTATTTGGGATACAAACACATACTGATGCATTATTAACAAACTGGCAGCCCACATAAAGCACAGATGGCTAGATATGTTAAGAGCTACATGAATTAATCATGAAGCATGTTTAGTCTTCTGGTGCTCATTGACATAATGGCAGAACAAGTTTTTGTCTTCTGGTAAATTTACTATGAATGAAGTGAAGCTTCAGTGATGATTTCTGAGACAGAACTCTTAAATTCAAACCAATTTAATAAAATAAAAACAACAAATGAGGATCTTTTTATTTTAAGTTTCTGTTAAATGTCCCAATAAGCTTCTATTTGTAAGAGACCAATTTAATAAATAAATACAAAATTTATACAATGATATAGAAAAGGAACTAATGATAGCTCTAGTTGAAGGGGATTCTACCTTGATAAAGATGTGAAATGATCAGAAAGATGAAGCCTATACAGTATACTGAATAAAGATGATAAGCAGATGGATCATAAAACAAAGAAACATCTAAATTTAAATATCTAAATTTGATTAACTTTATAAAGACGCTGAGCAGCTATTTAAAAAAATGTTAAACTTCAATTTTTTATGTTATAAAGTCTAAACTAACGATTGACCAGGAGTTGGTAAATAACACTAATTTGTCTATCCATTCGTCCATTCTCACATTTACTCACTCACAACTACGTGTGTAGCACCTGTAAGGCCCGACACCGTGCCCGGGTCTGAGGGATGGCGTCAAGTAGAGACAGATGCAGACCCTGTGCTCTGCAAGTCTGCAGTCCAGGGGGAGAGAAACAGCAGTCACCTGATCCTCAGAACAAACACAGCAAAAGCCTGGGTTGCAGAGGCAAAGGAAAGTGACAGAGTCCCTGCGTCAGCCCAGCCTGAACGGGCCCAGGAGGCCATCCCTGAGGACAGTGAGGACAGAGAGCAGAGCTCCTAAACAGCTATGCAGTTAATTAGGTAAAAAGGGAGTGGATTCGTGAATCACTCATATTTTATAAGGAAAAATGACTTGGAAAAAAGTGGAAATAACAGAGCTTTACAAATGTGTTTGTTATAAGTGTGCTGGGCCTGCCCCGTGGCTTAGCCGTTAAGTGCGCGCTCCGCTACTGGCGGCCCGAGTTTGGATCCGGGCGCGCACCAATGCACCGCTTCTCCAGCCATGCTGCGGCCGCGTCCCACATACAGCAACTAGAAGGATGTGCAACTATGACATACAACTATCTACTGGGGCTTTGAGGGGGGAAGTGTGAACTATTGAGCTCTTCTCTATTAATAGAACAAAACAGATAAATATTTCACCAGATATCTTGTGACAGACTTGGAGTAAATAAAAAGGAGTGGATTTTGACTTGTGTAAAATTATCCAATAGCTTTAGGCCCTAATGATGGAGCTGACTTGGGGCTAATTTGCCTCAAAATGAACAAGAAAAAGGTGACATTTTCAAATGTCCTTTTCCCCTCTTTTGATTTATAAATATCTGAAATTTCAAGGAATAGTTATCGATTTTAAAAAATGTATATTTTCCAATGTTAATGAGAGTTAAATTTTTTTTGGTGAGGAAGATTGGCCCTGAGCTAACATCTGTTGCCAATCTTCCTCTTTTTGCTTGAGGAAGATTGTCGCTGAGCTAACATCCGTGCTCATCTTCCTCCAGTTTGTATGTGGGATGCTGCCACAGCATGGTTTGATGAGCAGTATGCATGTCCATGCCCAGGATCCAAACATGTGAACCCTGGACCACCAAAGTGGAGTGTGCAAGCTTAACCACTCTGCCACTGGGCTAGCTCTGACAGTTAAAATTTTTTTTTAAAAACTTTATTATAGAAAATTTTAAACATATATAAAATTAGAGAAAAAGGTGCCCATCAGCTGACTTCGATAATTATCAATTCATGGTAAATCTTAATTTGTGCCTGCACCCACCCCACCACACTATAGATTATTCTTAAGAAATTTCAAAGATAGAGATAATTTTGCTACTTCCTTTCCAATATGGATACATTTTATTTCTTTTTTGGGGGGGAGGGGGCTCATTGCTAGAACCTCTGCTACAATGTTGAACAGAGGAGGCGAGAGTGGATGTCTTCATCTTGAGAGTGGATGTCTTCATCTTGTGAGTGGATGTCTTCATCTTGTTCCTGATCTTAGAGGGAGAGAATTCAGACCTTTACCAGTAGGTGTGATGTCAGCTGTGAGTTTTCATAGATGCCTTCATCAGGTTGAGGAAGTTCTTTTTTATTCTTAGTTTGTTAAGTGTTTTTTTTTTTCCCCATGAAAATGTGTTGGATTTTGTCAAATGCTTTTTCTGTGTCTATTGAGATGACTATGTGGTTTTTGTCTTTTATTCTATTAAAGTGATGTATTACATTGATTGATTTTTGCATGTTGAACCATCCTTGCATTCTTGGGATAAATCCCACTGGGTCATGGTGTCTAATCCTTTTTATGTGTTGCTGGATTTGGTTTGCTAGTATTTTGTTGAAGATTCTTGCATTTACATTCATGAAGGACATCAGTCTGTAGTTTTCTTTTTCTTTTTCTTTTTTTGAGGAAGATCAGCCCTGAGCTAACATCTGTGCTAATCCTCCTCTTTTTGCTGAGGAAGACCGGCTCTGAGCTAACATCTATTGCCAATCCTCCTCCTTTTTATTTTTTTCCCCGAAGCCCCAGTAGATAGTTCTATGTCATAGTTGCATATCCTTCTAGTTGCTGTATGTGGGACACGGCCTCAGCATGGCCAGAGAAGCGGTGCGTCAGTGTGCGCCCAGGATCCGAACCTGGGCTGCCAATAGCGGAGCGTGCGCACTTAACTGCCAAGCCATGAGGCCAGCCCTGTAGTTTTCTTTTCTTGTGATCACAGTCAGCAGTTTTGGTGTCAGGGTAATATTGCCTTCATAGAATGAGTTAGGAACTGTCCCTCCTCTTCTTGTTTTCTTTGGGGGGAAGAGTTTGTGAAGGATTGGTGTCGATTCTTCTTTAAGTGTTTGGTAGAATTCACCAGTAAAGCCATCTAAGCCTGGGGTTTTCTTTGTAGAAAACGTTTTAATTACTAATTAAACTGTTTTAGTTGTTATAAATCTACTCAGATTTTCTATTACTTCTTGAGTCATTTTCAGTAGTTTCTGTTTTTCTAGGAATTTGTCCATTTCCTCTAAGCTATCTAATTTGTTGGCAGAGAGGTCCACTTTCTATTGAGTTCTTCTGTTGTTTTCACAAAGTGAAAAGAAAAGGTGGCTTCATAGTTCCTGTGGTCAGCCCTTGCCTTCCTCTTTCTTTCTCTATCAGGACCTTCTCTTTCCTTTGCCCTTCATGTCCCTGTCCTGCTCAGTTTGAGTTCTGCTCTCAGCACTCTTCCCCAGAGCAGAAGTTTGCTCTGGAAGGGCACTTCTCAATAGTTCCTGGGGTTCACACCTGCTCCTTCAAGTTGTTGCTGTGGTCGAGTTGCAGCCACTTGAAAGTTGGAATCCACAGACCACATCCCACTTTGGACTCCTGTTCTGTTTGTCTTGCTGTGCCTTTTGGTTAGGACCCACGGCCACTGTGGGCCTGTTCTCAAGACCATCAGGTATCCCACTGCCTTCCCTCCATTGTTTTAAACACAGATAATGATACCATGTAGGTTTTCTAGTTGTCAATAATTTATTCTCACTGCTCACTTTTCGTGGGTTGTGGAAAAACCTTGTCAGTTGGTCTTGTCGTAGATGTTGTCTGTGGATTTGGAGGGCAAGTTACTTAAGTTCTTTGAGCCTCAGTTTCCTTCCTGTAAAATAGGATAGTACATAAAAATAAGGCAGCTGTAAGAAATGCCTAGCATTTCTTTTTTTGGAGGGGGGCTAATTTAAGAACCACTTTCTCTATTTTCACATGGAATGCATTTCATAAATATCATTTCACTAACTTCTCCTTTAATATGGAAATACTACAGCTTAAATATTGCATAGTTAAACTCTCTGCTTAATTTATCAGTTAAATTAGTAGTAAGGTATTTTTGAGTAAACTGAGAAGATGTATAGGTACAAATTAAGTTTAAAATTTAAAAATACTAATGAGATTAGGAAAATGCAGAACACTAAACATCACATATTTTACTAGCCAGCATGTGGCTGTTTTTCTGGTATAATCTGAGACAACATTAAGCATATCTATCTGCTTAGTTTTAGAGTACAAAAAGTAGAGATCAAAATTTTAACTTGGAGCTATAAAAATTTAACTCAGATAAATTATCCCTTAGTTTTTTAATCATAAAAGTAAATCAATTAAATTTGTATTACATAAGCTAATGATTATCTTTCTCCAGTAAGTTTTGTTTATATTGACTACCTGACCAGCTATGATACATTGTCCTAATAGTTTCCTAAGGAACCAAAAATCACATTTAAATCTTCATTATGATGGTATTGATCAAACCTTATTTTGGGTATCCTATGACCTTAAGCTTCAAAATGCCGTACATGTGGTGGTGCTGCTGCTTCAAAGGTGTTCCTGTGTTCGTTGAGAAAATCATAAAAAGAGGGTGGCCCGGTGGTGCAAGCAGTTAAGTGCATGCGCTCTGCTGCGCTGGCCCAGGGTTCACAGTTTTGGATCCCAGGCGCGCACCGATGCACCGCTTGTCAAGCCATGCTGCGGTGGCATCCCATATAATGTAGAGGAAGATGGGCACAGATGCTAGCTCAGGGCCAATCTTCCTCAGCAAAAACAAAAATAAAAGAGGAGGATTGGCGTTGTATGTTAGCTCAGGGCTGATCTTCCTCACAAAAAAAGAGAGAGAGAGGACATCATAAAAAATAACTAAACCAATACACTAATAGCTAAACTAATGTTAGCTAAACTCATACACAAAACAATGGGCAATCTTAATTAGAATAAAGGAAGAAAAATAAGCATTTTTCCTTGGTCAATTTTCTTGAAGTAATGAGAAAATTTGCATGGTCTCAATATAATAACATCTGGCCCTTCTCTAAGAAGGTGAGTTAAGCTCCTATGTAGCGTATTCTTTTTTTAAAAAAAAAAATCACTAAACGCACTAAACAGAGCCCAAAGGAGGACAAAATATGGTTTACACCAGTGGTTCTCAACTGGGGCTGGTTTTGTCCCCCCGAAAGCATTTGGCAATACTTGGAGACACTTTCCATTGTCGTGCCTGGGGAGGGGAGTGGTTTGCTACTGGCCTACAGTGGGTAGAGGCCAGGGAGGCTGCTAAACATCCTACAACACACAGGACGGCCCCCACAGCAACGCATTATCTGGTCTGAAATGTCGATAGATTGAGATTGAGAAATCTTGGCTTACAGTGATGTCCCAGGTATGAATGAACTCACAGATTTAAATCAGATGTCAGAATGATTTACTCTGCTGCAGCATGCCCATTTTGGAGGCCAAATAGCAACCTCAATCAAAATTATGGTTAAGGTGGCGTATGTATCATCACCAAGATTTATAGACACGGTTGACGCTTATCCCTGGGATTTTGTCATGTTCAAGTCTAGAATTGTGTCGATCCAATTTTAAGGAAACCAACAGGAGTTAAATTTTTTTTTTTTTTAAAGATGGTTAATATTAGTTCACCCCATTGTTGCCATCCCACTGGGCAAAAAAGAAATGAAATAAGTTTTGCTTGAGGATCATTGGCAAAACTCAATATGGAGCACATTCTGACTCATTATAAGAAAGAACTTTCTAGTAGGCAAAGCAGACCCAATGGAATAGGCTACCTGGAAGGTCTTTAGCTTTTTCCACGAGAAATGCTCAGGTGCAGGATGGACAACTGTGCAGGGATTTTGCAGAAGGCATGCCAATCTAGAAGGGGAGTTGATTATAGGATCTTTATGGCTTCTTCCAACTTGGATATTCTTGCTTTTAAAGTTGAATTAGGATGGCAATCAAGGCTGCTTGGGAACAGATACTTCCACAAGGCTCTGAAAATAACAATGAGCGTTTGTGGAGGTCTCCACAGTTTCAGAGCACCGTGCTAGACTTCGTTTCAGGTGACAGCCTAAAGCTATCAGTGCTCTGCTTGTATCCTCAGCAGACAGCAGCTGTGGACGAGGACGCTTGGGAGAAAGAAGCCATGAACAGTAGAGAGGAGATGAGGAGTGACGGCAGGTGTGTGCTGGGCACAGACACGAAAAGGAGCAGAAGCTGGTGGAGCCCCTCTCTCGCAGCTTGAGCCTCTGTCTTTGCTGTGAGCTTGTTTATTTGGAAATATACATTTTAAAAATTTGAGTCCTACATGAACTGATCAAAGTATATATTAACAATTTCATAGCTCTACTATTTTGAGTCGTAAATAACAAGATGGAGAAAATTTTGTTTACTAAAATTCTTCTTCAGAAGAATATGTTTACAGAAGAAATACTGTAATAAGCTGCTAGAGGCAGTGTACCCAAGCAACCAAAGACGACTGTTAAATGGTCTGTATGGGGAAAGGATAGGGACAAACTTTGCTCCTAAGGGACACACTGGCCGCTCCACTCAGCATAGAACATCCTTGACCCCTGTTATGAGGGACAGTACAAAATGTGGGACGAGACAGGGACCCTGTTTCTTTAACCAGTGAAGCATTCCCAGCGGCGATTATCATGGTTTCATTCCATCAGGAGCAGGGGAGAGGAGCTTCTCACTGAGCTCTGGGAAAGCAAGTGCTGCCGTGAGTCTTCACCATGAAGGCTCCCCTGGGCTCCTGGGTAATCATAGTTTCAGATTCCAGGGGTCTGTATGGGGCTGAAACTCTGCAGTCCTAGAACATTCTGGCTGCTGCTGGCAGGCATAGATGGCACTTTGAAGAGCAAAGTCCAAGTTGTTTCTTAGGGAAGTGAGGTGGAGAGATTCCTTTTCATGGTACTTTTTGTTAACCTTAGCCAACCGATTTTTCCCACAATCTTTCTTAGTTGAGGAGAAAGAAAGGGGGTGAGGGGAAGTGGCTCCGTTGTTGGCTGTGACTTCTAGAGGTGGTGAAATTGAAGAAGTCAGCTCAGATACGTATTCATTTTTCCCTTTTGGTGGGTGACTGATCACGCGGGCCCCATGGGGTGGGGGGCTGTGTGGAGTCCATCCAGGGACACGTGGTCAAGAGATGAGGGTCATTTACAGCAACTCCAGACTTCACTGGCTCTTCCGGGGAGTCCAGGTCACAACTCTTTACAGTTCTCACACTTCCCTTTCTCCGTGCCTCTCACTGCTGACCGGGCCTCCACTGGGTTCTTTCTCCATCCTAAGTTGGTTTGCCCCCGAAACGACACCTAGGCTGCCTGGTCCTGTCTTCCTTGGCCGGGTCTCGCCGAGTCCTTTCTTCTCTCACCAGGAATTCTTCACCTCTGAGGTGAATCTTCTCAACAGAGGTGGTGGTGTCCATGGCGTTTTTGGTTGTCAGGGTAACTGAAGTGGGCCAGCGATGCTGGGTGTCATTTAGGTGTCTTTAATGTCATCCTGGACATTCACACAGTCAAGATCCTCATTCTAATCATCTGAGTCTGGAACCTAATTCACTTTACACACATACCCAAATATTTATGTGAGATTTTAACACGCAAATGTACACTGGCTCTTTAAGTTCTTGTGTCTGCTGGACCCCTGTTTTGCCATTTTTCTCTACTTCTTGCCCAGTATCGCTTCTGAACTTACTTTTTAAAAATCAAGATGAGGGGCTGGCCCAGTGGCGCAAGCGGTTAAGCACTCGCGCTCCGCTTCGGCGGCCCCGGGGTTCGGCGGTTCAGATCCTGGGCGCGCACCGACGCATCGCTTGTCAAGCCATGCTGTGGCGGCGTCCCATATAAAGTAGAGGAAGATGGGCGCGGATGTTAGCCCAGGGCCAGTCTTCCTCAGCAAAAAGAGGAGGATTGGCAGATGTTAGCTCAGGGCCAATCTTCCTCATAAAAAAAAAATAATAAAAATAAATAAATAAAATAAAAATCAAGATGAATATGTTAAAGAAAGTGAGCATCTGACTACTTTATTATGTTTTCTACTGTGATCATGCCTTAGAATTTACATACATATGTATTATTTTGTTATAAATCACCCTTGGTTTCTCCTTTATATTTCAAGTGCTAATTTGGGCACTACAGAGACTTTTCAGCAGTTGTGTGTGTGGGAGTTCATCCCGTGTGTGAGCTTCATTTCAGGATAGTGAAGGTGGCGTTGGAGACATGGGTTGGCCTGAAGGGTTGAGGACTACTGTTCTGGCCTCTCCACCTTCTCTGGTTTTCCTCTGCAGATCACACAGAAGGGCTGCTGAGAAGGTCCAGGACAGGGCCGGGGGTCCGGGACAGGGGAGGGTGGGCCAGGGATGAGAAGGGAGACAGACAGATTATGACATCTCCCCGTTTTTTCTCTTACCCCCGTCACATGTGCATGTAGTCACTTTTACACAAAATATCAGGTAAATAGGATATCGTATTCTGTCTTATTTCCAAGTGTAAAACGTATTGTCTCAAACTAGTGACTCTATTCCCTTGTGGGGTCCCGATACCTCCATATTTCTGTTCTGTGCTAGGGGAATATGTATGTATATAAACATAACGTATAATAAAAAAGCTATGTATACATGTATTCTTTCCTTCCCCTCTCTTTCTTTCTTTCTGTCCAATATGGCCGCAAGTATCAAATTTCCACTTTATTTTTTGCAACCAACTCCAAGTCATTTCTGTTAAGCTACCTGAAGAAAAACCATTAATTGAGGGGGGAAGAAAGACTGAAACCTTATCCCTTTTAACTTTATTCTTTCAGACCAAAGGTAAAAAAATACAAACTAAGAAACGAAACACACTGGCATTTGCAAATGTAACTTCTTCAGTTGCTGACCAGGGCCGTAAATTATTTAACACGTGAAATTAAACCCTCACATGGAAGCCTGGGAGCTGGGATCATGCAGGCACGAGCCGTCAGTAGTGAAGTTTGCCAGTGTTGGAGCCCAGCTAATGCACATTCCAAGAAGCACTTACCGCTATAAATACCCTGAACGACAGCGGGGTTTGGGGCGGCCCCTTTCAGGCTGGTGGCATGAATCTTGGCCGACAGGTGGTGACTGCAAGTTGCCAGCCCCCCTGTCTTTGGAGGGATGGTTCAACAGGGCGCGTGGAGGAGGGACCTGCAGTTGGTGACGTTGCCCTCAAGTTGGCCAGAGTTAGTCCAGGGCCACTGTAGTGTGACATGAGGGTGCTGGGGTTGGAACCCTGGGCCCTGGGTGACCAGCTCATCCTGGCATCCTGGGACTTTCCTGGTTTAGCACTGAAAGTCCATCCCCTGGGAAACCCCTTGATTTGGAGCAAGTGGGGACATTGGTCACCCTGTGCCTCTAAGTTACTAGCAGGCTGACCCCCTTCAAAATGTAAGGCCTGTCCACTGCCCCCTTCTCCCACTCTCACTGCAAGGCTCCATGAACAAGAAGTGTCTCCCCATCGACGTCATGTCTCTGGCCTTTGTCACTCACCATCTTGGAGGACGGGCGCTAGTGCAGACCTGGGGTCTTGGTCCCAGGATGGGATTCTAGAGGCAGGGAAGCAGGGTGCTGGTGAGGGTGTGAGGATTGTGGGGGTGTGGGGGGAACAGGGCCAGTGAAGTAGGGGGAGTGGGGTGGGGCAGAGACTGAGCACTCGCCCCTGTCACCACGAGAATGCCCGTGGTCGACATAACAAGTCACCCCTCTTATGTCCCCTTCTGTAATGAAGAGAATTCTGTGCTGAGAGGCCCGGGGGGTTTCCGCAACGGTTAGATGATATAATACGTGGAAATCGCTGATCACAATGTTCACACGTGATAGGTGCTCGGTAAATCCTGTCCTGAACATCTCAGCTTTTGTGTTGGCTGAGCCCAGATACGGCGGCAGTGTCCTGCACACCAGCCTGCCCTCAACCAGGCTTGGCCTCCACGAGGAAATGCACTTGCTGTTCCTGACCTGGAGATAACACCTGTGTGTTTGAAGAGAACTGAGGGGGAGATCATTTCCTGCACTCGCTGATCTGTGAGGACCAACATGCTTCAGATTTGTAATTAAGCCCTACTTTTTTTTTTTTAACGGTATAAGGAGAACTTACTTGTCCGGGCAGCTGAAAGCCATCCTGTCTGACCCTGGACGTGAGGTGAGGGTGGGGGAGAGGCGCCACTGGCAAAACTATGGTCAGAACCCTCTCAGAGAAGGTTTCCCTGGGGAATTCCACAACTCGAGGGGAGAAGGGAGGAGGGAGATGCCTCCTCCCCCTCCAGTGACTGGTGTGGGTCCCGTGGTCACTACACATGGATTAGTCACCACTGAACAGCAGACCCTCCCAGCAGCTGGTCCTCCCTCGAGGACCGAGACACAGCTGGTGTTGGTAGAAGCAGAAAGTACAACGCTCTGCACACTTCTAGCTCCAACAACAGAAGCGTACTACTGTTCTCTGAATAAATGCACAGACGCGTGATGCATGAATACAGCACTACCCCAGCACAGCACTCCGTAAGGAGACAAAGAACCTGTTTCCCCAGTCATTGATTCTTGGGTCTTTTTGAGAATAATTTGGTATAACTAGTGTAGGAAACCTCTGTTTGGTTTCAGGAAAATGTTTACAATAAATCTATTAATTTTATTCTGAGAGTTGAAACAGCACAGGGTTACTGCTCTATATTTTCAAGGTCAAACCTTGAGAGCAAAAAGCACGTGTCGTGTTCACATGAGGCTTATGAAGTTCTTTCAGGTAAGCTTTTATTATTAAGTTCTTTTATAGGGATGATCTCTGACAACCCTGCAGGACAGGGTGAGTAGATTCTCTCTGTTTCATGTTGGGGAGAAGAGAGCTCAGAGGAGCCACTTCTAGGTCCACTCAGTAGGGCCAGAGCCTGGCTGTGTCTGGCCTTCCCGGGCCGCTGAGTCTCTGTAGCCCCATGGCAGAGGGTGCAGCTCCCGGCAGCTCATGAGAAGGAATCTGAAGGATCTGTCCTGCTTGCAGCCGCGGAGGGCAGTCAGACAGCAGCTGTTGAAGAGAGGGTCTGGAAGTTCTGCGTCCTCTCCTAGACTGCTAATCGACTTGGGCAAAACCACTCACAGTCTCGAGTTCTCCCACGTCAATATAAGAACATCAATGTGATCCATAGGGTTACTGTGAGGAACGTCTAAGGGGGTAGATTAGAAAATATTTATCTGGCATTATAAAGGATGGATTTTCATTACTAATGGATTTGAGAATCGAATTTTGTTTCATGTTCAGAGAAAGGTAATAAATCCCTGTAAATGACCCTAGTCAATGGCATATTGAGATCACTTCAAGTCTAGGGTGCTGGCAATCCGCAAATAATGCTGCTTTAATGAAAAGGGGATGAAGACAGAATCAGACATTCCCAGTCTGCTCTCAGAGCCTCCTATTTTCACAAACTGACTATCCGAATTTTTTCGTTTTTCTCATAGAATTTCAAGATGGAAAACTATTCAGTTGCATTTGGTCACCACTTGACACCGGATTCAGTCTGGCCATATTTTTCTTTACATTAGTGGAAAAACACCCTTTATCCTGGGAAGCGTGAAAGCGAGACTCCTATATAGCGTGCATTCTTGATCTGGCTTGTTTGGTGCACAACCCCAGACACATCCCACAGCCAACGGACCAACATGGCGGAAAGGACTCAGTCCGTTCTTCCACCTTAGCAGAGGCAGTGTATTTTCAGTCCTTTTGTGACTCTTTTTTTCCTTCCTCTTCTAAGAACAGTGTACATTTCCCTGAGATTGTGAAAATCATGACAGAGCAAGAAGAGAGGAACCAACAGAAGCAATTTATCCTGTCAGATGAAAGGAAAGATGCCACCGACAAAGAATTCACTATGTCTTACCTGCGGGCACATGCAGAGGCCTGAGCAGAATCCTGAAGGCCCGGGAGTGAAGTGGGGAGCAGAGCGAAGGATGTGCACTCAGGGTGACCTTGTCGGAGTCGCCCCAGGTCTGCTAACAACATCAGCTATCATAACAGAATAACTGTTCACTTAATCTGTACACACCTCTGTGTATAGGGTCCTGCAAGTTCAGGGACCTGGGCGAGGAGTCCTGAGGGGTCCTGGTCCCCCGAGAGCCACTGCAGAGTAATCTCACATCAGCTATGAGAGCGTCAGCCCGATCACCCCAAGCCAGGCCAGCTTTGTGGCCGCAGCAAGGAGCAGCGTGAGGGGGCTGCCCCGACTCACTTCACACGCCTTATCTGAGATCTGCACGTGCCCAGTGCCCATCCTGGAGCCTCCTGAGCCTGAGACAGACTCTGCCTCCTGGAGCTCGTGCTCAGCTCTCCCGGTTTGGACTGAGGCCCAGACAGAGGCCTTGGGCACTCCCTCCAGAAAGCCGTCCTGGAGAGCCGTGTACAGAGTCAGGTTCCCGTCCACCCCTCACGCGCTCTGTGGGGTTAGAGCTGGAGGGGCTGCTTTTTACAGAGGCCCCTGGGGACCCGCCCAGGTCAGCTGTGGGAGAGACAGGAAGGGCTCCGGCCTCCACAGCCCCGCACAAGGCCCCACTCCTCCCGCCTCCCCGGTGAAGCTCTGCATCGGCAAGAGCCAGAAGAGGCCGTGTGTCCTGTATTTTGAAGAGCCCAGAGAACAGTCTTTACGGAAGTGAATGTGTTGAAACTAAGAGCTGAGGTAATTAAAGGGGAGGGAAGGTGGGAGAGTCTGTTTCCCTAAGCAGGACACACTCAGGGAGATGAATTTTGATGACCTTTGTTTTGAGAGACCTGACTGGATCTGGAATCCTCCCATGGATGGAGGAGTCTGTGGGGTCCCTATTCCATCAGCACACGTTCACCCTGGGGCTTCGGTTACTGTCTGAGCCTGTGGATGAACCCCACAGGATGACTGGCTCAGACCTGCTTACAGGCCAGGGTAACAAACGCCCAGGACACCTCTGCTCGACCACTCAGCCTCGAAGTCCCACAGAACCCCGAACTCCTTCCTCCCCCAGCTTACTCGCACTCACACCTTCGTCTTGGGGAACAGGGCTGGGGAGCAGGACGTCTTGGGGGGCTGTTTTCATGGGAGAGATATTGAAAAATATTTATTGACCAGTTTTTTATTATAGGACACTTTCATGTTTTTAAAATGAAAACAATACAGAAGGATATGAAGTGAAAATTGAAAGCTCCTCTGTTACTTGCCTCCCCAAAGCCCTAAAACCCCCTAACCCGCTCCCTGGATGTGCATGTGCGTGCGTGTGTGTGTGTACGTGTGTGTGTTCCTTCTGTCTCCGTAATTTTCTGCAACTTGCTTTTTCACTTCATAAAACATCTTAGACAATTTTCTATGTCAACGTGTGCAGCTCTGCATCATTCTTTTCTAAATAGCTGTGTTGAATTTTATTCCATAGCCGGATCACATTTATTTCTCCTAGTAATAGGTGTTCGTATTGTACTCATTTTTTGTTATTACCAAAAAATACCGGCGAGCCGGCCCTGTGGCCTAGCGGTTAAGTGCGCATGCTCTGCTGCTGGCGGCCTGGGGTTCACAGGTGCAGACCCCAGGCACGCACCGACACACTGCTTGTCAGGCCATGCTGTGGCGGCGTCCCACATAAAGTGCAGGAATATCGGCATGGATGTTAGGTCAGGGCCAGTCTTCCTCAGCAAAAAGGGGAGGATTGGCAGATGTTAACTCAAGGCTGATCTTCCTTACAAAAAAAAAAAAAAAAAGAACAGATGACAAAAAAATGTCGGCATGAACCTTTGTTCAAGTCTATGACGATTGTCTGTTGGTTGAGTTTGAAGTGGAATCTTCAAGTTAAGACTATGCATTAAAAATCTGATTCATATTGTCAAATTTCTCCCCAAAAGAATGTACCAATTTACCCTCTCACGAGCATCGGGTGAGAATACCACAGTTTCTGGTCACACCCACTCAAATGCCGGAGGGCTCATCTCGTAGGTTTGAAATGTTGTTTAATCGTTGTTTTAGTTGATACGTCTCTAATTCCCTGCCAAGTGGATCACTTGCTACTTTTCTTTATTTCTTTCTGAACTGCTTATTCAGACAGTTTTGCTACGGGGCTTTTTCTTCTGTAAAACTTCCTTGTGTTGGTAGTTAGCCTTTTGTCATGTGTGTTGGGAATATTTTCCCAGTTTGACACCTGTCTTTTTCCTTCAAGTATTCTTTTTTCTCACTGCTCAGAAATGTTAAGTTTCTGTAATCAGATTTATCAGTCTTTTTCCTTTGTGACTTTTGGGTTTTCTGTCATCTTTGAAGATGTCTTCCCCGATTCAAAATGACGTCCCCTTGTTTTCTTCTAACATTGTAATGGTTCCATTTTAAAAGTTTGGCTCTTCTTGTATTCGGGTGGATGTACGGGATGATGGGGGCTACGGCACCCCTCCCCACTACCGCCAGTGGTTGACCCAAGAACATCCAAATCATTCTTCCCTGCTCTGAAATGGTACTTCTGTTGTATACAACATGAACACAGAGATCTGGGATTATCTGGGGACTCTTTTTTCCGTTCCACTGACCCATCTGTCTACTCCCACCCCAGTATCAGGTTATCCTAAGTGCAGTAACTTTATTCTTGTCTTGATAACTCCAGCTGATTGCTGAGCTCTCTTCCTAACAAACTCCTGTGCAGTCGCCCTCTCCGACTCCTGCGTTGTTTTAAGGGGATTCGTGTTTCTGTGCAGATTTCAAATCAGAGTTACACTAACAGTTGCTTTGGTAGCGCAGTGGCCTGAGTTGCTAAGGAGGTAAGTCAGAGAAGGGACTGGATGTAAAATCTGTTCAGAATGATGAGAAGAGCACAGCTGGTCCTCTGTCTCACCATGCTGTTCGTAATAACCCTGACGGACAATCCCTCCAGGGGTGCATGGCCAGTGGGATGGCAAACCAGGAAGGTAGACACAAACTTTTGTATCGTGTATCCTTTTAAAAAAGCATTTTTTTGAGATATAATTCACATACCACAAAATTCACACATTTAAAGTATACAATTCAATGGGTTTTAACATAGTCACAGAGTTGTACAACTGTGATCACAAAATTTAGAACATTTTCATCACCCACATATGAAACCCCATACCTGCTAGCAGTTGTTGCTGAAAAAACCGGGACGTTGTCACCGTAGCCGAATCAATGAACACGATGACAAGGGATTGAGGAAAAGCAAGTAATTTTTAATTTTGCTAGCAAAATGAGGACGTGAGAGGCCAGCGCCTCAAAATCCACTGTCCTCCTGAAGTGCTGATATCTGGGGTTTTAAAGGGAAATCCATGCGAAAGAATGTGTTGTACAAGGTTTTAGATTGGGGAGGGGGAGCTGTGGCTTTGTAGGTTGGCGCCTTCCCATCAGCCTGCGTTTGGCCTTGTGAGGCTGTTTGCAGGGAGGAGGATGGTGAGATAGGGGAGACTACAGGTGGGTGTCCTTGGTTGTCTGTCTCCATGACAAATGGTGGATTTCGGTGCCAGGAAGCCATGGAGTTGGGGTCTGGGAAGCCTCATCTTCTTGATATTCTCTTGGTATCAGTTTCCCTGTAACAATACTTCAAAGGAGCCATAACCAGCCAAACTTCAGTGTCAGCCCAGTGTGAGGCTGCCTGGGCTTTTAACAATTTGTAACTTCTATTTGCCTTGTGAGGTTCAGGGATACAAAGGTTTGAAAAAAGCCATATTTACATATGAATGTAACTTAGAGAAGCAGGGAAAGGGGATGAGTGGTTTTGGTTTTAACCCCATATATGCTGGGTTTAACATAGGGGAACTGATATCAGGGCCGGCATCACAGTCACTCACTCTCCTTTCCAAACTCCATCCCCCACCAGTGTCCGCCCCGAACCCTAGACCTAGGCAGTCACTAATTTACTTTCTATCCCTGTAGATTTGCCTATTCTGGACATTTCATATAAATGGAATCATACAATATGTGGTCTTTTGTGACTGGCTTCTTTCGTGTAGCACAATGTTTTCAAGATTCTTCCACGTTGTAGTGTGTGTCAGAACTTCATTCCTTTTCATGGCTGAGTTATATTCCATGTTATGGATGGACCACATTTTATTTATCCATTCCTCAGTTGATGGACATTTGAGCTGTTTCCACTTTTTGGGTATAATGAATAACGCTTTTATAAACATTAACGCACATGTGTTTGTTCGGACATATGTTTTCATTTCTCTTGGGTATAGACCTAGGGGTGGAATTGCTGGATCATATGGTAACTGTGTGTTTAACCTTTTGAGGAACTATCAAACTGTTTTCCAAAAAGGCTGCACCACTTTATATTCCCACCAGTAACGCAGGAGGGTTCCAATTTCCTCACATCCTCCCCAACATTTGTCACTATCTATCTTTTTTATTGTACCCATCCTAGTGGCTGTGACGTGGTGTCTCATTGTGGTTTTGACTTCAGTTTCCCTAATGATGAATGGTATTGAGCATCTTGCATGTCATTTGTATATCTCCTTTGGAGAAATGTCTATTCAAATCCATTTCCTTTTTAAATATGGATTGTCTTTTTGTTGAATTGTGAGGGCCCTTTGTATGTTCCAGACGCAATTTTCTCATCAGATACATGGTTGCAAATATTCTCTCCCATCCATGGGCTGTCTTGCTGCTTTCTTAATGGTATCATTTGCAATACATAGTTTTTAATTCTGACAAAGCTCAGTTTATCTATTTTTTCATTGGCTGCTTAAGCTTTTGATATCGTATCTGAGAAACTATTGCCTAAGTTTATATTTTAGCCCTTGAAAGTTCAGAGGGCAGAGATGATGTCTGTCTTGTTCACTATCCCCAAACTTAGCAGTACCTAGCATGGAGTCGGTTCTCAAAATATATTTGTTGAAAGAGTACAATGCAGTGGAATCTCTGTGCCCTGGGGCTCGTCTCTGGACATAGAATCTCACCCTGACGACCCCTTCCTGCGCGGCATGGAAGTCTGGGAGACTTTCCTCCTGGGTTTCTCCTCCACATTTATGCCACCGAGCTTCTCACAAAGATGACAGTTTGGTAGCAACCACCATCCTCCCATGAGGCAAGCAGTAAGTTAAGACATTGCAGACTGCCCACCCCTGATCCAGAGGGTGTCACACCCACGGGCCTGAGCCAGTGCTGACCTCCACAAGCCAAATATTAGGCTGAGCTATGTGAAATCACCACTATTTCACCGATTTTACCTACAAAAATGACAGCTGCATATGGTTCAACATAACAATTTTGAATTGGGTTCCACCTAAGAAAATTAAAGTGAATTTAACTACAACTTGTCTTTGGAACCTACAGAGTGCCCTTCCCATCCCCCTTCACTGTTCCTCATGCTTTTCTCCTCTCCTCCATCAAGGGAGGTGGCCTGGTGCCCAGCTCTCTGCACCTGCCGTGGGAAGACGCTGGGTCTCCATTAGTGCACAGCTCCTTTCTCCTTCCTCCCCAGGCAGAGCAAGACGGCCACTGACGGGCAGGACATGCTGGCTCTCTCTCTCTGGTTTTTGGATCCTACTCCTTCCTTTTCATCATCACTCATCTTCCAATTCTAGTCCCCATTCTCTCCTTCCAGGTGACTAAGGACTGAGGCTCCGTGAGAGTAGCTCAGACCTGCCGGTGGCCATGACAGCTGCAGGAGGAGCTGAGCAGTCATGTTTCCCACTTAGGGACAAATGCTTTGCAGGCTGGAGGCAGAGTCTTGCTCACAGAGGCTCCCAATTCCCTTTCATCCCTAGAGAGTTGGAGATCTTTAATATCTGGAGCAGAACTTCTTCAGCCTGCCAGACTCTTAAAAGTTCCCTGACGATTTCTTACAAGAGAATTCTACCAGACAGCTGCCAGAGACCTTCGGGGGCCCCTGAGCACCCGTGTCAAGCAGGGACGAAGGATAAGGGGACATTTCATACACAGCAAACCAGTGTCATTAAATGGAGTTCTGCATGAATGAGGATGCTTTTTTCTACATACGCTAAACAACTGAGAAGAGGAATTTTTCTTGGTCTTTTTTTTTAAGTGCTTGTAATATTTTGTTATTACTGTAGGTCTTGAGTACTCGAAGGATTTGAAGTTTTTCCTTCCCTTTTTATTTTACTAAATTTACTTTCTCATTTTCTAAGTCAAATTTGATAAACATCTTGGGTAGTATATGATACATTATTCATAAAGAGCTGGTTGAAGTAAGAAAATTTAAGTTAGCCACTTTCTTTAGAAATTCTACTTAGAGTACACAGTTTGTGGTCTAAGTGTTGATGAGTTACATTCACGAATAAGACATGAATATCAAGCAGCGTATTTTGCACCCGTTTTCATATTCATTTTTGCTCCTCTGATTCTCTTTTCACAATAGCTGCGTTTTTCTTGTATACCTGCTGAGGTCCAAGATTTCAGTACCAGACGGTAAAGCTTTATACTGAAGAGCCTGCATGATAATAAACTTCAGAGGCTGATGCCGTAAAATTGGAGGTCACCTAAGGTTTTGAATGGCAAAATGCCAATCATTGTTCTTCTGAATCCCCTCAAGGTCTCATCTGCTTGGCAAGTGTTAAAATCAGGATTGCCAAAAGTGCTGTGTGGTGTGTTACACTGAGTTCCGGAAAGTTCATGAGCATTTCATGACACTGAAGTCTCAGGGCCCCGCAGTGGATGGAGCTCAGGGTTAAGACTGGGCTTGCGATCCAGCCCACTGCCTCCCAGATCTCAGGCTTGGAGGGTGCTCTTGTGCAGATCACTCTGTCTTGCTGGTTTTCTATTTCTCTTGCTATAAAATGGGAAAATTAACACACACTCCTCCTTCAAGGGTCATGCACTCCTTCTCATTCACTCTGAGGCGCTTTACACACTCACCACGGTACTTTGGGGAGTTATTGTTATTGTCCGAGTTCTGCCCTGAATGTTTCTTTGAATTTCAAAGCTTTGGGGGAAGCACTTTCTGATTTCTTTGCCAGGCATAAGGCTCTGGCTTTGCCCAGAGAAGATCTGTGTTCGCCATGCAGAGTGTTCACTGGCTTGGTCTTCTCCGCTGCTGAGCTCTGAACCATCGCCTGCAACCTCCACCCCAAAACAAGCAAGGAAACAACCACAAATGCGGTGAGCCCCACTGGCCAGCATGTGATTCAGGTGGGAGGAATGACGGCAGGGTCAGAGGGAGAGGGAAAAGGCACTGACTCCATGCAGACAGCCCGAGTCCTCAGAGTCCTCAGATGGTTCCACACGCCTCGGGGAAAACGTGGCCTTGGCGTATCTCTCTGTGCAAATGATGTTTTCCCATGTCCGATGCTGGCTGCTCCAGATCTAGTTACAACTAGAGGTTACCAGTCGTCTTATAGATGGGGAAACTGAGGCCCAGGGAGGGTGAATGCAAGACTCAGTCAAAAGTACAAGGCAAGATGGTGGGGAGAGCTCGGCCGTCTAGAAAGTCGGACCTGGTGATATCACCAAGAAACACTTTTCTCAGCCGTAGTAGTCCACCTTGGACATTTTTGTGTGTTTGTGTGTTTTTTGTTAGTTGAAATATTTCTATGATCTTGGGATGGGATGAGGTGTGGGGCTGAGACCACCAGGGGACAGTCCTGGAGCACGTGGATGGTCATAAGGTGTCAGTGGGACTTTCGTTTGGCTGAAGATGAGTATGGAGGTGACTTCTTCACAATGAAGGACAAAGAAGTAGGTTTTTCAGATAAGACTTTGTCAGGGATGAGCAAAAGAAGGGAGGAATTTAGGAAGAGAACGCAACTGCCCAAGAGAAATTGTGTTAAATTTCTGCTGCGTGATGAGAAACGTGAGTTCTCACTCCGTTAATTCTTCTGTAAAAACATTTCTCGCTAACCAGCGTGACGTTGGTTTTGTTTATGGAGGAGGGCGTGGTGCAAAGGGCTGGGTATGGCCTCAAGGTGGGGCAGAATGAGAACAGGGCGAGCTCTGTGGAATGGCCTTCGTAGCCTCAGACATTTCTCGTTTTACTGGTGAGGCTGTGACGTGCCAGAGAGGAAGTACTGAGTTTTTCAATAGTAGCTGGGAGGGGTCCACGGTGGTGGGGGGCCAGCCCACCACCTTCCAGAGGGAAGTAAGCACTTCCAGACCATCACAGCCTGAAGGGGAGGCTGGCTACTCAGAAAGCCCCTCTTGCCCTGGTCCATAGGGACCTCTGGCAGTGTTGCAACAAAATGCAGGGCTTCAGAGGTTTCGTGGCTGAGTGAACACCCAACTTTAGACCAGGCAATGCTCAGACAAGGCAGTAAAGCCCAGTGTGCTCACACATGGTGTTACCCTTCAGTTACAGATAATGGAACTCCCACCACAGCACGAAGAGAATCCCGTGTATCCCCGAGGGGCACCCACTGACCCAGCACAGAGCAGGACGCGGCACTGACTCATCCCATGGGCACAGGATGAGGAGCCCCTCCAGATGCCTCTTCAGCATTGCACTTCCCTGAGTGCCTGGTGCTAACGCAGCGCTTGCTTCTCCATTGGTGCTTGAGAAACATTCATGGACTGGACAAATGGATGAACGAAAGTATAAAATGTGGCGTTCCTCAGCCGATACTCCACTTGTATGAACACCAAAGTCCCAGGTAATGCAGGTGTGGGAGATCAAGGTTTGGCCATCTGAAATATATCTCTTTACCTTGATTGTTGTCTCTGATGGACATTTGACCTGCCCCACAAACTGCCTAAAGAATTTGACATAATAACTCCTTCCTGGAACAGATCTTCTATCTGATGGCTGTAATATAATGTAAAATAGATGTTACGACAGAAAAGGCACCAACAAGCCCATCTTATCGGAAGTTCTGTCTCTCTGGCCACATTCTCTGGATGGCCCTTCGAGGAGTTGCCACACAAACATTTACATTTATAAGGGAAATCTCCATTTGTAAAGGTATCTCCCTCTCTGTATTGGGAAGAGGGGGGACGACCTCATTTCTAGAAACTTATCAATGTGGAAGGTGAGGCCTTAAATCTGCATAATAACCTTACCCTTGTTTACTGTGCTTTAGTGGTAATCTCCTGTAACTGACTCTCCCCCTCCCCCAACATCCTCCTTTGTCTTTAGCTGAACATGGTATTTAAGACAAGAATTTCTGCTATTGTGTTGAGAAACGCAGCGTCCCTGCTTTCTCCCACGTATACATTGTTATTAAACTTGGTATTATTTTCTCCTGCTAACCTGTCTTGTTAATTATTTGGCCAGCCATAAGAACTTAAGGAAAAGGCCAGAAGGGGATTCTCCCTCTTCCCCCACACAGGGAAGTCCAATTTGAAAATCTAAGCTACTTAAATCCTGAAACTCATGAATTTAGAGAAGCAGATCAAGACCGGAGAGCAGGGTGCCTGGTGGTCTTTCTCCTCCCCTGACCCTGCCCCAGGTTAGCACCTGCACGCCTGGCCCTCCCTTCTTTTCAGGTCCTAGCGGTTATCTCCACTCACCATCATCCTCACTTTATAAGCCGGGTGTGACTCTTTCCCACGCTGGGTTCCTCTAGTCATCTGAGATAAGCTGGGAGGTCAGTATCGTCAGCTCCACGCAGGCCCCAGGGCCTTTGTTGACTGTGCTGAATCCCCGTGAGAGCTGCGCCTGGGTGTCCACTCTTCTCCTAAGGTGGGAACTGGCCTTGAGAAAGCGTGTTCACAGGGAGACCTGACAACCAAGCAGGAAAAGGACACCAATCCCTCTCCACCTGCCTGCGATGGAATGAGGAAGCCCACCATCTCTCTGTAAATGCTGAGAAAAACAAAACAAAACACAAAAACACTGAATGAATAATCCAGAACTCTTCCTGCTGGCAAATCCTTTATTTAAGATTATTTTCACCAGCTTAGCTGTTAAATTCGGAACTTGATCAGGCCTTGTAGGGATTAGGTGAGACCCTGAGAAGCGGAGCCTGCCTCTGCCACACTCAGATGACCAGTCCGGGATGTGCGCATGTGCACAGGGTGGCTCTTTTCCTTGGGTATGAACTCAAACTCCAAGAGTGCTCACTGTGACGTCCCGGGTGTGTGTGTGACACGGTTCACGTCACGTGCCGGGTGGATGTGTGACATGGGTCGCGTGACGTGCTGGGTGGATGTGTGACACTGGTAGCAGCTCCACAAAGACGGAAACATGGAAAGGACACCAGCATTTCTGGTTCACAGCACTGCGGGGCCACGTGAACGAGCTGTGGGGATCCAGCATTGTGACAGAAAGGGCCTCAGAGCCGAGCTCCCATCCTTCTAACCGTGTACAAAACACCAATCAGACTGAAGCGAGGTCAAAAGTCAGCCACGGCCCAGAATTCAGCAGTGTCTCTCAGATGTTCATTCAGGGCTCTTGTGATGCTTGAAAGGGCCGTTTATTCGACTCTCTCTGGAATGATCCTGGGATAGTCACCCTGTTGAGGGGATAAACCTTGGTCCCTTTTTCCTTGAAGAGGAGGTGAGTGTCAGTGCTCCTGCCTTGGTTGGCGTGGAGTCGAGACCAGGAAGGCCAGCTCTCTTCACACACTCGGGCTCTGCGTGGGATCTGAGACGCGGGATGAGGATGAGGGCTTTGAGCTGCAGCCCCTTTTCGGTTGTTTGTGGTGCCGAGGAACAAACAGAAGGACATTCAAAAACCGAGATGAGTGAATTAATTATTAAACAGCCTAGCACAATCAATACAAAATTGCTGGTGTGTTTCCTTGTAGGTATTTCTGGAGTTTGCTTCAATATTTAATTCAGCCCAAACCTGTAGGTCATTAGGAATGTGTATCCGGGTTACCACAAGAGGCAGCCTGCACTCCACAGTCACACCGCAGAGGGGCTGAAGTCTGCGTGCAGAGTTTGAGTCTGGCAGCTGTGGTTATAAAGACCTCCCCTTGAAGGAAAGGCTAGGACACCTTCTCACACCCTCTTCTTTTCTGCCTTTTTAAAGAAACATAGATAAGGTTACTTCATTTGCAAATTCTTCTTAAGTTAACGATTTGCCAGAGAGTATGATGTGATGGGGTCTTTGTTGAAGACTGTAAGAAACAGAATAGTTAATATCAAAGCGCCTGTCGTGTGTTTCTTGTTATTAGCATGGAAACAATTAGACCAAAACACGGAGAAAAAACTTTTGTGTATTTGGTGTCATTGATGACACGGAGGTAGAATCCTGCTCGGGGAGTGTGGCTGGTCTCCTGTGAGGATATTTTTTACTTGGCCTAAAAAGAACAAAAAACCCGCACATTTAGCTTTCATCCTTTTAAAAGTTACTGAATTGTTTTGTTGAATGATTGAATGAATCTGCCTCCTCCCCAGGCCGAGCCTCTCCTCAGCGGGAGGGCTGGGAGGACGATGGATGAGATCAGGGATGTCTGTTGTGAACAGTACTTGGAAATAAAAAGGGATGGTTTCACATTTTGACACAGCTGTTGAGAAGAGCGATATCGAAATGTGTTTGCTTCAAAACACGCACATCACAACAGCTTCCTCTACTGTTGCTCTTTCATTCTGAGGTGTGATACTGGGCCCCAGGAAGGCCCTCCTTCCACGTCACCTTCCTCCCCGTGTGTCACTGATTCTACACTTTCACCATTTGAGATTTTTCCTTCTGGTCTGAGCCACTATCCTGCTTTTAGAAAGGACAAGCTTTCCCAGCCTTTAACTCCTCCTGTGTGAGCTTCCTGCGGCTGCCAGAACAGAGCACCACAGACTGGGCCCCTTAAACAATGGAAAGCTATTCTCTCACAGTTCTGGAGGCCAGAAGTCCAAGATCAAGGTGTCAGCAGGACCACCTCCCTCCGGAGGCTCTAGGGAGGATCCCGCCCTCTCTCTTCTAGCTTCTGGTTGTTGCCAGCAGTCCTTTACTTGGGGGCGTCATTCCAATGTCTGCCTCCATCTTCACGTGACTGTCTTCCCTCTGTGTGTGCGCGACCAAATTTTCCTCTTCTTATGAGGATGCCGGTCATACTGGATTAGAACCCACCCTCACCCAGTATGACCTCATCTTAACCTGATCACATCTGCAAAGACCCAGATGAGGCCACAGTCACAGGATCTGGTTGGACATGACTTTTGGGGGCCACCATCCAGCCTCTCCGACAGCCAGGGGACAGTGATGGGTTCCTGAGCGGGATGTGTGGTCAGGGCCACGGACACTGCTTAGGGAGAAAAAGGACCCCTGAAGCGTTCTCGGGGTGCAGCCCGGGCCTGTGGTTTGGGAGACACTGACGGTGGCAGGAGGCCAGAAAAGAAATGTTGTCCACTTTAATTCCGCCTTGAATGTTGCTTCCCAACTGCCTTACAAACTCCCCGTGTCTCAGCCCCGGCCACCCAGCTGGCTGAGCAGAGGGGGCTGGTGAGTGAGCTACCATCGTCAGGGCGGGGGAAGCCCGCTGCCGTCCTCCTGGACATGGCGGGCGAGAGCCAGTGCGGCTGCTTCTCCAAGCCCCACGTGACCTTCGACTTCATGCTTTACGGTCCCAACCATGCCTTTTAGGCTGCACAGCCTAAACAGGATGACTTTTGGCTAATTTTAGATAGGATTCCTTATTATTAAATGAAGAATATGTTTATATTTCGGCTCTCTGCAATACTTTAGTGTGTTGATGAAAGGAAAATTCCACATGTTGATAAAGTTCACAGTAACATTCAAATAATTTACTAAATTTCCTTCTGAATGTAAGAATTTCATTTCTAGTTCTGAAACAAGATACATTAAGGAGGCACTAAGGTACTTTTGATAAAATCCAATCAAATTTCAAGAGTAAATTATTTTTAGCCGAGATGGAGACCTTGTGGAAAAGCTCGACTTAGGGCATGATCGCCCAGTCACTGAGAGTCTGGTTTTCAGTTCACAAGAATTGTTGTTCCCTTTCTAGTTGTTTTGAGGGTCTAGAGGTCAAAAATAATGTGAAAGCAGAATCATCCTTGTAAAACAAACTACAAAAAGAAAAAATATCTCTTTTATAGAAGGTAGGAATGGTGCGGAAACGTTCTTTTCTCCTTGAAAGTAAAATTGGCACTGAGTTTATTGATGTGCTGCTTGTTCCTCCGACCACGTTGGCAGCTGGTTCATGAGCACAGTGAGCAAGGATGAGGAGGGTCAGCGCCCCCCAACTGCAGCGAGATACGCTGTTAGTGGATGACTGAGGTCTCGCTTGTTTCAATAAGAGGAAAATACATCCCAAAGAAAACCAGAGGATAACTTGGGTTTCAGCTTCTGTAAATAGGAAAATTAATTAATAAACCATGGTTCTATAGACCCCTCATTTGCCATTTTTTGATCTTACCTGAACTTTCTCATGAAGAGGAAGGAGAAAAGTCTTCAAATAAAAAAAAATAAACATAAAAACATGCTCTTATATCCAACCCTAGAAAGTAAAATGAACAGATTACCCCTAGTTTACAGAAACTACAGAATATAGAGACAAAGGATGACAGAAGGGAGCAATCAGACAAACCTAGAATGTGCGGTATTCTACCAGAAAACTGGCCTGTTAGGTAAATAAAGGAGGGAGAAAGTTTTGAGAGACTGTTCCAGATTGAAAGAGACATAAAGACAAAATGTAGTGCATGAGTCTTGACCGGGTTCTATAATAAAAGGCATTTGGACTGAATATTGGGTGATATTAAGGAATTCTACATGTGACGGGAGTATTTGTGTGGAAGGACAACCTTACTTTTCAGAGACACACGCTGGGGTTTTCCTGGGTGAATTGCCATGATGTCTGTATGAAATGAATCAACACACACAAAAAGAAAATGCAAATAGTTAAGTCTAGGCAACGGGTTTTTTTTTCCAAACTTTCCCTAAGTTTGAAACCATTCATGGTGAAAGAGTAAGACGACAAAGAAAGGTATCAGCAGGTGACTTGATCGTGAGGCCGGCCTCCGTTTCCTTGGTGCAGATGTCTCAGGAACGCCCACACCTCTGCAGCTGCTCTGTGGGCAGGTGAGGCGTGGGCGGCCATGTGGCTGTCTGGGGCTAAGGGCAAGCCCTGGTGTGGCCACAGCAAACAGTGGTGCCAGCACCGTTCAGTGATGGTACTCGGGCACGTTAGGACAATCTCCTTTATAAGTTGCTCCTTGGTCTTGCATCCTGTGAAGTGACATCCATACGACTCTGGTCCTTCTTGGGAAAAGCCGGTTTGGAGACGATTGCTTTGGAACAGGGATGTGAGGCCTGCAGTGTCTCGATTTTCTGCTAAAGATAGCTAACACTTATTTGTTGCTTCCCACGTTCCAGGCCCTAAGCACTTCGCATCCATTAACTTCCCCACAACATTACACTGGCAGGTCCACATACAGTCACATCTTACAGATGACGGACGGGCAGAGAGATTGGCTCCCCGGCGATCACACAACTAAAATGCAGCAGAACCATGCCGAAGAGGAAGAATGCTGATGACTGCAGTTGATTCTGAAGTACGGAAATAACAAGACGATTGATGAGCAGAGGACTGAACAGATGGACAGACTCATACAAAATGCTGATTGCATAGAATCTAGCTGGTGGGTATATAGGTGTTCACTGAACAAATCATTCAGATTTTCTGAGTTTAAAATTATTCATAACAAAATGTTAAGGGAAAATATTTAAAAGTGGCAGAACTGAGATTCAAACCAAGGCATCCTCACTCCCAGGTCCAGGTTCTTAGCCACCATGTGTCACTGCCTCTCCAGCAGGCAGAGTCAGATCCCAGACGCTTAAGGGATTTGACCACATTCTTGCTGCAGAAGTGTCCTAGGACTCGACGGAAGCTAACAAGTGATTGGTCAACTCCTGCCCTGGGAGAAGAGCCTCAGGGCGAGGGTGACCTGCTCAAGGCCTGGGGAAGGGTTAGGACCCATGCCCAACTTCCCATTGTGCCCACCATTGCCGGGTGCCGTGTCTCCTCGTCGGGGCAGCTGAGCAGCACGACACGTGATCCTGTTTACCGTCTGCATGTTTTGGCCACAGAACAGCCTTCTTCCTGGCAGCCGGCATCTAACCACTGTGCTGTCTTTCCCTCTGATGCCTCATAGACCTTCCCACTTTTCAGTTCCCGTATCAGAATGCTGTCCTTCACCTCCAGTCGTGCCGTGTGCTCCTCTTGGAGTACACGGTTTATTGAGCTGCACAGGAAATTGTTACCCTTGAGTTTAAATGTCTTCTGGTTTCACTTCTATTTTTAATACCTTGGATTCGTAGAGCACTTTTCTTCGATGAGGTCAGGCACTTCACAGACATTATCTAATGAATCTTCCCAGACTGGTGGGTGACGGGTATTGTTAACCAGAGGCCACAGATGAAAAACAACAACCTGGAAGGACTTAGATGACTTGGATGTGATCGCTGGGGAGAGGAAGAGGAGGAGAGCCTGTCATCACACCTGAAATAGAATCTTTGTCTTCTGATCCCCCTTTTAGTGGCAAGGGAAATGGATACCTGCGCTTGGTACACGGGAACCATGTTGAAGCAGAGAATTGTAGCATTTCAGTGCAAGAAGGGACATGGAGACCATCTGCTGCCATCTTCTCGTTTTACTCGTGGGGAATATTAGGAAAGACTCTCCCAGGGTCACAAATTTTGTTAATGGCAAATCTTCCAGCAAGGTCCTGGGTCGCATGAGTCTTGAAATCCCACTTTTCGATGGTTAATATTTAATTTTCTATTAAGGAATATTAAGCTACACACATAATTCCTTGATCTGGAATCACATAAGCCTTTCTTAGCCCAGGGCAATTCTGCCTTTCGAGGAAATTAACCTGGAAGATTTATCTCAAGCGTAGAGACTTAGAAAAGTCTGTAAATTTGCCTCCCTTTTCCGAGTATGTTAGCACAGACAGCACAGGCTCTGGAGGAAGAAATGAGCGGTGCAGAAGGATCTTGTCTAAATGGTCAGATCCCAAGAGTGTCACTTACGTGCAGAGCACAATTAGGGCCCGACTCCCCTCACACATGAGCAGGACGTGACTGGCTGATTTGGGCCAGTGACTCGGAGCAGGTCTGGTGTAGGCTCAGATCTGCCACCAGTGCCTTATAATTCAGACTGAGCTTCCGTAAGCAGGGCATGTATGTCCCCACAGCACTATGCCCAGGGCTCAGCGAACACTCCACAGGAATAAGGAGCCACAGTTCTGTGCTGTTTCTGGGCTCTCTCAGCCCCTTTGGCACTTTAGGGGGTCACCCAAAGAAGCCAGTCGGGTTGCTTTTCTAGGAGTGCTATTAATGCTGTGTGTGGGTCTACCTGAACACCTAGCAAAGTTCAGGGACGCCTAGACTGGGGACTTGATGTCTTTGGCCTCTGCAGTATAAGACATTGCTACCAAAAGCATTTATGTAAAAGAAATTCTGCCACATCGCATTGGTTCTCAATTCCTTTAAACCAATGTTCCCCATAATATTTTCTCATTTCATCTTCCAGATATCACCTCAGTAAGGAAAAGCTTTATTCCATTATTTATCCATCCATCTATCTATCTATTAATTTAATTAATTAGTTATCTATGCCTATCTAACTATCTATCTAACCATACTCAGGTGTACAAACTGGATTAACCAAAATCCTTGGTCCATAGCACACTTTCATCATTGGCCAATGGATGGTGGGTGAGTTACTAGTTATTTTTGATAATGTAATAAGCATCTATAAACCCACCACCCCAAACAAAAACTAGGACTTTGGAAATAACTGTCTTTAACTGTATAATTCTACCTCATCCCATGCCTCCATTCCATCCTCCTTCCTCTTCCCACCCCAGGTAACCACCATCCTAAACCTGGTGGTTTTGCATCCATATGTATCCTAAAAAGTGTGTGCATGAGTATAGCTGTTTTTAACGTCATAAAAATGATATTGCACTTTCTGTAGGATTTCTAGACTTAGTTTTCGTTTTTTTAATTTAATTTAATTTAATTTTTTTATTTTTATTTTATTTTATTTTATTTTTTGTGAGGAAGATCAGCCCAGAGCTAACATCTGTGCCAATCCTCTTTTTGCTGAGGAAGACGGGCTCTGAGCTAACATCTATTGCCAATCCTCCTCCTTTTTTTTCCCCAAAGCCCCAGTAGATAGTTGTATGTCATAGCTGCACATCATTCTAGTTGCTGTATGTGGGACACAGCCTCAGCATGGCCGGAGAAGCGGTGCGTCGGTGCGCGCCCGGGATCCGAACCCGGGCGGCCAGTAGCGGAGCGCGTGCACTTAACTGCTAAGACACAGGGCCGGCCCTAGACTTAGTTTTCATATTAACCGGCTGTTTCACCACGTTGCTATGTCTTGCTTTAGCTCATTTGTTTTGACTGCTATATAACAGCCCATTATATGAACATAGTGTCAAGAACTGGGAAGTGACTGTTTCTCCACTTGTAAGCTAGCATGTTAGCCCGCCACAGTTTCATGGATGCTGGCAGGAGGCAGTGGCCCCTGCATCAGGGACGGAGGACTTTACTACTCAGAGTAGGCAGAGCAGGCAGCACGGGCATCAGCATAATCGTGTGGGTTCCCGTTGCCCTCAAGCCCCACGGGGTGATGCAGATGGGCTCAGTTGGGGCCTGCACACAGTGGGTGCACCACAGAGGGGATCCCTGAGCTGAGGGAACTTGGATCTTCTATAAGAGGCAGTACCCTCTGCTCCAGAGGGAGACATCATCTCTACCTTTCAGGGCTGTCAGCTATACACACATTCTGGAAAAGATAGTTGAGGACTAAGGGCATTAGTGCCTTCCTTGCAAGACAAGCAGAAATGTGAGAGACCCTTGGGTAATTGTCTCCAAACATATAGCGCAGGTTACTCAAGCTTTCAAACTTTAATAGAATAGAAACAAATGCTAATGGAATAGAAACATCTCTAAGAAAGTAAACATACTAAGCTTTATCAACCCATTTATATCTTAAAGAAAATTAATTTATCTGATTTTTACCACCTTGAGAGGTAAATGAGCTAAGCTTTAACATAGGGAATAGGAGGGGGAGGACTTTGCGTTCCCGAGTTACGGGGTACGGCGGGTAGAGGCTGCTGAAAGGGGGGATGGGCTCTGCTACCCCTCATGTTTGCCTATTGGGCAATTTTATCCTGAAGTGGCCATGGCCGAGTATCTGATGGGATGGACACCACTCGCCCACATGGCCGTGGCGTCGGGTAGCAATTAATTGATCTGATTGCATTTTTACGCTGAGCTGATTCAGCGACAGAGTCGGGACAGATGGAAGGGAGTACCCTTCTAGGACAGCATGTGCCTGGGACTGCCCGAGGGGTGCGGGTCCTGCGGACCTTGGGCAGAGGAGACTCTGTGCTTTCATGATTCTCCTTTCCCTCTAAAAATTCTCCCTCCCTTAACAGTGCACTTAATTTCCAGGGTGGCTGAAGAGGCAGACACACCAGGAACACCTAGGAAGAACCTGAACATTTATATCCCGGGCACAGTTGTCCTCAACCTTTGCAGTACCCTGGAGTTACCTGGGGAGTGTTAACAAGTCCCTAGGCCAGGCTGTGGCTTGACCAGTACAGCAGAATCTCTGGGGTGGGACTGAGTGTCTGTATTCTTTACAGCTGGTCCAGCACATCTCACTGTGAGGTCAGAGAGGAGAGCCACTGCCCTAGGACCTTGCACAGGGCTGGGTACAAAACAGGGTTTCACTGAATCACTGCTTAATTGAACTGAACAGATGCTTCTACTCCAAACTGCAAGACAAAGATGGAGAACAATGCTTTTCAACCTGGCTTCACAGCAGTTACGTGGGCAGCCTGAGAAAATACCAATGCCGGGGCCACACCCAAAGCGATGGACCCAGAAGACCTGGCAGTGGAGTCCCTGCCGAGGTTTGTTTTGAAAGTGCCCAGGTGCGAACCACAGCCCCAGGGGAAAGAAATGAAGCCTCAGGCTGTTACCTGCTCAGAGGGTCAGCCTCAGGCTCCTCACGGGAACCCAGCAGAGGCCAGGGTCATCTGGTCTCCCTCGCTCTCCAAGGCTCCTCCAAGCCTCTTCACCGGCCGGGAGTTATCTCCAGGGGTGGCCTCCCTTCACTGTGTCGAATGAAGTGTTTCCGGCTCCTACAGAACTCCAGCGGTTTCCAGGGCGAGATGTTTTCTCCAGCTGAGCTGGCAGCAGAAGCCTCCTCCAGCAGAGGCAGCCAGTGGGTTGGAAGATTAAGGTGAGTGCACTGCGTTCAGGAGCCCAGGATTTAGCCAGCTCTCCAGAGACCCATCCCTGGGCCCTGGGGTTTCTCTGATTCCAGGGCGGGAAGGGCAAGGCCAGGGCCTCAGCTGCATCTCTCCCGTCTTCCCCAGCCTCTTGCTCTCTGGCCTCCTCCTGGTCCCAGGCCACGGGCTTTTCCGCAGCGTCTCACTGCGTCTCTGTTGCCAGGTGACAACAGCCCTAGAAGCAGGCAATGAATCATTGTGGTTGTTCTCCTTTGGCCTTTTCCTCCTTCCACCATCTTCTGACAAGGCGACGCTTCTCCCTGGATACAGTGTGGATTGAGAGGACCGCCTGTACGCTGAGTTCAGTGATAGAAACACGTCACAATTCTGGCCTGTCATAAACCTGCTTGGGCCCCAGCCTCACCCTAGAAGACAAAGGGGAGCTCTGGGCTCCTGAGAGATGGCCTCAAGGAGGAAGGGGCCTTGTGGGGCTGGAGGGCCCAGCTGGGCCCTTGTCATCGACAGCCCCAAACCATTTGCCTTTGGTCTCCTGGTGTCCCCGGGAGCAAACTGGGAACCAGGAGCAGAATCTGATAGAGCTCAAAAAACTGGTAGAAAACTGGCAGATGACAGTAACTGTGTGCCTGCCCTGTGCCCCACACGCTCGTGTGAACGATGGAAGCTGACAGCCACCTGGTGAGTACAGACAGTGGGATGAGGTGGGGTAGTCCAGGCCACTGGGGGCTTCACACCTGCTCTACCATCAACTCACTGGATGTTTCTGTGTTCCCAGTTTTCTCGTCTGTAACATGAGAATTAGTAATCGTTCACGCTCTGCAGGATTGTCGTAAGAACTACACGTGGGAACGTGTCTTGCACATGGTGACCACCCTATAAGCCTTAGCCGGTCTCATCCCCACTCTCCAGGGGAGGAAACTAGGCGCTGATGAAGCCGCTTGCTCAGCCCACAGCCACGGAGGGCCACGGCCATCCACTCCCCATCCCTGGCGTACCCACTGCAGGGAGCCTGGATTCTAGAGTGGGAGATGGAGAGAATTGCAAGTGTCTGTGGGTGAACCACCCAGCTCCCCAAGCCCACAGGGGATGTCTTCCCTCCCCTTGGCTGGGTTTCTGTTGGTTGCAGCTGAAAGCATTCTGACCCATACAGCTGCCTTTTCTTTGCACGCAGTCACAAGCTTAAAATAAAAAGGGAAACCCAGTTCCTCTAATTCTGGATTGGCAACTTAGTTAATTTGCATAACTAAATGACAGAATTTGAGCACTGGCTTGACAGAAACAGCTAGCAGAGTGCCTCAAATAGAAACGAGACAGAGAGAGAACCGTGGGGAAGGACAGTAATTTAAATGCTAAATTAAGGAAAATACAAGATCCGATCTTTGAAAGAGAGGTTGATTTTTTCCATCAGAAGAACATAAGGGCAGAGTATAATTTGGAATCCACCCTAAGTGAATAATCAGTATCAGCTAGATCAATTCTCATTTTAAACATGTGATTTCTTAAACATTTTTTTATTTTAAAAAAGTCACTCATGTTCTATTGTCATAATCCATAATGCTTCCAAGGCTTTCAATTTTTCCTTTGAAGATTTCCAAATTCTGAAGTAACTGGATTTAGCCCAGAGTTCAGATAACCTGGAATTACATAAATGTCACCTAAAAACTGGTCTTGGATGTTTTTATCTAGGACATCCCCACAGTTTATAAGAGAATACTATGAGAAATTATATGCCAACAAATTGGACAATCTAGAAGAAATGGATAAATTCTTAGACTCATACAACCTCCCAAAACTGAACCAAGAAGAAATGGAGACTCTGAATAGACCAATCACAAGTAAAGAGATTGAAATCGTAATCAAAAACCTCCCAAAAAATAAAAGTCCAGGACCAGATGGCTTCTCCAGTGAATTTTACCAAACATTCAAGGAAAATTTAATACCCATCCTTCTCAAACTATTCCAAAAAATAGAGGAAGATGGAACACTTCCTAAATCCTTCTACGAGGCCAACATCACCCTTATATCAAAGCCAGGCAAAGACAATACAAAGAAAGAAAATTACAGGCCAATATCGCTGATGAACATTGATGTAAAAATCCTCAAGAAAATATTGGCAAACCGAATACAACAATACATTGAAAAGATCATACACCATGATCAAGTGGGATTTATACCAGGGACACAGGAATGGTTCAACATCCGCAAATCAATCAACGTGATACATCACATCAACAAAACAAAGAACAAAAACCACATGATCATCTCAATAGACGCAGAGAAGGCATTTGACAAGATACAACATCCATTTATGATAAAAACTCTCAACAAAATGGGAATAGAAGGAAAGTACCTCAACATAATAAAGGCCATTTATGACAAACCCACAGCCAACATCATACTCAATGGGGAAAGCCTGAAAGACATTCCTCTGAGAACAGGAACGAGGCAGGGCTGCCCACTCTCACCACTCCTGTTCAACATAGTACTGGAGGTTTTGGCCAGAGCAATTAGGCAAGAAAAAGGAATAAAAGGAATCCAAATAGGTAACGAAGAAGTGAAAGTCTCACTATTTGCAGATGATGTGATTGTATACATAGAAAACCCTAAAGAATCTGTTGGAAAACTATTAGAAACAATCAACAACTACAGCAAAGTTGCAGGGTACAAAATCAATCTACAAAAATCAGTTGCATTTCTGTATGCTAATAATGAACTAACAGAAAGAGAGCTCAAAAAGATAATACCATTTACAATTGCATCAAAAAGAATAAAATATCTAGGAATAAATCTTACCAAGGAGGTGAAGGACCTATACAATGAGAACTACAAGACATTATTGAAAGAAATCCATGATGACATAAAGAAATGGAAAGACATCCCACGCACGTGGATTGGAAGAATAAACATAGTTAAAATATCTATATTACCTAAAGCAATCTACAGATTGAATGCAATCTCAATCAGAATCCCAATGACATTCTTCACAGAAATAGAAAAAAAAATACTAAAATTTACATGGTGCAACAAAAGACCCCGAATAGCTAAAGAAATTCTAAGAAAAAAGAACAAAGCAGGAGGCATCACAAGCCCTGACTTCAAAACATACTACAAAGCAATAGTAATCAAAACAGCATGGTACTGGTACAAAAACAGACACACAGATCAATGGAACAGAATTGAAAGCCCAGAAATAAAACCACACATATACGGACAGCTAATTTTCGACAAAGGTGCTAAGAACATACAATGGAGAAAGGAAAGTCTCTTCAATAAATGGTGTTGGGAAAACTGGACAGCCACATGCAAAAGAATGAAAGTGGACCATCTGCTATCGCCATTCACAAAAATTAACTCAAAATGGATCAAAGACCTAAAGGTGAGACCTGAAACTATAAAACTCATAGAAGAAAATATAGGCAACACACTATTTGACATTGGTTATAAAGGAATCTTTTCAGATGACATGCCTACCCAGACTAGGGAAACTAAAGAAAAAACAAACAAGTGGGACTTTATCAGATTAAAGAGCTTCTATAAGACAAACGAAACTGGAATCAAGATGAACAGACAACCCACCAGCTGAGAGAGAATATTTGCAAAACATACATCTGACAAGGGGTTGATCTCCGTAATATGTAAAGAACTCACACAACTGAACAACAAAAAAACACACAATCCAGTCAAAAAATGGGCAGAGGAAATGAACAGACACTTCTCCAAAGAAGATATACAGATGGCCAATAGGCACATGAAAAGATGTTCAACATCACTAATCATCAGGGAAATGCAAATCAAAACAACACTAAGATACCACCTCACGCCCGTTGGAATGGCTATAATCACCAGGACAAAAAACAACAAGTGTTGGAGAGGCTGTGGAGAAACAGGAACCCTCATACACAGCTGGTGGGAATGCAAACGGGTGCAGCCTCTATGGAAAACGGTATGGATATTCCTCAAAGACTTAAAAATAGAGATGCCCTATGACCCAGCCATCCCACTACTGGGAATCTATCCAACGAACCTGAAATCAATAATCCAAAGAAGCTTATGCACCCCTATGTTCGTTGCAGCATTATTCACTACAGCCAAGAAGTGGAAGCAACCTAAGTGCCCCTCGACTGACGATTGGATTAAGAAAATGTGGTGTATATATACAATGGAATACTACTCAGCCATAAAAAGGACAAAATCTTCCCATTTGCAACAACATGGATGGGCCTGGAGCATATTATGTTAAGTGAAATAAGCCAGAAAGAGAAAGACAAACACTGTATGATCTCACTCATGTGTGGAATATAAACCAACACATGGACAGAGAAAACTGTACTGTGGTTACCAGGGGCAGTGGGGGTGGGGGGTGGAGGGTGGGCACAAGGGGTGAAGGGAGTCATATATATGTGATGGACAAACAAAAATGCACAACCCAAAATTTCACAATGTTAAAAACCATTAAAACATCAATAAAAAAAAAAAGTCACTCATGTTCTATTGTCATAATCCATAATGCTTCCAGGGCTTTCAATTTTTCTTTTGAATATTTCCAAATTCTGAAGTAATTGGATTTAGCCCAGAGTTCAGATAACTTGGAATTACATAAACGTCACCTAAAAACTGGTCTTGGATGTTTTTATCTAGGACACCCCTACAGTTCTGTCTGGCCCTTTCCAATAAGCCCGGAGTGGTGTCTGAACTCCGAGTCCCATCATCAGTGGCCGCAGGACACGGAGAACACGGGACGGTGGTGTGGGGCCGTCCAGCACTTCTCTGTCTGTGGACCCTTGGCTATCAGGAGCGACAGTGTCGAGCTGCCTCATCCGGGCCTGGGGTGGGGTTTGGTGTCCCTGAAGTCCTCTTTCTCTTCCTCGTACCCCTGTCCTTCCAGGGCAGAAAAGGAAGGCCACATGGAGGCCGTCCAGGGCCCACGAGGAGCCCTCTGCCTGCAGGCATTAGCCCAGCAGGAAATTCAGGAAAGAGTTAGGAGAGACCGGGCGAGGGCTGTTGATGCCCTGGGTTCTGCCTTGCTGGAGAGAGCGGGTGGCCCCTCAGCCCGCATGCATCCCACCCCAAAACCTCTGCGGCTTTGTGACAGCAGCTCTCCCTGTCCCGCCAGACAATAGCGCCAATGCCATAGACGCCTCCTTATTGTGCAGAAAGCAAACGCTCCGGTCGACGCTATAAAAGGCAGAGGAAGGCTGCGAGTGGGCCAGAATAAAGGAGAAAACCAGAAGCAGTGGATGACTCTGGAATAGATCCTGCTGTAGGAAAAAGTAGGATGAAGGACGTTATGGGGTCAGTGGTAAAACTGGCATTCAGGCGGTAGATTAGGTAAGAATAGTGTGTTGATGTTAAAGGTACTGAAATCGATAGCTGAGCTGTTATGTCAGAGAGTATCCTCATCTGAAGCAGCAACACGGAGACATTTAGAGGGGACATTAAGTATACAGAGGCTGTGATGTGTGCAATGTACTCTCCAGTAGTTCAGGGGAAGACGTACAGATATTTATATACGATTATAGACAGAGAGAGAGAGAGAGAGAACCCAAACACCGGAGCAAACCGGCAATGTGCTGACAAGGTGGATGCGGGCAAAGGACCCGTGGGTCTTCTCTGTACCATTCTCGCAAATCTTCTGTCAGCTTGCAAGTTTTCCACATAAAAAGTTTAGGATCTCGGGGCCGGCCCGGTGGCGCAAGCGGTTAAGTGCGTGCGCTCTGCTGCGGCGGCCCGGGGTTTGCCGGTTCGGATTTGGATCCTGGGTGTGCACCGACACATCGCTTGGCAAGCCAAGCTCCATATAAAGTGGAGGAAGATGGGCACGGATGTTAGCCCAGGGCCAGTCTTCCTCAGCAAAAAAAAGAGGAGGATTGGCAGATGTTAGCTCAGGGCCGATCCGCCTCACAAAAAGAAAAAAAAGTTTAGGATCTCTAGACGGAATTGTAATATCTCTGGGAGAAACCTCTCTCTGAGACACACCACACATGGCATCTTCTCTCTCACTTTTTTTCCTCCAAGTATCATTTCTCATATGTGACAAGGACGTGGTTTTTCACGACTCTGTTTTACCTGCAGAGTTGGTTTGCGAAGGTAGGCAGTTACACAGACGAAGCAAGAACGTGGCATATTTTCCTCCATTGGGTGACAGTTCAGTCTCTTTTGAGAAGTCTTTCATAATTTTATAAGTGACTTGGCTGAGGGAATTAGATAAGAACTTGTTGGAACTAAAGACTAATACTTTGCAGAACAGTCCATGACAGAGGGAGCATAAGGCAGGCAGCAGATCCAGTAGAAACGTGCTCTTAGCTCCTTAGGGACAATGACAACAAACAGGTGATCAATGAGGGCCCAGAGCAGGGTCCCTGGGCACTGCTGGGGGTCTCAGGCCAGTGCAGAGCTGACGTCTGACATCCCCAGTGTCCGCTTGGAGCTGCTGCTTTCCATGTTCCCATCACCAGTGCGTCCACAGCACTTGTGTGAGCCAGGCTGAAGACACACACCCACGAGGAAGGCCCCTGGTGTGGCCAGCAGGGTTGCTCGTTTATCTCAGTTCAGATGATATGGGAGCTCGGACAAAACCCTGATGCCCAGGCTCCACTCCAGACCAGTCCACCAGAACCGAGCTCACCGACCTTCCAGCCCAGCTCACACCTCTGACCGTGCCAGGCCCAACTGGAACCTTTGTGGCTGGACGATGCTTCTCCCACCGAGACGTCCCTGTTCTGACTCCTGGCAGCAGGACCTGCCCAGGTCTTGGCCGACTGCCTGGCTGTCTCACTTGGATTCCCAGCCTGAGACTTCGGGGAGGCTTTTGTGGGAGAAGCTTATCTGGAAGTGTGACTCCAGGGAGCAGGATGCAGGACAAGGGGAGAGAAGCTGAGAAGGATGGAGAGCCAACCCAAAGATGGGTGGTCTCATTGCTACTTATGTAAGAACTGGCTGCCTGACCCCCTGGGTCCTCTGGGGAATCCCTGTGAAGCACATTTCCAACATACGGACCAGGGGGAGAAAAGGGGAAGCCCCATATGATCGCCTCTCACTCCTGTCCCACAAGGGCTGCCCCTTGGGGTTTCATCCACCACACTTCAAGGGTGCTGAGCCAATGCCCGCAAGCGTGCAGGCCACGGCATCAGAGGAGCTGGGCAGGACGAGAGAAGTGCAAAGCCCAGGGGACACTCAGCTTGTACTGACTGCATGGGCACAGCCTGAGAAGAGCCCGTCACTGCCGCAGCAGCTGGAGGGGGTGAGCCCTGGGGACCCTGAGCGGTGTTTCTGACTCAGCCCCACCTAGAGCAGCACTCCGGGGGCTTCCATCCCAGTAGCCTGCATCTCCTTCTCCCCAGGGCTTGTTTCCACAACTGAGCTTGTGTCAGAGCAATGCTGTGTCAGAGCCCGCGTGCCCTTGGTGGGCAAGTGAGCTGACCAGTGTGCTTGTCCCTCGCCCGGGAGCTCGACCCCAGACTGCCCCCCGCCTCCTCTCGCTGCCCCGCGCTCTTCCCGGCCTCTGGTGCCAGAGCACTGACTCTGGGACCCTGGACCCTCTCACTCTGTTCCAGCTCTGGCAGCTCCCAGGACACTGCAGCCCCTCCCTCTCCTCTACCTCGGTGACCCATCCAGCCACCACAGCCTAGGCCCGGCCCTCCCTGACCAGCTGACCGTGCTCTTCCTCGTCTCTCGGTGTTTACTTGTGTACTGTCTGTCTGCCTCCTTGAAGGACAAGTTCGAGTAGCCATTGGCATGTATTGTATTGTGTTGTACTGTACTGTGTTGGGTTGTACTGTGCTGTGTTGTGTTGTATGGCATCCTACTGTATTGTCCTATACACAGTGCTGTATTGATCACCATTACTTAAAGCACCTGGCATGGTATCTGACACACTGTGGAGATCCAATACGCGGAACAAATGAAGAAACCACTGCCTAGTTCATTGTTGCCCGGGCCTCCCACCACCACACGTTTTCCTCTTGCATTGCTTTCCTCCTTCCTCTCTCCCTACTGAAACAATACTGAAAACTCCACTTTCTGCATGAAATTCCCTGGTCTTCAATGTCCATGGTGTTCTTCCCTCTTCTGAATGCCTGTAATGTGTACTGTGTGTTTCACTCGTGTGGCATGTATATCCTCTCCAGTGGCTGCGACGTGAGGGCATCCTGTTTTCACTCCGAACACACAACAGCAAGCATTCCATCTTTTCTCACTCAGACACCCCTGATCTCACTAGCCTGTAGCTGTAAGTGGACAGATATTAACAGCAAGGACTCAATTTTGCTCATTCAACAGTTTCCACATCCACTTCCACATAACTTGCCCGTCACACAACTCCCCTTCCTCATAACTTCCCTCCACATAACCCCCTGCCACATCACTCCCCTTCCACATAACTCCCCTTCTATGTAACTTCTACTTCCACGTAACCTCCACGTCCACCTGGCTTCCCTTCCACACAGCTGTGAGACTCCCCAGGCTCCACGTAAACCAGAGGTCCAGACAGGCGCTGAGCAGGAGAGCGGGAGGAAGGAACGTGTTGTCCAGCTTCATTCACCACGTGTGTCTATCTGAGCCACAAAGCTGGGGGCGTGGTCCTCCAAGATAGTGCTCTTGTCTTAGTCAGCTTGGGCTGCCATGACATAATGCCACAGACTGGGTGGATGAGACAACAGACGTTTATTATCTCAGTGTTCTGAAGGCTGGAAGTCCGAGACCAAGGTGTTGGCAGGGTTGGTTTCTCCTGAGGCCTCTCTCCTTGCTTTGCCGATGGCCACCTTCTTGCTGTGTCCTCACATGGCCCTTCCTCTGGTGCATCCCCCGTGTCTCTTCCTCTTCTTATAAGGACGTCAGTCCTGTGGGATTAGGGCCCCCTCTTATGACTTCATTTACTCTTAATTACTTCCCAAAGGTCCCATCTCCAAATACAGTCACATTGGGGGTTATCACTTCAGCAGATGAATTTGAGGGGGACACAATTCAGCCCATAGCAGCTCTTAACTGACACTTCTCCTTAATTGACGGTGAACTGACCACTGCTGGGGTCTTTGCTAATCACCTCATGGCAGCACTTAAAGGCACAGCTGATCCTGTGTTCCCGTTTTGGCCACTGAGGAGCAGCATCCAGCCATCCCGGGGACAGGTGCCCCTGCCTGTGTTACTGGCGCACACCCTGGAAGCCTTTCCACTCAGGCACTGCCCCTCGGGGTTGTGGATTGGGGCCATGCATGAGGGAGCCCCAGAGCGCAGTGTTAGCTCTGGAAACAGGATGAAATAGAGGGTCTTCCACATGCATTGCTGTCTTTCAACTCCAGACTTTATTTGCATTTCGTCAGTTTTTTTACGGTCATTCTCTTTTTATTCCAGAATCCCATGCAGGTTACCACACTGCATTTAGTTGTCATATTTCTTTAGTGTCCTCTGGTCTGTGACAATTCCTGTCTTTTTTGTCTTTCCTGACCTTGGCAGTTTTGAGGACTGCTGGTCATATATTGAGAAGAATTTTCCTCATTTTGTGTTCATCTGTTAAGTACTCATAATTGGATTGGGGTTATGGGTCTTGGGGAAGAACGCCACAAAGGTAGATGTGCCTTCCATCACTGCATATCATGGGGCACCTAATATCACATGACGTCCTGGGGGTGTGGACCCTCCTCACCGATTAGGGTGGTGTCTGCAGAATTCTCCCCCGTAGAGCAGCCACATTTCCCTTTCCAGACCCCGGTCTTTGGAAGTGGTCACTAAGTTCAGCCCACACTCCTGGAGGGGGAGCGTCTACACAGCCATCTGGATTCTTCTGTAAGGAAGAGTCGTCTCTTCTCCTGTTTCTTTATTGTGTGATCATTTATTTACGTTGGTGTGGACTCACGCGTCTTGACTCTGCACCTTGAGTGACGACCCCATACTACGTTATTTGTTGCTCAAATTGCCCTGGCTCTGGCTGTTGACGCTCTTTCAGGTTGGCTCCTGTGTCCCTTTCACAGGCCCCATCCTTTTGTTTTTCGAGCAGTTTTTTATCTTTGGCTACTACAAGATGCTCATCTGGTATTTTTTCCTGCCCCAACTTGGAGAATCAGCCATTTCTCCAAGGAGCCCTTGTTCCTTTTATTGGAGAATGGGATCAGAAACCAAGATCTGGGCTCCGGGGTGTCACCGCTCCTAGGCCCTCTCAGCCGACAGAGCAAGAGGACATGTACGCGTGTGTGCTGACCCACGTGTACACACGCTATCTCTAGTTGTGTCTGTATCTACCCACCTGCACACATGTTAAGCCAAGCGAGAGCTCACACTGATGTTTCTGACTCATCCAGAACCACATGGGGCGCTCCAGCCTTCCCTTCTTGGTTGTCTGTAACTTCCAGCAGTGAGCAACCGGCTCCCCCAGCCCCCACCCACTTGCTGTCTCTTCAGCCTGAGTTCACATGCGAACCAGTTTCAGAATTGTTGACTCATCCTCTGTGAGAACAAATTTATCAACTAGAGTACAGTGCTTATGTACGGTTCCTATGTCTTTAGCTTTACAGTTTCCAGACGAAACAGTCTTCCAAAGCTTTTCAGTCAGCTCCTTTGCCTGCCGCCTGTACGTGCTGTCAGGTCATTTTTAATACGGTTAGATTAGTTTCTGACAGCCTGCATTCCAGCCTGGGGGCCCCACATCCCGGCTAAGCCTCCCCCTTGGTTTCGTATCCTTGTGATGCTGTTGGTTTCCGGAGCACACAAAACTCAGCTCCGTACCTCCAACACCTTCTCCACAATTCCCACCTTGGGCGGGATGAGGTAGTGGCGTTCTCATTTTGCACGTGGTGTTGGAAAGGGACACGGTGCGCCCAGGGTCCCGCTGGAAGGGAGCGGCCTAGCTAGGGTTTGGGCCCAGTTCTTCTGCTTTTCCTGAACGCTGTCCTGCTATTTAGTGTCATCCTTCACGTGTTTGATGGCCCAGGACAAAGCGGAGATCCTAAGTACAGCGCAGAACGCATGACATGTACACCACACAGGCAACAACTGTCCTTTCTCGGAAAGAACCATCCTTCTCTCAATACCTTTCCTGATAATTTGGGGTTAAATGACCTTTCTACGACAGACTGATGATAAAAGTAAATTGTAGTATTTTTAAATGTTACTTTTTTTGCAAAATAAATAATTGGCAACCTTATGTTGATCCCCCAGATTATTTTACATTTAATGATCCACGTGATCCAACATTTGAGAATCCTTGCACTCTATTACGCTGCCTCGCCAACTGTCTACGAACTGGGAAATTCCTGAGAGAAATGAGACCCCAGAGGAGGATGGGGGCGCCTGCCAGCCCCGTGTGATACTGTGATGTGTAACGAGAAATATATACTTGATCTCTGTCCCTGTTCCTGGCACAGAGCTCCTAAAACCCTTGAATTTCCAAAGTAATGAGCAATAAAGGTGTCTTTTGTTATTCGTAACAATCTCCTTCAACCACATCTGAGTTCCTGTTAATGAGATGATTTGGGAGCTGGTTGCCAAGGGAATAGACCATGTGAGTAGAGGATTGGAACTTTCAGTCCCCCCCGCCCCCCACAGCTGGGGAGTGGAGAGGGGCCGGAGAATGGCCAGTGATTTCGTCAAGCACGCCTGTGATGAAGCCTTCGTAAAACCTGGAGAGGACAGGGTCTGGAGAACTTCCGGGAGGGCATTGAACCTCGGCGCCCTTTCCCACATAGCTTGCCCTGTGCATCTCTTCCCTCTGCTGTTCCTGAGTGATATCCTTTTATAATAAGCCTGTGATCTAGTAAGTAAAATGTTTTCCTGAGTTCTGTGAGGAGCTCCAGCAAATTGATTGAACCCAAGGAGAAGGTCGTGGGAACCTCTGATTTATAGTCCAGGTCAGAAGCACAGGGGACAACCTGGGCTTTGGACTGGTGTCTGAAGTGGGAGTGGGGCAGTCTTGTGGGACGGAGCCCTTTACCTGTGGGGTCTGAGGCCATCTCCAGGTAGATAGTGTCAGGATTGAATCAAATTGTGGGACATTCAGCTGGTGTTAGAGAAGCTGAGAAATTCCTCCCCATACACACACATTTGGTGAGCAGAAGTGTCAGAGAGAAGCACTGAGAGCAGGGGAGACACATGGGTGTGTTTGCACTCCATCACCATCACGACCATATCTCCATATGGGTGAAACTGAGTGATCTTCCACACAAAGCTCTTCTGTCCAAGGATAATTTTTTGTTTTTTAGGGTTTAAAAAACCCTGACTTATGTTTATTTCTTCTTCTTATGCTGCCAGACACCTGGCATTCTCTGCCCCCTCCCCCTCCCCAGTTCCTCCCATCCCCAAAGCCAAGTTACCAGTCTTTCCCACTGACACCCCTACGGACACCTAACTTGCAGATGGTTCTCCATCTGTGCCCGCTGAGCCCATCCTCAGGCCCCGAATATCCTGCTTCTCTCAGAATTGTTCCCAAGCCCATTAACGGAATCATCAATCACAGAAGGTTCAGAAAGTGGCCAAAGGGGATGTTTACCTAGCACGTGCCCTGGCTGGCGCTGTGCAGCACACTATCTACTGATCGAGATATAGATGTTCTCGTATCCATCCAGTAGACACTGAAGCTCAGAGAGCATTGACGTCCTCGGACACCTTACCTGGGGCAGGTGAGAACCAGGACTCCTGCTCTGCCCGAGACGCTCTCCACTGTGCCCTGCCTTGGACTCGTTTCTGTTCAGGGAGCGTCCGGTTTGGGGGCTCAGACTTTTCTTTGAAAAGGCTTTCCTCTGTGAAGGTGACGTGTTGGCTGTCCCTGGACACACCTGACAAGAGATTCTCACATATTGAGGCAGATGGGGTAACTATTCGGGTTCAAAACCGATTCAGCTTGAACTAAAAAGCCTGACTATGGCCTATCAAACACACATTGTACTTCTGCTTAACCACTAAAGTAAAGAATGCACTCTCTCAAGATAAGAATGCATACTTTCCCTCCCGCACCCTATTGGTAACGCCCAGATCGCTCTCCTGACAACACGGTCACGTTGACCTGCTAATTTGCAACTGAATACCTCTTTGAAGTTTTGATGAAAATGAATCCTGGGTGTGTTTAATGTATGTTCTTTGTTCCAAAAAGATATAAGACTGTCCTGAAAACCATGCTTCTCCGGAATGCTTTCTAAGGGCTTCCTGGGTCATAATCCTTGCTCTGGCTCAAGTCAACTCCCCTTATTTCTCTTATCTGTAGAATGGTCGTTGGTGATTTTGCCTTGACACACCCTCCCTGCTTCCCCCACCCCAACTGTGTCCTTTCCGTCCTAAGCAAGAGAAGTTCTCCAACCTTCTAAAAAGGGGGCAGTGCAGGGGTGGGGGTTAATTCTAGGCTGAGAGGAGGCCTGATGCCAAGAGACACTTTCCGCGACATTCCCCACGACCCTGATGCTGGGCGCAGCGCGGCGCCCCCCACAATGACACGTCCTGGCCCCTCAGGGCCTTTAGAAGATGGAGCTGGCACCACGCCAGGAAGTCTCTCTCCTGCCTCAGCTCTAGGCTGCAGCCGCAGCTCCACACGGAAAAGAAGGAACTCAACGGCGATTCGCACAGTCAACGGCAAGCTGTCCTGGTGCGTGGAGACCGGTCTCTCCTCCACGTCTCAGCCCCAGGACAGTCATTCACCTCCCGTGACTGTGGGAGTACAGAAGACAGTGGCGGTGCCTGCCAGCTTTCTCCTGCCAGCAGTTGGACGCGATTGAAACGAAGACGCTCCAGCACGAGTCTCTGCGTTTGCTGCAAAGCCCTGAAGAGTATTTTGGAACATTGTCTGCACTTTCTATGAGCAATTCTCATTCCAAATGAATGAAACATAGACCGGTGCTTCCACATATGGGAATTGTTCCATGGTGAGGCTTATCTGATCAATCAATAATGGCTCCTAGTGGAGGGGAATTAGGCTCATGGGTGCTGTTAAAAACTGAGGTCAGAGTGCAGGTGGTAAACATCTCTGTATTTCCCAGCTAGTGTTTTTTTTGGTTTGGTCTTGGGCTATTGTTCCTAGAACAGCAGTTCCAATCATCTGTCTTGGGAGCTTTTGGATGCCACAGGCAGTTCCTCGAACCCAGAATTTCACATACAATTATTCATGCTTCCCCCCTTTTAGCCTCTAATATTTCCAGTTATCTCTTCTTTCCCCAACACAAGAAAAATGGTATTGGTTGCATGCTTTTAAGTTATTGCTTTATAATTTCCATCCAGCATTTCACATCCTGTCTCTCAAAGGCCTGATCTTTTAGGTAATGACACCCCACATTCTGTCTTTACAGCTCTGGGAAAGTGGGAAAATAACTCGATTTGAATTCCTCATGACAAATGTTCCCATAAGATACTAGGAAACATTCCTTCTAATGCAGGTTGATAGTAAAAATCCTTTAAACTTGAATGCCCCCAAATCCATACTATTAAAGCAGTTTTCTTACAAATGAACTGGTTACCAAAAATTACCTCAAGGGATAATTTACTGTAACCTTTATCTTCATCAGAGCCGTGGTGACATTTCACTAGAATATATTTTTTCATAAAATTGTCTTGATCACACAGATCAACCACACTAGCGTGATTATGAAGTCCTGCTGCCTCCAGAAGAGATTTTAAAGCCAGAGGTGCCTGGCTCTGTGCAGGTGACAAACGCTCCCGGCCGAGGAAACAAGAGGCTTACTGAGAGACAGTGAGCCAGTGAGGAACAGGACCCCATGGGAGGCGTAGCCGCTCACCGCTGCAAAGCCCCCTCCTTCCCGGCTCAGACACCGAGGCTGGACGGAGGGGATGCTGTCGGCCAGGCCTCAGGTGCGTGAAGTTTCCTTCATGGCTGTGAATAGGTTTGTTCCTTTTTTCTGAGCAGTGCACAGGAAAACACACACGTATCAAATAAATGTAGGCAGAGAGTAGATAAGAGTATCATTGCTTTTTTACTGTCTTGGCTCTTTTCTAGTTATTTGTTGAAAAAGCTCCTGTGGCCACACGAAAGGTGACATGCTCAAATCAATGAATAAGAAATTACTATTTTTATTGGGTTGAAAACTTCTGAAAATATATTGTCTGTACAACTTATTTTAGAAATAAGTTCTCTCCTCCCCACCCTCCATTCAAAGTAGCTAGAGATCTTATTCCTTATGAAACTTAGATTCCTAAGTAAAAGGAATTTTCTCCTCTGTGCATTCACTCCTTCATCCCCTATTTATCGAGTGTCTCCCTGTCCCAGACGCTGTCCCAGGTCTGCCTGTCCCTGTACGAGGCGTGGGGGGTAGTGAGCCACAGACACGTCAGTGTTCAGAGAGCCAGAAAGGCGATTGGGAGGCCACCATGAAGTGAAGGCTATTGACCCCATCAGAGCAGTGGGGAAACTGAGACAGACGCGATTTCCAAGGTGGGCCTTTTCAGGCAGAGACACAGTCTCTGTGTTCCTTTAATTCTCCATCCTCCACTCTGCTCTCTGCCGAGTCCCAACATTTCTAGCCATTATTTCACACGGGTGGTGGGAAAACGACCTTTGAGTGATAAATAGGGCAGCCCCTTGGTGGATCACCCACAGTGTTCTGGCACCCACACTAGCGTGGGCGGGGTGGGATCCGTGGTCAGGTAGGTTAACCTGCTGGCTGTTTCCTGTTGGCCTCACAAGACGTTTGTGCTTGGTGAGTCATTAGGGCTTAATATGTGGTCTTCCCCTTTTCATAGTCAAGAAATCTAATAGTAGTTTATATTATAATTATAACACTAAATTTAATACTAGTTTATAGTACAATTATTTAAATATAATATTAGTTTATGCTAAGTTAATAACCTATCACCTTAACCTAGAACAAGGTGTGTAGACAGAATCTAGGCGCTGATTTCTGGGGATGGGACAGGTGCAGGACCCACCTGGAGCCCTCCAGCTCGGCAGGTGGGTGTGGCTAGCTTTCCCTGGGCATTTCTAAGATGTCCTGGTTAGCCTAGGGAACTTTCCTTTACCCATGTGGGCACGTTTTTTCCTCTAAAGAGCCAGGATTGGTCACCTAGAATAAGAGAGCCCTTTCTTCCACAGTGTTGAATAGACGCTGGTAATTTTCTAGCATTCCGTATTCCAGATAAAACCCTAAGGCTGTCGCTTCTCTTCCGCCCAAGCTCCTAGAATGCGTAATATCCGGCAGGATATATGAACTCAAAGCCAGGCGCCTCTTCCTGGGAAAGTCAGAGAGTCACTGGGCCTGCATGGGTTCGTTCTGGCTCAGGGGTGAGTCTTACTGGACCTCAGAGATCAGGACCAAGAGAAAAAGACAGAGAAGACAACGGCTGGGAAACATAGGCTTAGCTTCAGGACCAGCCCTGGAGGCCGGGTTAGCTCCAAACTCAGGCCAAGTTTGTAGGAATCAGGGCTGAGTCTGGGAACGAGCTAGACCTGGCCCAGGGGTGGCAGGGCCAGGAGCCATATTGGAAGGAAGGCATCCTTGAAGGAAGATGGAGGGGCCTGTGACTGCACAAAAGTGTGACGGAGGGGCTGTAGCCCCCTGACTCCCTGCCTTTTCCTCCTGCAGCTGGAGAAGGGGGTGCTGGTGGGCAGGTAGCGTCCGTCTGGGTGGAGCTGGGGGGTTGACCTCAGCTTTGGGAAGAAAACCAACTTGGTACATAAGGAAGACAACTTTCCAAGTCGTGTCCTCACTGTGCTGACGGAGCGAGCGAGTGGTGGACAGGCCTGGGTTCAAGCCTCAGTCGGCCTCCTGTGGGACATCTCAGCTGGGCAGCTCCTTACCAAGCTGAGGCTTAATTTCTTCATTCACAAACGGGAAATCGGATATCGACCTCACAGGTGATGTGAGGATTAGAAATAACACAGGTAAAGCATCCAGCACGGTCTGCAGAGCACAGCAGGTGTGCAATGAACGACAGCGGTCTTGAGCTGCTTCTTGTGGAAAATGAACCGTGGGAGAACAGGAGAGAACCACAGCCAGGGTCTTCACTTGAGCCCTTTGGTGAGTAAAATGTTGTTTAAATATTTTTATCCCTGCGAAACTTTTCACGATTTATATCTTATTTTCCTGATAAGATCATATACTCTTGGAGTCATAACAACAGTAGAGCACGTACCCTGTGTCAGATGTGGACCCTTTGCCTTATTTCATTGGATTTAATGCGCACAACAACCTCATCAGGTAAAAACTATTGTCATTCGGTTTGCAGATTAGGTGAGTGCGGCAGACTCTTCGTCTCTGCGTCTTTTGTCCTTTCTCCCTTCTCCCTCTTGAAGGTTTTCAATACTCGTTATTAAATCCTCAGTTAAGCATCGACTTTGCTGGGAAGGATTCTTTGAACAAGCCGAGCTAGTAACACCTTATTCTTGGCACAGCTGATGGCACCTGCACATACCTGAGATATTCAGTGACTGTGTGTCATATTGCCTGGCTTGTGAACGCCTTGAGGACAGACACTGTCATTTACTTCTTTTTAGATTCCTGGCACCAGCACAGCGCCTGGCCTATTGTGGGTACTAAATAAACCTTTTGAATGAGTGGATGGATGAACGGGGGTCTAGCAATGGAGGTGGAAAGGAAAGGGTGGGTTTGGAAGGAAGAATGGATAAATCTGGTGACCAGAAGTGGGAAGGAGGAGTCAAGATGAGCTCAGGATTTCTGGGCTGAGTGACAGGAAGGACAAAGGTACCAACGCAGGAAGGCAGGCGGGAGAGATGATGAGGCTGCTTTGCAGATGGTGGGGTTTGAGGTTAAGAGAAGCATTCGACTGAAATATTCCAGGCCAGGCAGATGAGATCGAAACCCAGCATACTGCTGTGGTCAACAAAACAGTAACAGAATATTGCTGTGCATCACCGGGACGGATGCTGGAAACAGAGCAGAAAATAACCTCCTACCAATTTCTGCACCTGAAAATCTATATGTTCTTTTGGTTGCCAAACTTGAGAAATAAATAATAAAGCTTGTAAAAGTCCAGAAAGCTGTTAATCTTCTCAAGCACACAGAGATTTTCATAAAAAGACTGATGGAGGAAAATGTTTTACTTTATAGTTTGAAAATAAACAAAAGAAAAGATATCTCTTAGGAAAATGTAATGATCAATAGATTAAGCAAATTCTTGCTGATCTAATTTCAGAACAGGAAGAGTGGGGAGCATGCCTGAAGGCTGTAAGAGGTTCAGTTCCATATGAATGAGTTTAATGAAAAAATATATCCATGTACACACGGAGAGCTCACATTACGCCACGACTCCATGGAGCACTTTCACATCCATCATGAAATTAAGTGCTCACAACCTCCCTGTGACACTGGCATTACTGTCTCAATACCACCCACGAGGAGATGGCATCCTAGCAAATTAGGTTGTGTTAGTCACCACATCATGGCAGGTGGGACTTATGTAATGAAATAAGTATTACTTAATACATCCAGCAATAAAGCATTTGAAATTTGTCAATCCCAAGAGATAGATTAGAGCCAACATTTCAAACATTTATAGATATATAATGCAATATAAATGTAAACTATCTTATGTTACTTTCTTTCAAACGAGAAATATATGGCTCTTGCTTGAAAGAAAAAAATAGTGTGGTTCCACAGTTTCACCAAAGTATTTTTTAATTATGTTATTACTTAAATATCTACGGGTATAAAATTATGTATGAACTCCTTATATTTATAGCAAATTAAGGAAGAGAAAACTGTAGAATGAATAAAATCCCGATTAAGAACATCTCTTTGTAATAGGTGAGTTGTTTTGGTTTGTCTAAAATACTGATCAATTTGCATGTTTTGTGCTTCACTGGCCCAACTAATTCTTTTGATTGTGAGCATAATACACCATCATTGAGTCATTGTGATTATATTTTTCTTTTTCCCCAACAAATCCATTTAACCACTGATTCATTATTTAGATGAGCTAATCATTTAACAATGTGCCATCAAAACACAATGCTGAAAAATAAAAATAACAGCTTTTATGAATGTTAGTACAAGCAAAAAAATCCACACAAGACATCTACTTGCAAAATGAATGTTACAGAAACCAAGATGCACCTTTTTAAACTTTTGCTATTCCTGTCTTTTTGTTACATAAAATAAGTCAATTCTTTATCAAATTCCTGTGAAACCATACTCCATGTAGTAACCATGAATCTTTTGGCCTTTACTGGGGGTTATTGCATTTGTACATTCAGTTTTATCTCTGTTCTGTTTTCTTGTCCCTCAGCATTTGAGGAGGTGTACTGTTCTCTCATACAGTGGCGTCTTCCTCGTGTCACGAACTGAGAAGACCAAGTCTTATTCTAAGAAAGTGTCTTTTATAATTTTATTTATTTATTTTTCCCCCAAAGCCCCAGTAGATAGTTGTATGTCATAGCTGCACATCCTTCTAGTTGCTGTATGTGGGACGCGGCCTCAGCATGGCCAGAGAAGTGGTGCGTCGGTGCGCAGCGGGATCCGAACCCGGGCCGCCAGCAGTGGAGCACACGCACTTAACCGCTAAGCCACGGCGCCAGCCCCAGAAAGTGTCTTTTAATAGCAAAAAATAAGTTTTGACTTTCTAACTCGTCCAGGGTTTTAACACAAGCACGGTGAGTATGGGATCATCATTGTTTTGAATTTAGGACAGTCAAGTCTAAGGTGGAAAGACACGCTTAGTCCACACAAGCAAGTAGCACTGTCTCTGGGATGTTCCTGCTGTGACCTGACCGTGAGCCGACAGTGAGGAGGGTGCAGGACTCCAGCAACGCTTGTTTCTAAGGCGGCTGTACAGATGGTCCCCATGTACTGAACATTTTCAGATTAATGTTGAAAAGAAGCACAACACCATGTAATGGATCTCTTGGACTCTGCAAAACAGAGCGCAATCCCTCTCATCCATCTGTCCAGAACATTCACAAAGGATTTAGAGAACCTTATTGGAATGGACCCACAATTCCAAGAAAGAGCCTTAATTCCCACATAGGAAGGCACTCATTTCTACCGTGGAGTCAGAGCCAGCCTGCCGGCCTGGACGCTCTCCAGCCGTCTGATTTTGGGCACTCTGTCAGCTTCTTGTGCCTCAGTTACCTCATCTTTAAGACGGAGATGATAACAGTACTTATCTCACAGGGCTGTTGTGAGGATTAAATAAGTTAATGTCTGTAAAGCATTTAGAACCGTGCTTGGTACAGACGACATGCCTAGTTGTTAGGCATTCTCTAAATTGTAAGAGAGTCTTTGATCTTTACTTTACAGCAATAAAGAATACAGAATCATTGAAGCAAATATATTCCTTAAAATGACTCTCATAAAAATGTGGAATGACAGAGAGCCATATTTATTTTACTGTTGTCATATAATTCAATTAATCCCAGCTGTTTTATAAAGCAGCCAGTCCAATAACCATAAACCCTGAAGGTTTAGGAAATCCAAGGCTGCCAGTGCAGACGTGCCCAGAAGGACAATCCCAGCATTCAGCCTAAACTGGCACATCCACGGGCTACCATGAGTGTCAGAACGAATCTTTGGAAGGATAACAGTAGAAACCATCAGAATTTGTCACCACCCTGTGACATCAAACTCTAGAGTTGAGGACATAGTTCACGGAGACACGTAATTCACCTGGGACCAGGCGACTAGAAAATAGTGGACCTGGACTTCAGAGAACTGCACGCCTGGCCCCAAGCCCCTGTTCATTCATTACCAAGCTGCCTCGGAGACCAAGGATGGGGAGGGACAGACCATGGGCTTGTTCTGGGGGCTGTGCCCCCTCGTCTCCTTTGCCGAGGCCAACTTGAGGCTCTGGGGCAGCTTTGGAGGCCACCCAGGAGGGCACATGGGGAAACACTTGGAGCTCTGAGGGGGTCTGCTGACGCGCTCTGTGCTGGGCTGGGTTTCTCATGATGCCTGGGTGAACGTGGGGTGGGAACTCAGTCATTACTTCTTGGCTGATTCGCATCATAGTAGGGACACGAGTAGGGAGTGTGCGACAAGCCCTGTTTGTCTCGAGGGTAAAGAGGAGCGTGTGTTGGGAGATGAACTCATTGAGCTGCGGTCACCAGGGATTCCACTCTAGCACTGTGCTGCCGTGAGACGGTCCTTTTGCACTTGCTGTGGGAGAAGGTCTGTCCGTGGAGTGTCTCCAGTGTGGAAGGTGAGGCTCTGAGATGGTTGCATCTGGAGACGGCAGCCAGCAGGCAGCTGAGTGAAGCCTCGGGGCTGCATCTTCGCTCGGGGGTGTGGGCTGTCTCCTGACTTGAGGCTCGCCTTCTCCATTACCCGGCCCTGAGCTCGCACATGTGGAGTCCGAGGGTCTGATGCTGTCTATCTTATAGCAGAGTCTGGGCTCCCACAGGCAGCTCCACCGCCACCTGGCCGGGCTGGGTCTTCTGCTCGTTGCTCTCCTCCATCTGCCTCCTGCTCTAGGAGGGGTCACAGAAGGTCGCAGAGTAAGGGGCAGGCGCCCCAGGTCCCTCTGTTTCTGCCTGAATCTCAAGGCCTGAGAGTGGGGCACGCACTGGAGTGGGAGTGGTGTGCGCACAGTGAGCTCTGGGTACATTCCAACAAAGACAACGAAGGCAGTTGGAATCTGGCCAACAACATCAACTTCCAGCTACGGGGCTTGATCAAGCCACCTCACCCAGACAGTGGGAGGGAGCGCTCTGCACCTCGACTTGGCAAAGGATAGGGGAAATAAACACGTGGATTCAGGGTATAGTTGGGGAGAAGTTTCCTGGCAGAAACAATTCCTCAAGATGGGCTTGATGTATCCAGGCTGCACGAAGGAGATGTTCCAGTAAGAACTGATTGCTGGAGGATGTGGAATCACCTTCTCTGAAGGCTTGTAAAGTTGGATGCATTTCCCCCTGTCTGCAGAGGGTTAAATAGGTCCTTCTGGAGGGAAGAGAATGAGTCAGAGTGATAGTCAAAGTCCTTCCTTGCCCTGCGATTCTGTAGCTTCTCTACCACTGGAAATAGAGGAAGGTTCAACTCTAAATGCATGTTGGAAACCTGAAAAGTCTGGATGGGCTTTGCCAGGTCTGGTATGTGACCTGTTTGTATATGTGGTGGAAGGTAATTCAGATGATAGAAAATACTCTGTATTTGGTCTCTTCCAAACACCAGTTTATGGGTACAGTGAGTACAGCAAAATGCCTTAGGTCAGCCAAAGAGGTCTTAAAGATAAATGCAACACTTCCGCTTACTCTAGGACAAGCCGCGTAAGTCCACTTCAGAAATGTAGAAGTTCCAGACACTCTGCCTCCAGGCACAGAGGAAGCGAGAGGAATATTGAGGGAAGACCACTGCAATAGTCACTTCTTGGAAAAGAGTTGCCTAGAAAGAGTTATCCGTCTGGAGATAGGAAGCCTTCATGGGCAGGGCTGAATTCTGTAAAACCATGAAGATCAGAGGTAGAGAGAACAGACTGAGTGCTAAACCCAGGATCCCAGAATTTGGGGGAAATTTCCTTTAATTTGGAAGAAGCAAATTTACTACTTTTCAAAGAAGGCATTAGTTTTCCACAATAAATATATTCATGGAACTCCTTATTCTATAATCAGCAATAGGGAGATTTAAAGGGCCTGAAATGAGTTGGTGGTTGAGACACAAAATACCTTGAAGGGAAGTGCGGATTTTTAACCATCACGTCAGCAGTGAGAACAATTGTGCCGCCCACAATGCGCTGTCCTGTACGTTATCGTGAGAACTCAAGCCCTGGCTGGAGGACCTTGGGTCGCCACCACGATGACTTAAGAGACCTCGAAAAGACAGGCTGCCTCCATCTCCAAGGAAGCTGCATGCATTTAAGGCGGATTGAGGTCCTGGTCAATTCGAAGAAATAACCATGTTCAAGTTATTGGTTTTATGCCAAATGAATGTCACACATCACTTGTTTTATTTCACGAGGCCAAAATTCGGAAGGAAAGTGCCTTTTCTGAGCCTTGTAAAGTGCTTAAGTGTGCTTTGGCCCTTCCTCCAAGTATTTATGATTCACGAATGGTCTTTCCCCTAAGTGCCTTTTGAGTCATATTTAATCAGCATTCATTTATTTATTCATAGCAAACCCTTATTGAATGGCAGTGCATTGATATTGGGACACAGATATTAATAAAACGTGGCCTCTGCCCCCCAGGAGCTCACAGTCAAGTGCATAAATCATATGACGAGTGGGGAGGGTGCTGTGCAGAGGGTGCTCCCAGCCTGGCCCCATTCCAGCACTGGCCGTTCCTGGGCACCTGAGACCCCTTCCCAAGGTTGATAAAAGAAGCAAGCACTGGAGGAAACAAAAACAATGATGAACTGGTTTCACAGAACCAGAAAAGAATGGTGTTCCCGATACCAAGAAAAGAGTTTTCAGAGTGGCCGTGGTCCAGTCTGGGGAGAGCTCCAGTGGGAGGAGAACTCAATACAGGCTTCTGATCTGGGTAACTGGGATCACGGTGACCTGGCCAATGCCAGCACAGTGGCTGTCTGAAGGGATGAGGACAGGATGAGAGTTGGGAAAGTATCGCCCACATGGACCTTTCCCTTACAAAGCTTGCTGGGAGGTCTGTCTGTTGGAGTGAGTGCTACAACTCAATTATTCAGCGTCTTAGCGTCACAAAAACATTGTGCGTTTACTGTACTGTGTGCTCATCACAGCCCAGGAGGTAGACAGGGCAGCTATCTTCATCCCCAGTTTCCACAGAGGTGGTCCACCAGAAAAGAGAGTGCCGAGTTTAAAAAAAAACATTGCTAACTATCATTTTAGTTGCATTTGCATTTGTTTTCCCGGTTAAATATCAATGACCTGCCCAAACATTTAAGGATGAGCTGGTACAGCGTTTGAGATTTGCCTCATGGTCGTCGTGGGGAGGGTGGGGGCCTCAGAGGGAGGGCGGACAGGGGAGGGCACACCCTGGGGCCAGGGCGGAGAAGCAGGGTGTCAGTGCTACAGGGCTCAGGGGTGACGTCTAGGGACACTGCACAGCAGGTGCATGTGGACCAGAGTGTGCAGGCTCTTCTTTAGTGAAACGTGAGACGGAGACAGAAAGAAGAACCGAAGCCCTGAGGCAGGTAAGAGCCGAGCCCGCGAGGAGGAGACGCCGCGGGAGGAGGAGAGCCCGGGCTGGGCCAGGCTGAGGGCTGGGGTGGCTCTGGGCTCCCCCGGGATGAGGCCCTGGCTGCACGTTAAAATCACTTGGGGAGATTTTAGAAACACTCATCCTGGCCCAAGCTCCAGGGATCCTGTTGGTATTTGAAAGAAGTCTTCAGGCAATCGTGCAGCCAGGATTGGGAACCGAGGCTGGCATGTTCTCAGAGATTGCTTCGAGGATACTTTATGTGAAGTACCTGGCGCTTAGTGGGCACACAATAAATTTTGGTTTCCTCTCCATCTCTTTTACCTCCTCCTACATTATTTAAATAGATGACCACAGCTTTTTTTTTCAACCATCTCCCGTATATCCTCTTACAAGCCTCGCAAGAAGTGTGTCCTTGATAACAGTGTTGTGACCTATGAGATCACTGCAAAAGAAAACCATTTTTTTAACCATCATTTTATTTATTTTGCCAAAATTGCACTTTTGAGTGTATTGTTGGCAGAGACTGCAGCAGCATTTTTAAGCATTATCGCATAGTCGACATTGGCATTGAGGAAACCTGATATAAAACACTCTTTCTATCCTGCTTTGATATCGATTTAATATCAGAGGACCATTTTCTCTTCATCTCAACCAGATGCTAAAAGGAACTTGGGGTAGGTGGGAAGGACACTTCCTGAGCAAGACATTTCTTATCTAACCCAAAATAAAAGACAATTTTGTTCTTTCATTTGAAAGATCTTGTTGCATTTTTTATATCTAGATAGGAGCATGTAACTCTGTCTTAGGTGACAGCAGGATTCTAAATGATAAAAATAAATCTGAAGACGCATTTTGCCTATTTAATCGATGTGTATCCTTCATTTTTCCAGTTTTATTGTGACATAATTGATAAATAATAGTGTGTAAGTTTAAGGTGTACAATGTGATGATTTGATATACATGTATACAGTGAAATGATCACCACATTAATGTTAGTTAACACATCCATCACCTCACACAGTTACCAGTTTTCGTGTATGTTTGGCAAGAACATTTAAGGTCTACTGTCATAGCAAATTTCAAGTACGCAATACAGTATTGTTAATTATAATCACCATGCTGTATGTTAGATCCCCAGAACTTATTCATCTCATAACTGGAAGTTTGTACCCTTTGACCCACATCTCCCCATTTCCCTCACACCCCAGACCCTGGAAACCACCAATTGACCCTCTGTTTCTATGAGTTGGACTTTTTTAGATTCCACAAATAAGTGAGATCATGCAATGTTTGTCTTTCTCTGTCTGACTTATTTCACTTATCATAATGACCTCAAGGTCCATCCATGTTGTCGCAAATGGCAGGATTTCCTTCTTTCTCATGACTGAATAATATTCCGTTGTATATATATACTACATCTTCTTCGTCCATTCATCCACTGATGGGCACTTAGGTTGTTTCCATGTCTTGGCTATTGTGAATAATGCTGCAGTGAACAGGGGGTGCAGATATCTCTTTGAGACAGTGATTTCATGTCCATTGGATATATACCCAGAAGTGGGATTGCAGGATCATATGGTAGTTTTATTTTTAATTTATTGAGGAACCTCCATACTGTTTTCCATAGTGGCTGCACCAATTTACATGCCCACCCACAGTGCACAAGCGTTCCTTTTTCTCCACATCCTCACCAACACTTGTTGTCTCTTGTCTTTTTGACAATAGCCATTCTAACAGGTGTGACGGGATAGCTCCTTGTGGTTTTGATTTGCGTTTCTCTGGTGATTAGTGATGTTGAGCACCTTTTCATGTATCTGTTGGCCATTTGTATGTCTTCTTTGGAAAAATGTCTATTCAAGTCCTTTGCCCATTCAAAAATTTTGTTTGTTTGTTTTGCTACTGAGTTGTATGAGTTCTTTATATATTTTGGATATTGTTTGTTATACTGGACTCACAAAATCTTTCCTTCTCTGCTGTTTTCTAGAAGCAATTGTGTAATTCTTCTTTAAATGTTTGGAGAAAGTTTTCAGTGAACACGTGTGGATCTGGCTATTTCTTTTTGAGGAAACTTTAATTGCAAGTTCAATTTTTAAAAAAGGTTATCTATTTAATCTTCGTTGAATTTTGGTTGTTTGTGGCTGGTTTTTGAGGAACTGGACCATTTCTTCTAAGTTGTCATATGTCTGAATATAAGTTGTTCGTGGTATTCTATTTTTATCTTTTAATGACCACAGGATCTCTTGACATATTTGTTGTTTTATACCTGATATTGGTGATTTGTGTATTCTATTTATCTTTCTTAATGTTTCTAGAAGTTTATTAACTTTTTCAAAGAACTAACTGCCTTTACGTTTCATCGATTTTCTCTATGTTTCTTTTTCTGTTTTCAATTGTATTGATTTCTGCTTTTATCATTATTATTTCCTTCATTTTTATTATTTTGGGCTTATTTTGGCCTTCTTTTTCTAGTTTCTTGAGTTGGGAACTTATATTACTGATTTGAAACTTTTCTTCTTTTCTGATGTAAGCAGAGCTATGAATTTCCTTGTGAGCACTGCTTTAGCTGCATCCCACACATTTTGATATGCTGTATGTTCATCTTCACACAGTTTTATGTATTTTCAAAATTTCTTTTGAGACTTCCTCTTTGGCTCATGGATTAGAAGTGTGTTGTTTAGTTTCCATATGTTGGAGATTTTCCTATTGTCTTCCTGTTATATCTAGTTTGATTCCATTATGGTCAGAGAACATAGTCTATATGATTTCATTTCTATTAAATTTGTGACCTAGGTTATTGTTTATGTTGATGATTTAAAATAGTGGTGCTTGAAAAGAATGTATATTTTGCTGTTGCTAGGTGCAGCATTCTAAAAATGTTAGTCAGATTCTGTTGGTCGATGGCGTTATTTAGTTCTTTTGTATCCTTACTGATTTTCTGTCTAGGGAGTTCTATCCATTTCATTGAGTAGGGTGTTGAAGTCTCCCGGGATCATTTTGGATTTGGCAATTTATCTTTTTAGCTCTGTCAGTTTTTGCTTAATGTTTGTTAAAATTGTTTTTTTGGTGTCTGCATATTTAGGATTATATATGTTCTTGATTGATTAATCCTTTTATCATTATGTAATGTCCCTTCTCTTCCTTGGTAATTTTCTTTGTTCTGATATCTACTTTATCTGATGCTAAAAGAGCCACTCCTGCTTTTTCAAAATTAATGTTTGCATGATATATCTTTTTCCATCCTATTCTTCCAATGTACCTATGTCATTATATTTGAAGTGAGTTTCCTATAGACAGCATATAGTTGACTTGTGTTTTTCATTTACTCTGATGATCTCTGTATTTTAATTGGTGTATTTAGTTCACTTACATTTAAGGTAATTATTGATATATTAAGGCTTTAGTCTGCCATTTTATTATTTCTGTCAGTTTGCTCCCTCTGTTTCTTGTTTCTTTCTCTTTTCTTGCTTTGGGTCACTTGAATAATTTTTAGAAATCCATTTTAATTTATTTTTAACATTTTTGGGTATATCACTTTGTAAAGTTTTTGTTTTTCTTTTTTTTTAAAGATTTTATTTATTTATTTATTTTTCCCCCAAAGCCCCAGTAGATAGTTGTGTGTCATAGCTGCACATCCTTCTAGTTGCTGTATGTGGGACGCGGCCTCAGCGTGGCCACAGAAGTGGTGTGTCGGTGCGTGCCCGGGATCCGAACCCGGGCCGCCAGCAGCAGAGCACGTGCACTTAACCGCTGAGCCACGGGGCCGGCCCTGTAAAGTTTTCTTAGCGGTTGCTCTAGCTGTTCCAGTATATGTTATAAGTTATCACAGGCTCCTGGCATTCAAGTCCTGGAATCTTGCTCCCATTTTACCCTCTCCACTCACCTGCTCCTGGCCTCCGTGGCTTCAGAGGAGAAATCTGCTGTCATTCAATCGGTGTCGCTTTGTAGGTTGTGCTTCGTCCCTCTCTGCCTGTTTGCAAGCTTTGCTCTGTCTTTCAACAGGGTTATTACGATGGGTCTTGAGCGGATTATTTGGGGTTTATCCTGATTGATGTTCACTTCCCTTCTTGAATCTGTAGGTTTACGTCTTTTGCCAAATTTGGGTAGTTTTCAGCTATAAGTTGTTTTTTAGAACTTCTCTTACAGGGCTCTGATGATATGAATGTCAGACCTTTTGTTATTCTCCCACAGGACCCTGAGGCTCTGTTCATGTTTTCAGCCTATTTCCTTTCCATTGTCCAGATTGTGTGAATGTTCTTGATCAGCCCTCAAGTTCACTGGTTCTGTGCTCTGTCATCTCCACTCTACTGCTGAGCTCATTCAGTACATTTTCACTTCTGTTATTCCTATTCCATTATTTCAATCCTGTCATTTCCACTTGGTCCTTTTCAATAACTTCTATTTCTTTGTTGAGATTTTCTATTTTTTCACGTTTCAACAGAGTTCATAATTGTTTGTTGAAGCATTTTTATTACGATTGCTTTAAAAACTTTGTCAGACAGTTTTATCTGATTGATTTTGGTGTTTATCGACTTTTCTTATCAAGTTGTGTTTTTCCTGCTTCTTGTCATGACAAGTGATCTTTGCTTGTGTCCTGTGCATTTTGTATATTTTGTTGAAAGACCCTTGATCCTATTCAAGTCTCTTATTTTATCAGGCAGTTGCTCTGGTTATGTTTATTATTTAGGGCCTGGCCTACTTTTGTGAGCTGTAATTCCAATGACAATTTAGTTTTGGGGCCATTTCAATGCTATTCTGGTAGGCTTCATATTTCAGCAAGGTTCCAAAGTTTAGTAAACATGTATTCACTTTGTAATTAAAAAAAAGAAAACTCAATATGGACGTGTATTTTATATCCCAGGTGTTAGCATGGAAGACACCAGGATCCAAGTGAACATCAGAGTCAAAGTAATGACCAAGACTCATGGCCAGGAAAAGAAGGAGCAAATAAGTGGTTCTGGGATCAAGGAAGGAGGGGGGCAGTCTGACTTAATCCCAGGTAGCAATAGTTTGCTGGTAGGGGGTTCTTTGTGCCCACTGGGTTAAGATGTGTCCATCTCAAATATACTCTCCAGCATCTGAGAGGTGTCTGCCCAGTGGACAGACTTAGATTCAAATTTAGGACTCCAGGCTCTGAAGCCGGAATGCTCTCTTTCAGAAAGCAAGATGCAGGACAACACAATCTTATTTAATTAATTAGTTAATTTTACTTGTTTAAGACATGGTTATAGAAAGTTTACCTAATCTATGTGATTATATGTGACTCACAGGTTTCAAGTGGACAGTGATGTTCTGGAGCGGGATTAGTGCATCATGTAGACAAAACCACCTTTGCTGCTGAGTCAGTGACTCTGCAGGCCAGGCCTTTGCTCATGGATTACGGCTACTGAAATAATTGTATATATTTAGGGTTTTTGCTACTTTTCAATTTATCTTTGATTAATTTTTAATACATGAAATAATACAATCTTCACGTAGGTGTAATGCTGAATTAGGTTTTATTTTTATTATTATTATTTTATTTTATTTTTTGTGTGTGAGGAAGATAAGCCCTGAGCTGACATCTGATGCCAATCCTCCTCTTTTTTTTTTTTTTTTTTTACTGAGGAAGATTGGCCCTGAGCTAACATGCCCATCTTCCTCCACTTTATATGGGACGCTGCCACAGCATGGCTTGACAAGTGGTGCGTCAGTATGTGCCCGGGATCCGAACCTGTGAAGCCTGGGCCGCTGAAGCAGAGCGCATGCACTTAACCACTTGCGTCACCAGGCCGGCTGCAGGTTTTATTTTTAAACAGATTCAGATAGATAAAATGAATCTCTCTGTTGGTCTTTTTATTTATTTATTTATTTTTTTGTGAGGAAGATCAGCCCTTAGCTAACATCCATGCTAATCCTCCTCTTTTTGCTGAGGAAGACCGGCTCTGAGCTAACATCTATTGCCAATCCTCCTCCTTTTTTTTTCCCCAAAGCCCCAGTAGATAGTTGTATGTCATAGTTGCACATCCTTCTAGTTGCTGTATGTGGGACGTGGCCTCAGCACGGCTGGAGAAGCGGTGCGTCGGTGCGCACCCAGGATCCAAACCCAGGCCACCAGTAGCGGAGTGTGGGCACTTAACTGCTAAGCTACGGGGCCGGCCCCCTGTTGGTCTTTTTAATGTAATTTCGAAAAAATTCAAATAGTGAAATCTATCAATGGACATTCTAGAATCTCTTTTACAGCTATGATATTCAGATGCTTTCCAGGTATTTTTAAAATTTTATTTATTTATTTATTTTCCCCCCCAAAGCCCCAGTAGATAGTTGTATGTCATAGTTGCACATCCTTCTAGTTGCTGTATGTGGGACACGGCCTCAGCATGGCCGGAGAAGCTGTGCATCTGTTTGCGCCTGGTATCCGAACCCCGGGCCGCCAGCAGCGGAGCAGTGCACTTAACCGCTAAGCCACAGGGCCGGCCCCCAGGTATTTTTTAAACATTAACTTGTTGAATCCTCTCAAAATCTTGCAAGGGATATATGTTCTATTTTAAGGCTTAGAAAACTGAGGTTCAAAAAATCACTTGCTGAGATTCACACAGCTAGTGGCAGGATTTGAACCCGAGGCTTTCTGAAGAACTTTTACTTTCTGAAGAACTTTGCAATACACTTGGCTGCCTCCTATTTTCTCTTACTGATGGCAGAGTGGAACAGTCCTATGCGCATTCTGAAAATGAGAGAGACTATTCCAATAATAGCTTTTCAGTAAGGCAAAGATGTGGACTAGTATAGAAGACACTTATTTGTAGAATTATGAGACTTCAATTAATGATATGATGCTTACTAGATTTATTCTCTAAAACCAGTTGGTACGATTAAGCTGCAGTTTCCATGTCTCAGGCTAGCAATTCAGCCACTCTGGCAGGCAGAGGGCAGCACTAGGCCAGCTCATGGAGGAGGGACCAGCGCAGTGGGGATGTCACCTGGCCTGTCTCCTAATTACCTGGGTGTAGTCTGTCTCAGTGCCCCCGGAGGAAACCAGTGGCCTGGCGCTATTAAGGTGTCAAAGGCCTAGTGGGCTCCAGGCGGAACAGGGGCGTCCTGTCTGGTCTTCTGCATGTTTACAGAATGGAGAAAAGAGTTGAGAAAATTCTGAACTCAAAACACGTTTTCTCAAGCCCCTATTCCATCCAGTGACCCCGTCAGTAATTGGGAGGGTGTTTTTTATGCATCAAATGCATTGAATGCTATCTTCAAAAATATTTCTGACTGTATGTCCTGCAGCAAGAATTCCAAATGATTTCCCAGGAGCTAGATAAAGAATTACAAAGAAGCTTAAATTTCCATGCAACACACCAGGAACTTTTTGAAAGGAAAAAGTGCTCACTGGGAAGAAAAAAAAATATGCTGCTTTACAAAGACATACAGAAATAGCAGCTTTGTGATATGGTAGAAGTCAACTGGTAAAGATTTTTTTTCGTAAGGAAGATTAGCCCTGAGCTAACGTCCGTTGCCAATCCTCCTCTTTTTTCCTGAGGAAGATTGACCCTGAGCTAACACCTGTGCCCATCTTCCTCTATTTTTGTAGTGGGACATCTGCCACAGCATGGCTTGATAAGCGGTGCATAGGTTTGTGCCCGGGATCCGAACCTGAGAACAAACCCTGGGCCGCTGAAGCAGAGTGTGAGAACTTAACCACTAAACCACGGGGCCAGCCCCGTAAAGATTTTTTTATATACAATTTTGCATTGCTTTTATCCCCTAATTTTTTAAGTGTTAAGATAAAAAGTATTAATGCATTTTGTAGACCATTATTATTCACAGAGATTTTAAAATTAAATTCCAATTGGTAACTTAAATTTCTATTACAAAGTTACTAGTAGGTAGTGAGCTAGTGAGCTACAGCAGACAGAGCATCCGCCTGGAAGAGATGTGAATTCTAGTCTCTGGCTCTTTACTGCTGTGTGAGTTTAGGCAAAGCACTCAACTTCTCTGAGCCTCAGTCTCCTTATTTCTAAGACAGAGATCATAACATCTGCATCAGGGAGCTTTGGTGAGGAAAATTGTCTCATCTCTAACTCTATGTTGAGAGTATAAATGTAATCATATGTGGATGCTCAGTGCTATTAAGAAGAGTTTAGTTTGTGCAACACTTTATCAGTACAGTTATCTTCCCAATGCACGTGCCAGCCGCTGTTCCGACCAGGAGGCCACCATTTCCAGTGTGTGCGTGCCTTTGCAATGCTCATACAGATGGCTGACGGCAGAGCTGGGGTCTAAAGCCCGGTTTCTGGCTCCAAATCCTGTTCCCTTTCTGCTTCATGGTGCTGCATGGTCAGATTTGTGAAGGGTTACGTGGAGACATAAAGACTAGAATTGTTCCCAAATCATTCCGACTTCTGACGCGATTGGCTCATGGAGAATTTCATCTTCAAGAAAATATTTTTGATAGAGCGATTGTGTACTCCAAATTCATGGCTTTACAAATGGACTTCGGCCGATGATTTGGGTCCAAAGCTATCTTTAGAATGTTTTTAGTGTTCTTTATATATAATGCTGAAAAACTTGAAAACAAACTGGATGTCCAAGATCGTGAAGAGGGAAATTACTCATGTAAATTGTGATATTTGCATAGGATGGAATATCATGCAGCCATTAGAAGTCAGGCTTTAACCTATTTGATGACATAGAAAAATATGAGATATAATATTGAGTGAAATGGGGGTTACAAATAGTGTGTGTAGTACAATTTTATGTACATGTTATATGCACACACCCCCAAAGGAAAAAGATTGAGTGTACAGATACTGAAACATGAATGGCGGCTATCTCTACAGGTGCGATTATGCCTGATTTTTATCGTTTACGTATTCTTTGTGGTTTCTCAATTTTTCAACGTACATTTGTTTTCTTGGGAGCAGAAAAAAAATTTTTTAAAGAATTATGTGTGTATAATATTGCCAATAAAATCAAAACAATTTCTCAGGTGAATTTCTGGAGATAGTTTCCCAAACTAAAAGATGCCAAAAGAAAACGTTAGAAATATAAAAAGAATGCATGAATTGAAAAGAAAAGCCCACGATGCCAAGATGTTAAGGAAAATGGAGTAAAACCTAATAAGACCTGGTAGAAATTAGAGTAAAGCATTTGAATTCGATTGGGTTCAGGAAAATGGAATCCTATTAGTTTATCTCTAAAATGCTTTTTGGAATTCTGGAAATAGAGAGAGCAGTGACATCTTTGCCTGGAAACCTGCTCTAGGGTCCCAGGGAGAAATGCTAACCCGAAGAGAGAAGGTCGGCGTTCATAGTCACAGTGAGCGAGTTGGAGCGTCCACCTGGAGCAGAGCAAGTGAAACAAAATCCCAACCCTGCTGAGCAGAACCCACGTCTCCCCTCCCCGCCTCCTCGCCTGCTCCGCGTTCCCGTCTCTCTGCACGTCCTGACTTGACCCCGTTCCATAAAGCAGAGAAGAAAGGTAAGTGTGATAAATTTGTGGCTGTTAATAACATTTAGGATTGTTATATTGAATTCTTAACAGCTTCTGAGTATAAAAACAAAGCAAAACAAATATACCAAATATAGAGAATTAGTAATTAAATACAATTATCAGGAGAGAACAAAGATTTATCCAGTTTTAGGGTGAGTAAATTCTGGAACGACTTACTTCCACCACAAAGACCACCTTGGAAACGGCAGAGAGCACCTAGCAGTTGTGGGCATGAGATCTGGGGTGCCTGATGGAGGAGCCTGACATGTAACAGCGAGATGGGGTCAAATTTCAGGGGACGTGATCCATTTGGTTCTTTCAACAAGAATCTGAAATTAATAAAATCTACCGTTTTTGTCTTTCATATTGGAAATGAGGCCAGAGGAAGTTAAATGATTTGCCCTTGCAGGCAGCAGAGCCACAAATAATCCCCATCTTCCATTTCAGTGTTCTTTCTGTACTTGGTTAAGTCTGTTGCTTTTAAACTGTAAATTGAGTTTGCAGGCAATGAGACTTTAGACTCAGAGCTTGCCTTGGGAATATCTATGGGGTAGTTTTATATTTGCATTATACACTGAATGTTAACAGTAGCGAGGAATTACCTAAGAATGTAATTTGTGTAAATTAAAGAGTTAATGGGGGCCGGCCCGGGCCCCGTGGCTTAGCAGTTAAGTGTGCGCGCTCCGCTACTGGCGGCCCGGGGTTCGGATCTCGGGTGCGCACCAACGCACCGCTTCTCCGGCCATGCTGAGGCCGCGTCCCACATACAGCAACTAGCAGGATGTGCAACTGTGACATACAACTATCTACTGGGGCTTTGGGGAAAAAAAAAGGGGAGGGTTGGAAATATTTGTTAGCTCAGAGCTGGTCTTCCTCAGCAAAAAGACGAGGATTGGCCTGGATGTTAGCTCAGGGCTGATCTTCCTCACCAAAAACAAAACAAAACAAAACAAAACAAAAAAACAGAGTTAATGTGTAAAACACAAGATAGGGAGATTTCCTTGGTTTTGATTCTGTATCTCCTATTGTATGGATTTCCCTTGTATATTCCAGCTGTATCTTTAAAAATACATTCAAGCTAATTTTATGTAAAACGAACAAGCAGTAGTTGTTGTGCATGAGAGGCCACTGGTCCCTTCCGTTGTTTTCCGAGGCACATCTAATATAAAACCGTGACACAGGACAAGCGTATTTCTCCACTATGCAGGGACGACTTGAATTCTGCCGCTGCCAAGGCAATTTATAATAGGTATTTATAGAAACAAATGAGCCACCCGGTCATTCATGCTTCAGATCAATCGCTGAGCATAGAGCTGGTGCAGAGGAGGAAGACCAACGCTCGAATGCCGGAGACCCAGGTGGCCTCCACCGCTCCTGGAGGAGCTCGCAGCAGAAGGTCTTGTGGTCGAAAGAGGCTCCCTAGCGCCACATTATTAGCTCGGGTGAAGTATTTGTTGAAGCAAAAGGGAAATAAGCACTCTAATCATCCGGAAAACTAATTAACTTCTTTTTTTTCAAAGGCATTATCAGATTTCTCCTTGGCAGCTCTCCCCGAATTCCGCAGCACTGAAGGGCTGAAGGCATTGGGGAGAGATTATCAACATGAAGCAACCGAAGATGTCTAGATGAGAGGCGCCTTTGCTGTGCTGAGGAGCACCGGTCTCCGGGGCTTGCAGTGTGGATTTGCGCCCTGGGTCTTCCCCGCTGTGACCTCGGACGGGTTATTTATAAGTCACATTGCGGTTTCTGCTTCTGGACAATGGGACCAAGAGGACTGACCTTGTGAGGCGGTTGTGAAGATTAGGGACGTACGCCTACTGCTCTGGGCGCAAAGAGCGGTGCGCAGCAGCGCTCACAGTTGATGTGAAGGAGCAACCACCTACAAGGTGGCTATAGCAGCCTGATGGAAGTGTGTGACCCCACAACCTCCAGGACACAGTGTTCCCTGTGGATGTGGCCCTGAGGGGCCTGGGAGTCGTGAATTGGGACAGAGACGGTTTCAGTCCCAGAAGCTAACAGACTTATTAGGCACATGGTTGTCTTGCCATGGAACTCAAACCATGTTTTGGGGCAAGCCTGGTCCAGTGAGAGTCTTCTGCAAAGAAACAAGTCCGGAAAGGAGAGGACACCTAAACCACCTCCTATGCCTGGGGACCAGGAGGTGAGGGTACAGAGGGACCTACTCAGGAGGGCAACTCAACCGTCACCTTCAGCCTGACTTGAAAAGTGTTGTCCTGGGGCTGGCCTAGTGGTTAGTTTGTGCACTCCGCCTCGGCAGCCCAGGGTTCTCAGGTTCGGATCCTGGGCTTGGACCTAAGCACCGCTTGTCAAGCCAGGCTGTGGCAGGTCTCACATATAAAGTACAGGAAGATGGGCACAGATGTTAGCCCAGGGCCAATCTTCCTCAGCAAAAAGAGGAGGCTTGGCAACAGATGTTAGCTCAGGGCTAATCTTCCTCACCAGAAAAACAACAAAAAAAGTGTTGTCCTGTCCTTAATCTTCGAGGTAGGTTGAATCTTCCAAACAGAGTAAACTTTGAAGTTAAAGTTCATGGTAAATGGGAAATATGACGAGGAACAAGATAAGAGAAGGATCGAAAGATTAGTCATAGAATTTTGTACCCCAACAAGGATATTTCATCACCATTATGAAAATTCATTTGTATTCTTTTTTTGTAGTGTTTTAACTTCTTCTAGAATCAAAGAAGCAACATTCCAGTTGAACACCACGCTAAAAAACATAATGTGTTTCAAATACTGCAAACGTAGCCCCGAGTAATAAGACAAAAGAACACGGGTAATAATTCTAGAAAAGAGGGGGCAGTGGCTTCTGCTTCCTAACCTGGTGTTATGAGAGGTTCGGGGATTCGATCGGAGACGTAAAAGAAACTTTCCACTCCAAACGAATGGACCGAAGGTATATTTTATTATATAGAGGATAGTAAAGGCGATAGTCCGCAAACAGATCCGAATAGGTCAAATAATAAGAGGGAAAAAACACCAGCTCGACTGGAAAAGGAAAACATCCACATTGGCTGAGATAGCAGCAGATCCGAATAGGTCATATAATAAGAGAGAAAAACATCAGATCAATCGGAAAGGGAAACACCAGATCTACTGAAGGGAAATGACACAAATCAACCGGAAAGAGAAACACCAGGTTGACTGAAAAGAGAACATATCAGATCAATTACTTCACAATAAATCAATTACTCACAACATCCACGCCCCACTGCCGGGAGAGTCCTGTCAATCGACACGGCTGGGCAAGGATCACACGTCCTGGGCAAGGCGTCTCTTCCACAGGTGGAACTCTCACCAGGTCTCAGGTCCCAGCAGTTTATATAAGCAGTTACAGAGTTTACAGAGCAAGCATCTAGTGTTCCCATGCGCAAATGGTTATCAGTGGCCTACGCGCACTGAGCCCCTTGGCTAACGTCCCAGCCCAGTAGTTGTGTACGTGTATTGTTCTCTCTGGTTATCGTCTTAGCCCGGCACAGACGGCCAGTCCGTTCCATGCTATGACGCCCAAAGAGCCTTGAAATGTTACAACTTGCAACTCTCTCCGTGGGAGAAAGGCCAGTTCCCGGGAAAAGGCCAGTTCCCATCACGCAGAAAGCAGCTTTTATGTTTCTTTTTGTGCTGGTGGCTGTAGGTCAATGGAGCAGACAAACATGGCTGTACTCATGTCAAGATACCTGGAGACAGAGGCAAAAGCAGCATGCAATCCTGGTGATGTTTATAGGAAAGCCTTGTCAACTGTGAACCTTTGAAAGTCAATGCCAATTTTAAAAAAGTATAAGAAGAAACACTACCTGCCCACAAAACAAAATGACAGAAAGGACAGTGGCTCAAAAGACTTTTTGACTCCTAGAGTAATTTATCCATCTACTTACAACATTTAAATGACATTTTCCTGAAATATATGAGTTTTAAAAGCCTAATTGGAGCGTCTTTCTGTTGATCTGATGTCAGAAGAATAAATCATTATGATCTCAAAAAAGAAAAGTGAATATCAATTTATAAATGAGTTGTAATTTGAAAGATTGTTCACTGGTTTTAGTCAATCAATCATTAGAAGGTCATTATAACAACTGAGTTGGGTACTGATAACCTCATTAATCATAAAGCTTCCAATTTAGGCAGCTTGAATGCATTTTTTTCCCTGCAATATCAAATGTGACATGAAAGATAGAATATAAAAGAACTTGAAATCTAGCCCATATCAAGGAGAAGGGAGACAGACCTGCCCTAGTCTTGTGAGGAGCAGCGTATTCACTCGGGGATGAAGGGATTATGAAGAGCTGGATGTGGAAACTATCTACTTAGTATCCCATACAACCTTGCCTCAGAGGAAGGGGCCCATTTTACAGAAAAGACGAGGCAGTGGTGCACGGCCACAGAATTCATTGTCTTGCCACAATATCCCATCACCCAAGAGCACTGGGTTAATGTGAATGATGGACTTTAGCAGATAATAATGTGCCCATAGTGGTTCATTAATGTAACAAACGTACCACACTAATGCAGGATGTTAATAATAGGGGAAACTGCACACCAGGGGTGGGTGGGCATATGAGACTTTCTGTACTATCTACTCAATGTTTCTATAAATCTAAAATGGTATTAAAAAAACATAAAGTCTATTAATTATATTTTAAAAACTCATCATGTTGAGCGAGTGTCAAAGGAGTCAACTGAAAGCTTTAAAGGGTCAAGTCTGGAACAATTTGAGCAAGAGAGTAAATAAAGTAGCATAGGGTTATAACCTTGATATAAAGTCAATATCCATGAGTACATACTGATATAAATAAACTACCGAGTAAATTAATAAATGAGGGAGAATAAACAAACCTCCCATGCAGAAGAATTCCCAATAATTTATGAAGATATCCCACACTTAAGGAAGTGGAGCCTACTACTCACTCCTTACACTGGGCTGCACAGTGACATTCTTCCAAAGAGCACAGTGTAGGAAGGAAGAGAAATGGAGTAACTTTAATTTGGAGAACCTGACACAGGCTACCTGAGGCCAGGCAATGAAGGTCAACACCAACAGTGGAGGTCGTGTGGACAGACTGCAGCCTCCACATGATGTAATTGGAATGGTACTTACCTCTGTGAACCTAGTGCGTTTATAGTCAATGTAATTTGTGAGATATTTTGGTTTAAGTATATCATCTTAATATGTTTTCTCTTGTCCCTTCTGTTCTTTGTTCATCTTTATTTTTTTTTGATGGATGAAAATTTTTTATTATTCTACAGTCTACTCTCAATTAGTTTGGTAATCATCAATATTTTTATTCTTCATTTAGTGGTTTCCCTGGAAACCATAACAAGTGTCCTTAGTTTATTAAAGTCTAATATAAAGTAGTACTTTTGCCTCTTCCCAGGACATTTTAAAGACATCAGAACACTTTGATTACATTTATCACCTTCTTTATTTGGAGGTATTTTTGTTATTTATTTTAATTTTATGTATTTTAAAACTAAAAGCATTATTGTTTGTTACAGTCAGTAGTCATTTGTGTTTACCTTGATTTACCCTGTGCTTTGTGTTTCTTCCTTCTCGCAGCTCCAACCTTTCATCTCTTGTCATCTTCCTTTGTCTGAACAATATGCTTCAGCATTTCATTTACTACAGATCGGCTGATGGTGAAGCCTCTCACTTTTGTTTTTCTAAAAATGTATTTCCCTTTCTTTTAAAAACGTATTTTGGCTGAGTAGAGAATTCTAGACTTGCAGTTATTTGCTTTCAGCACTTCGGAAATATAATTCCATTTTCATCTGCTTCTGTTTTTTTCTGCTGAAACGTTGGCGCTCAGGCTAATTAACGTTCCTTTGAAGGTAATCTGTCTCCTTTTCTCTGGCTAGTACGAGTTTCTCTTTGTCTTTGGTTTCGGGGGTTTTGCTAATATTTGCCTTGGTAGGACTTTGCTGTCGCAGTCTGTTGCACGTCTTTTCCCATTGGCCTGGCGTCTTTGGTCGTTTGGAGGGTTCTTCGCCATTATCTCTTCAGCTATTGTCTGCCACATTTTCTCTGTCCTCTCCTTCTGGATTCCCATTATATGAATGTTAGACTTTTTACTCCCTCCTCTACGTATTTCATGCTCTTTCTCATATTTTAAATCCTTCTGTCCCAGCATGCTTTGTCTGTTTTATGCTATATTCACTTCATTAATTACCTTTTCAGTTGTATCTAAGCTGCTCGTAGGCCCACTCATTGACTTTTCATTTCCATCATGTTTTTCAATTCTAGAGTTTCCACTGATTTCTTTTTATTCTTTTTGTCAAAGAATTTATTCTTTTCTTTGATTTCCCTTGAACTTCTTATTCATCATGCATTATCTGCAACGCCCATGCAGCTTCTATTTTCTGTTGTTTCTCTTGGTTTTCTGTAACCCTGCATCTGTCTCCTCGAGAGACTGGTGAATTTTTATTGTGTGAATGACAATTTATGAGGGGAGAGTATCGAGTCTTTCATCGCCAAGTATGAGGTTAGCATTAGTTCCTCTGTAGATGCCTTCCCCAGGTTAGGGAAGTTCCCTTTTATTCCTGCTTCAGTTACAGGTTTTTATCAGAAATGGATGTTGGATTTTGTTAAAGCGTCTGCATTGATGGGGACGATCACACAATTTTTCTTTTTTAGTTTATTGATATCTTTAATTGCATTGATTGATATTCAAACGTTGAACCAGCCTTACATTCTTGGGTGTATTAGTCTGCCCAGGCTGTTAGTATAATACCACAGACCAAGTGGGTGGCTTAAACAATGGAAATTTATTTTCTGACAGTTCAGGGGGCTGGAAGTCCAAGATCAAGGTGCAGCAAGGTTGGCTTCTGGTGAGGGCTCCCTTCCTGGCTTGTAGATGGCCACCTTCTCGCTGTGTTCTCATGTGGCCTTTCCTCCGTGGGCATGGAGAGAGAGAGAGAGAGATCTCTGGTGTCTCTTCTTATAAGGGCACCAGTCCTATTGGATTAGGACTTCATCTTTATGACCTCATTTAACCTTAATTACCTCCTGAAAGGACCTATCTCCAAATATAGTCACATAGGAGGTTAGACCTTCAACATAAGAATTTTGGGGGACACAACTCAGTCCTTAACACTGGGATTAAGCTCATTTGGTCATATGTGTTATTCTTTTTACAAATTGTTGGATTTGATTGATTAAAATTTTGTTTAGAATTTTGGCATCTATGTTAAGAGAGATGATGGAGAGTAATCTTTTTTTGTAATATCTTTTTCAGATTTTGGTATCAGGATAATTCTGCCCCCATGGAATGAATTGGGAAGTATTCTCTCATCTTCGATTTTTTGGAAGAGTCTGTATAGAACTGATATTATTCCTTCCTTTAATATTAGACAGAGTTCACCAGTAAAGAGTCACCTGGGCCTGCAGTTTTCTTTGTTAGGTTTTTGTGTGTGTGTGTGTGTGTGTGTGTGAGGAAGATCAGCCCTGAGCTAACATCCATGCCAATCCTCCTCTTTTTGCTGAGGAAGACTGGCCCTGGGCTAACATCCATGCCCATCTTCCTCTACTTTGTATGGGACGCGGCCACAGCACGGCCTGACAAGCAGTGCGTCAGTGCGCGCGCGGGATCTGCATCCTGGGCTGCTGCAGCGGAGTGCGCGCACTTAACCGCTACGCCACTGGGCTGGCCCTGTTTTTGTTTTTTAATTTCAATTTATTTACTAGATATAGGATTACTCAAGTTATTTGTTTCTTAAGCTAACTTCAGTAGTTTGTGTCTTTCAAGGAACTGGTACCTTTAATCTAAGTTGTCATATTTATTGGTATGATGTTGCTCATAATATTCATTTTCATCCTTTTAGTATTTGTAGACCCTGTAGTGATGTCATCTCTCTCGTTGTTGTTTCTGGTAATTTATCTTTTCTCTTTTTTCCTCTGATCAGTCTGGCTAGGGGTTTACATTATAAAAATTCTCGAACAGCCAGCTTTGATTTCATTTATTTTCTCAAGGACTTCCTGTATTTCATTGATTTCTGCTCTGATCTTTTTATTTTTTTTCCTGCTTACTTTGGGTTTCATTTGTTCTTCATTTACTAATATTTTACATCAGAAGCTGAAGTCATTTTCTTGAGATCTTTCTTCTTTTCTAATACAGGCAGACCTCATTTTATTGCCCTTCACAGATACTGCATTTTTTATGAACTGAAGGTTTGTGGCAACCCTGCGTGGAGCAAGTCTGTTGGTGCCATTTTTTCCAACAGCATTTGCTCAATTTATGTCTCTGTGTCACATTTTGGTAACTCTTGAAATATTTCAAACTTTTTCATCATTATTATATTTGTTATGGTGATCTGTGATCAGTGATCTTCGATGTTACTATTGTAATTATTTGGTGGTGCCATGAACTGCACCCATATAAGACGGTAAACTTAATCAATAAATGTTGTATATGTTCTGACTGCTCCACTGCCCGATCGTTCCCCTGTCTCTCTTCCTCGCCTCAGACCTCCTTATTCTCTGAGACACAACAATACTGAAATTAGGCCAATGAATAATCCTACAATGGCCTCTAAGTATTCAAGTGAAAGGAAGTGTCTCATGTCTCTCACTTTAAATTAAAAGCTAGAAATGATTAAACTTAGTGAGGAAGGCATGTCAAAAGCTGAGATAGGCAGAAAGCTAGGCCTCTTGCACCAAACAGTTAGCCAAGTTGTGAATACAAAGGAAAAGTTCTTGAAGGAAATTAAAAGAGCTACTCCAGTGAACACACAAATGATATGAACGTGAAACAGCCTTATTGCTAATATGGAGAAAGTTTTAGTGGTCTGGATAGAAGATCAAACCAGCTACAACATTCCCTTAAGCCAAAGCCTAATCCAGAGCAAGGCCCTAACTCTCTTCAATTCTATGAAGGCTGAGAGAGGTGAGGAAGCTGCAGAAGAAAAGTTTGAAGCTAGCAGAAGTTGGTTCATGAGCTTTAAGGAAAGATGCCATCTCCACAACATAAAAGTGCAAGGTGAAGCAGCCAGTGCTGATGCAGAAGCTGCAGCAAGTTCTCCAGAAGATCTAGCTAAGACAATTAATGAAAGGTGGCTACACTAGAGGACAGATTTTCCATGTAGCCAAAACAGCCTTATATTGGAAGAACATGCCATCTAGGACTTTCATAGCTAGAAAGAAGTCAATGCCTGGCTTCAAAGCGTCAAAGGACAGGCTGACTCTCTTGTTGGGGCTAACATAGCTGGTGACTTTAAGTTGAAGCCAATGCTCATTTACCATTCCAAAAATCCTAGGGCCCTTGAGAATTATGCTAAGTCTACTCTTCCTATATATAGGAAGTGTGCTCTATAAATAGAACAACAAAGCCTGGATGACAGCACATCTGTTTACAACATAGCTTACTGAATATTTTAAGCCCACTGTTGAGAATTACTGCTCAGAAAAAAAGAATTCTTTCAAAATGTTACTGCTTTTTGACAATGCACCTGGTCGCCCAAGAGCTCTGAAGAAGATGTACGAGATTAATGTTATTTTCATGCCTGTTAACACAATGTCCATTCTGTGGCCCATGGCTCAAAGAGTCATTTTGACTTTCAAGTCTTATTATTTAAGAAATATATTTTGTAAGGCTACAGCTGCCATAGATAGCAATTCCTCTGATGGATCTGGGCAAAGTAAATTGAGAACCTTCCAGAAAGGATTCACCATTCTAGATGCCATTAAGAACATTTGTGACTCATTGGAAGAGGTCAAAATATCAATATTAACAGGAGTTTGGAAGAAGTTGGTTCCAACCCTCATGGATGACTTTGAGGGGTTCAAGACTTCAGTGGAGGAGGTAACTGCAGATGCGGTGGAAATAACAAGAGAACTAGAATCAGAAGTGGAGCCTAAAGATGTGACTGAATTGCTGCAATCTCATGATAAAACTTTAATGGATCAGGAGTTGCCTCTTAAGGATGAGCAAAGAAAGTGGTTTCTTGAATTGAAATCCACTCTTGGTGAAGATGCTGTGAAGATTGTTGAAATGACAATAGAAGATTTGGAATGTTACACAAACTTGGTTCATAAAGCAGCATCAAGGTTTGAGAGGATTGACTCCAATTTTGAGAGAAGTTCTACTTTGGTAAAATGCTATCAAACAGCATCACATGCTACAGAGAATTCCTTGGTTAAAGGAAGAGTCAATCGATGTGGCAAAGTTCATTGTTGTCTTATTTTAAGGAATGGTCACAGCCACTCCAGCCTTCAGCAGCCACCACCCTGATCAGTCAGCAGCCATTGCATCGAGGCAAGACCCTCCACCAGCAAAAAGATTATGACTTGCTGAAGGGTCAGTTGATGGTTAGCATTTTTTAGCAATAAAGTATTTTTTAATTAAGGTATGTACATTGTTTAGACATAACGCTATTGCACACTTAATAGACTACAGTATAGTGTACACATAACTTTTATATGCACTGGGAAACCAAAAACTTCGTATGAATTGCTTTATTGTGATCTTCACTTCATGGTGGTGGTCTGGAACCAAACCCGCAGTATCTCTGAGGTGTACCTGTGTACACGCTTATTTTAATACTATAAATGTCCCTCCATGTACTGCTCTAGGTGCATCCTACAAATTGTGATATCTTGCATTTTCATTTTTATTAATTTCTAGATTGTTTCTAGTTTCTCTACTGTGACTTATGCATTACTTGTTTCTTTTTCATCCTTTTAACATATTTACAATAGCTGCTTCCAAGTCTTTTTCTGCTAAACCCAATCTGGGCCTATTCTGCATGGGTCACACTTTCCTGTTTCTTTGAAAATTTTGTAAAATTTTTTTTTAGGAAACTAGAAATTTTAGATAGCATGAGATAGCAACTCTGAATTCTGAGGTGTGCATGTGTGTGTATGTGTGTGTGTGTGTGTGTGTGTGTGTATGTGTGTGTGTAATTTGCCTGAACTTATGCTGTGGAATTTGTCTCCCCCACAGTGTAAAACTGCTGATGTTTCTGCTCAGCTTTTTAATTCCTGTTTTTATTTTTTTAGCCCGGTTTCTTAGGGCTTGGCCCTGTGTCTGCACGAGGTAGTAATCAAGCAGTGACTTGTGAGAATTTTGTCCTCTGTTGACAGATCCCTGTGTGGGTTGGAAACACATTCAAACAGTCTTCACGTCTCCCTTGGACTCACTGTTTCTCCAGGGCCTCTTGGGTCCTCCCAGGTGTCACGTGGTTCCCCGTCAGTCAGACATTTGTGGGAAGCTCACCTCAGCCATTCTTTGGCTCTGTCATTTCTAGGCTCTCCCTATTTGTATTGGCCAGGGTTCTCCAGAGAAACAAAATCAATAGATAGATAGATGATAGATAGATAGATAGATAGATAGATAGATAGATAGATAGGTGGATACATACAAAGAGTTTGACTTAAAAAAATTGACTCACACAATTATGGAGGCTGGTAAGTCCAAAATCTGCAGGGTCAGCTGACAGACTGGAGACCTAGGGAAGAACTGATGCTGTAGTTCAAGTCCAAAGGCATCTGCTGACAGAATTCTCTCTTGCTCAGAAGTCAGGCCTTCAACTGATTGGATGAGGCCCACTCACATTATGGAGGTTAATCTGCTTTACTTAAAGGCTACTGATTTGTTAATCTCATCCAAAAACACCCTCACAGGATCATCCAGAATAATGTTTGACACATAGCTGGGTGTCATGGCCCAGCCAAGCTGACACACAAAACTGACCCCATTCACAGCATTAAAATCCTGGCTGGTCTGCCACTTGCTCCAAGTGGGACCCCAACCCTGGGCTAGTGTAGCTGTGAGTGTCATTTCCTACCAACCGCCCCTTAGCTGGTGAGCCCTGGCTTTTTACTTCTTGCCCCCAAATTGAGCCGGCCCCTTCTAGGGTAAAGCTGATGGCTTGGGCAGCCAGCCCTGCACTGGGGGCACTATGGTTCTCCCCATCAAGTTGTGGGGGGGCGGATTGGAGCAGCCCTGGAAAGAAGACCACAGACGCCCACTGTTCTCACTGGAAACCAGATCGTTTTTTAAGAACGAATGCTTCTCACTTTGTTGTTTCTCTTTGGTCAATTTCCAGTGACTTGATTTGGGTCATTTTGACAATTTGTCCAGTTTTATCCTTTTTTTTTTGTGGAAAGTATTTGCTTACATCTTCACTCACCACCTCTGGAAGTCCCCCTGGCTTCATGTGTTTTGGAACTCTGTCATTGGGCGCACGCACATTTACAATTGTTATGTCTTCCCAATGAATTGACCCTTTTATTGTATGAAATGGCGGTGCTCCTCGTCTTGAAGTCCATTTTATTTAACACTAATGCAGCCACTCCAGCCTCATTATACTCATGATTCTCATAATACGTCTTCTCTTCATCCGTTTACTTTCAATCTATTTATGTCTTTATATTAAAATATGTCTTATATATAACCTATAATTAGGTCCTGCTTTTTTCTTTTACTCATTCTGACCATCTTTGGCTTGTAATTAGAATGTTTCATCAATTAACATTTGTTGCAGTTATTGGTTGATTTAATATACCATTTAGAAAATTTGTTTTGTGTTGTCCTTTTTTATTTTTGTTTCTCTGTCCACCCTCTCGTTCCTTCATTTGGGTTATTTGAATCTTTGGAATTCCATATTAATTTATTTGCTAATGATAATAGCCATTCTGATTGCTTCAGGAAATTGGGGACAGTCCAGTCCCTGCGTACAGAGGAGGGGAGGGTTTGTGTTCTGTTTAAGAAGGTTCAGGGATTTCACTTTTTACCCAAATGTCTCCATCCCAAATCTCAGGGTCCCACTTCTCCCAAATTAATGAACCACCTTAATATAAAAGATTTTGCAGGGCTGTGTGTTCAACTTGAATCAAAATTTACAACTTGAACAATTAGGTTTGGAGTCTGTTCCTCAGTTCTGATGACTTTGCAGGTCCAACAAGAAGAGATTCCTTTTAGGGTGGCTATAGGAGCTCTCTGGTTCTATGGCCATACCTTAAGCTAGAAATGTAAAGACTCGAGCTTTCTGAATGCCCTTTGGTAGAGTCCATCCCACTCTACAGTCTTTGCAGTTATCATCGCTACCAACGCACCCGACCACAGCAGCTACTCAGTGTCCCAGGTTAGGCTCTCAGCCAGCGCTTTGTCCCACGCAGCTGCATGTGGTAATGTGAGCCATTTTGGTGCTCCAACGTGCCATGGATTCCACCGTCAAAAAGATCTCAGTGTACTGCAGCTCAGACATGTGAGTAACCAAATCCTGGAATCCCATCTGAGGCTCTCTCCCCTGGGATCAGTCCTGTTAGCAAGGACTGTATAGTAAGCACCACTCTGCAAAACAGAAACCACTCTAGCAACTTCAACATGGGGGATTTAATACAGGGAATTATTTACGTGGGTGGTTGAAGCAGCTGGTGAGGACTAGGAGATTAACAAGTGCAGAAAGTGGCTACTTTTCACAGGGCTGAAGAGACAGCAAGAAGACTGATGTTACTGTATCCCACATTCTGAAACCTTCCAATGGGAGTGAGATCCATGATGAGAGTTGTACAGAGGAGGTTGGAACCACGAAAGAGGGGGCTGACTGGTGGAGATGTTGCCAAGAGGGATACTCAGTTACCGTCATAGGCAAAGTGAGAAGCAGAATGCTGTGAGGCGATAACTTTGGTTGTCTCCTCCTGACCTCCAGTTTCTACCAGTGACTCCCATCTGCTGAACCTGCCAGTCGTCCAGGGAGTTCGCATCACAGCCTTCTCTAGGATGTAGGGCAGATCAGGGAAGGGCAGGTAATGGATCTGAGAGCAAATAGGCAAACGATGGGCATGTCCTCCATGGAGCCATGCTTGAACCCCACCAGGCAAAGGTAATTTGTACTAGTTACCTGTTGTGTAACAAATCATCCCCAAACTTGAGGGCTGAGAACAATGAACATTTTATTTGGTAACAATTCTGCAACCTGGGCTGGACTCAGTGCGCGTTCTGCTTGCTTTGCAGTTTCTCTCTTGTGTGGCTGCATTTAGCTGGAGGGTCGGCTGGGGGCTGGGATAATGGAATAGCTGGGCCCCTCTCTCTCATTTCATGGGGTCTCAGGATCTTTCCCTTTCCATGTGGCCTCTCTCCATGATCTTTCCTGTGGGGTAGCTGGACTTTTAACATGGAGGCTCAACGCTCCCAAGAGTGCTAGGAGGAACCTGTCAGGCCTTCCAGAGGCTGAGGCTGGGAACCAGCACAGCGGCTCTCCCACAGCATCCTACTAGCTAAAGCAAGTCAGAGATCTTCCAAGGCAAGGGGAAGGGGATTATAAAAGGTGAGAATTCTGGGAGGCACAGTTTATTGGGGGCAAGAAATGTAGAACACTACCCCATAGCTATTTCCTCTACTATAGCATATGGGACCTGTTTTTAAGAAGTCTAATTTTAGGGGTTAGACTTCTGAAAAGTTTTTATTTTTTGCCAGTTACGTTTCCCCAAGTAGGCCAGGTAGATTCTCCACTTCTCGTCTGTAGTGACATCTCAGGCAGACCCACGGCCTTTTAGTCATATTTGGTTTTGAAAAAAATTCTGTCCAGTGTTGATGCAAATAATCCATAATCAATCTATAAATCAAAATTGGGGTGAGTTTATTACGAGCCAGATCTAAGAACTAGCCTGGGGCCTTCCTTCCCCAAGGAAGGAAGGGCGTCAAAGAAGTGGGGTGTACAGAGAGGTTATATACCGTCAAAGAGCATGTATCACATATGATTGGAATGTCCCTTTTACAGCAGTCACGTGACTGCCTAGCCTACCTACCTGGCACAGCGATTCACATAGCAATTGACGAACACAGCAGGTAGCAGGTCTGTGGTCTCAAGCTGGGTGGTCATGGCAGGTCAGCAATCAATCCCTAGCCTAGAGAGAGAGATACTTATCCTTAAAGAAATGCTGATGTGGGGGAAGTTACTTTATCTTAAGGGTATTGTTCTTGCCTTTGGGCATAGTAAATATTTAAAGCAGATATACAATGCATGCTCAAGGGTCAGTCAGGCCGTTTTGGAAAAACAAGATCAAGCTGAATTCCTTTTACACCAGATGGCTTCCTCATATACTCCAGTATATCCTGCTGCTTGTCATTTATTTATCACCAGGCAAATTCAAGGCGTTTGTGCCAGATCCAATCTACAGCTCATGACTTTTCCTCATTCCTGTGCACCCAGACCTCATCAGCCTAATGTATCTGAAGAAGGGAGGGGACATCAGTTGCCCTTCTATTTTCCTCCACCTCCCATTACTAATTTTAACTCTCTTAATTTGAGTCACAATGGAAGGATTAGGGACAGAGGTTAAAAATCTTTTAATTAACTTGGCACGAGACCGTGGCCTCTGTCAGTAGTCCTCACTTTCTGGTTAACCTTGAGTGGCCGTCAATGCCATCTCTGTGGCAGGTGTCCCAGGCCAACCCTCTTGTGGAGCACATGCATGACTTTTCCTGCGGGTTCCATGCAGGGGGCTCACCTCTGCACGGTTCCGGGCAGGGTAGGTCCTGATGTCCCTAAAATTGTCTCAGGACCTCCAGAACGCCCTCCTTCCCCACGGTCACTGAGCAGCTGTAGATGGACTTTCAGGAATGGGAGTGATGGTTGGAGAATTAGCAACGCCAGCGTGGCTGCGTCCTAACAGACCCCGAGGCAGTGTCTGCCTCCCACTTTCTATGGCTTTCTTTAAAATGTAGTGTCCTCAGTTTTGTATCTAGTTGCCAATTCTTGGACGAGTCCTTCTCTACATCCTGTTACATGCCCACTGTGTATTTTAGTTATTTTATTTCCATCTTTAGATCAGAAGAGCAAAGGCACACGCAGGTAAGTTTCAGTGACAGGAGCTGGTTGTAAGGACACATGAGCACATCGCCCACTGTGCTGGGCCTTGTGTTCTCTAATCGCCTTCCCTCTCTGTGCCGCTTGCTGTCTTTGCACCCTGTGACGTTGCAAGACTGCGGCTGGGGCTCCATGACCTCGAAAGCCTGGGCAAGCACAGCAGGACGGCTGGGAAGGAGGAGAGCTGTGGATGCTGCAGTCTGAAGCTGCGGTTCTGCTCTTGGTGTGAAGTCCTGGCCTCCAGTTGCCTCACTCAGACACTCTTTTGGCCTTTGTCTTGTGACTCTTATGGTTTTCCTATTCCTAGAACTCAAACGATGCAAGGCAGGTGTTAAAATGTGCCATCAGATGAATAGTGTTCCTTTAGGGCCTTGGCCCTTCCTCCGTAGGCTCCCATTAAGGCCCATTTGACAGCCCGAGTGCTAGCAGGGTGGTCTTGTTTGTAAGGCTTGGGTTCTCCTCTGACCCTGTGGAGGGGAGGGGTGGCTTTTTCTCTGCTTACTTGGTTGTTGGAAGTTGCCTGTTTTTCTGTGTTATAGTTCAGGCCACTGGAAAATACAAATTCTTTTGATCTTAATTCCAAATTCCCTGGAAAGAAACTTAGGTTGGTCCAGCGTGAGACAACTACTCGCCCTTGGTCTAATCTACTGACTTGAACAGTATACTCCTGGTTGCCGGGATCCCATAACTCTGACCAGCCGATGTGTGGACTGGCTCATCTGGCCCTGGACTGGGCCATTCTCAGCACCCGGCTTCTCCGCACACTCATGTGACACGTCTATAAGTTCGTGGAGAGTGACTTGTCCTAACTGCCTGTTATTCCTCCTTTTCAGGCCTCTCCCCTCTCTCACTCTTCATCTGACTTGTCTCTCATGACTGTACTGGTCACCTGGGATCAGGTGGGGACGGGCTCTGAGATGGTGAGCAGCCACAACACACTTCTGGAAAGCTGGATGATGTGCAGGTGTCACGCTCGACCAGATGTAAAATCGTAAAATTCTTGTACTCCTTTACACAGTCTTCTTCCACTGAAAGTGTGACAAGAACCGATGACGTTTTTAAAAAAGTAGGGACTATGGATGCGCTGCTGGGCACCAAGCACTCCCACAGCAAGTCAGTGGTCGTCCTGCTCTCGGGGACGTTTGGGGACATTTGAGGGTCTGAGCTGTCCTGACACTCTGGGGACGTCTGGGGGTCTGAGCTGTCCTGACCCTCTGGGGACGTCTGGGGACGTTTAGAGGTCTGAGGCGTCCTGACCCTCTGGGGACGTCTGAGGGTCTGACTACCGGGAGGCGATGAGCAGCGAGGCCCAGCGCGCTCGGTGCCGGAACCTTCCTACCCCGCCGGCGGTGGTCGGGGGGAACCCTTAGGCCGGCGCACCCGCGGCCCCGAGCGCCCGGAAGAAGCGGCGCCTTGTGGGAAGAGCCCGCGGTTTCGGCGGGTTCCGTTAAAATGGCGCCCTGGTCGCCGGCGGTGGCCGCGGGGCCTTAGCCTGTCGGGGACGCGGGAGCCCGGGCGGCGGGGTCTCCGGAGCGCGGCGGGCTCGGGCAGGCGGGCGAGGGCCGGGGGCTCCGCGGGCAGTCCCGGGCGAGGATGGCGACCCCCGACCAGAAGTCGCCCAACGTCCTGCTGCAGAGCCTGTGCTGCCGGATCCTGGGCCGGAGCGAAGGTAGCGGCGGGGCCGGCTCGGGGCCGGCTCGGGTCTCGCAGGCCGCTCCCCGCGCGTGCGGCTCGGCGGCGTCCCCGGGGCGAGAGCGTCCCCGGGGCGGCGAGGGGCGCGGCGGTCGCGGAGCTGCGGCCCCGGGCGAGGGCGGAGGGCAGGGCCCGGCCGGCTGAGTCACCGCTCCCCGCGCCGGGGCCGGAGTGGCGCCCGCGAGGACGGCTCGCGGACGCGCCCCTTGTCTGAGTCCCCGCACGGCGGGCGCTTGCGCGCTCACCGGGGTGGGGAGAGCGGCGGCCTGGCCGGTCACGCGTCTGTGGCCGCGCGCAGGGGGCGCCGGCGGGGCCGAGCCGCGTCAGGGGCCCTGGCCCTTAGCGGAGGTGGCAGCTTTGAGGCGGAGCGAAGGGGGTGCCGACGGCTGTCACCTGCCGTATTTTTCTGTAAGGGGCTGAGGGTTGAATTTGATATGGAACTGTTTTTGGGGAGTTTACGTAGGGAACACTGCTCCCAAACCCAGTCCTGCACGGTGTGGAAAGCCATTCTGTGGTCGTGGTGCTTGTGAAAATGGCACAGTGTGTCGTTTTGGTGGGAGGGAGGGAGTAGTGGGGATGCAGCGCGAAGGAATAATGGAGGCAACTGGGTTACTTATTCCTGAAGCACCGTAACGTGGAGAAGAAACTGTTCAGTTGTTGTGGGAAGACCTTAAACAAAATTACATCTAAAGTATTGGGACTACACTTTGGCCTTCAGGATTCATGGCAATTAGCTGACATCAGTTGTTTGATGTTCTATGATAACCTTAGGGGCAAAAAGTGAAGTTTTCTGTCAGTCTATTCAGTGCCACTGCCTTCACGCAGTTCTTGCTGCGTTTCATAAAGTTTCAGTGTCACTTTACTCATCTAAGACATTTTTGCTCCCACCCCAGCGCACTCCAGGTACCGTGTTAGGTGCTGGTGATGCAGAGCTATGCCGACAGGTCGTTCCTCCCGTAGATCTTAGATTCTAGTGGAGGAGACGTGATAAAATAGGTAAACGTATAATGTTCATTAGTGATCAGTGCTGTGATGAAAAATAAAGTAAAGGGATGTCGAGGGAAGAGGTGAGGGAAAGCCTCCGAGGACATGAATGGAGTGAGGGAGGGCCCTGTGAGCATCTGGGGAGAGCTCCGGGTGGAGGGTGCAAAGGTCTTGGGGTGGGTGCGAGCTTGGTCTGCTGTCTTCTGCGTTTGTCTCCAGCTCTTCTCTATGTGTCTCTCTGCACTGGGAGTTACATTCTGATTTGATGTTCCGAGTCATGGGAGAAACCCAAGAGCTAAGGTTGTTGGTTATGACTCGCTCACTTTAATGTCAGTGTTTTCATTAGACCGGTGGGTCCGCGGTTTTCCTCCAGGGATAAACCACATACGTTCCCATTGTCACAGCTGGACTTGGAAGGCCATTCATTGTGAGGTACCATGATGTTTCTCAGTTGAAACAAATTTTATATTTGCAGCTCCTTTCGATTGACTTAGTTTCACTGCTTCCAGGAGGTTGAAATGTCTCTTCAGCAAAGTTCTGCACCCTCCTGGCTCTCCATTTGGAATTGTGTCTAAATTAAGAGTGGGCAGGCTCTCTGTGAGATCCTGAGGGGATCCTCTCGGAGTAAAATATATTATAAAATCCATTAACGACAATGCTCTCTTTGTTCTGGACAGCTAGGATTGCCAAACAGTTATTATATTCATAATTCCAAATTATGCTACTATTTACAAAAGAATTTACAACTATTTAATAGCTTGCCTTGTTTTAATTTGTTCCACCTTAGTGGGCAAAGGAGCAATATAAATTGCTGCCTTTACAGTGTTTGACATTTGAAAAATTTTTTTTTTCATTAGTGGGTATTTTATCTGATAACTAAGTAGAACCTTTGGTTAATTACTTCATTTTTTAATGACATGTTACAAACAGTTGCTGTTATGCTTTTGTAATATATTGCTTTTCTAATACTATGAAATTGAGGCATAATAGACACGTTACTTTTAATGTGAATTTCATATGAATCAATTTTTCATAAAGAACCTTTTAAAAAAAATTTTACGGTTGGCTTCAAGGGACCTTCGAAGCAAAGCACCTAATGGTAGTGGTGCTTGACATTTTTCTAAAGTTAGTATAACCATTATTCCACCTTTTCCATCTTATAACACCTGTGAATTTGCTTGAACCACAACTGTCCACCAGTGGCAGGAGAATTCTCTCTCCATGTCTCTGCCTCTCTCCTGGAGCACATTTTGCTTATTATATCTTTGGATAGTCATTATTTGTCTTTGGAAATGATGTGCGTGATCTTATAGTGTTTTAACTCTTGTCAGAGGCAGCGTTCCTTTTCATACCTTGTAACCCTCTTTTTAATTATGAGATAAAGAAGAAATAAGGGAGTTTTTATTAGTAAATATTTCAACACAAATGCTTAGGTGTGACTAAGTACACTACATACTAAAGTAAGGTGATTGCCCTAATCTGTAACACCACCGTGAGTGCACTGTGAGCCATGTGTAGACAGATAAAGAAGTGTTGTGTGCTGATTCTTGGGCCACACATGGTGTTGCTGTTGGTTTCATGATTTTCCGAAATGGTGAAGAGCTCTTGATGAAGTTTTGAATAAAGTATGGTCTTCCCTGGATTATATGCTTGGGAAAATCAATGTATATTAAGTATACATTAAAAATTATATTAAATGTATGTTAAACTGTTCACCAAATGTCTATTAATATGTATATTGAAATTTCAGAGTTTTAGGCTTCATTTGAAAGTTGTACTTAATGTGTTTGTTGTTTTTTTTAATGAATTAATATTTAAAAATAATCTCGATTTAAATTTCTAATATAGTAAATATTGATAGCTGTAACCCACATAAATACAAAAAAACTTTTAGGAGGGTCCTCAATCTTAAGAGTGAAAAGGGGCCCTGAGTCCAGCAAGTTTGAGAACCACAAACCTAGAGCAATGTTTTTTATTTCGATTTTGTTTTAGAGCCTTACTTTTCAGCTAGAGCTGTGCATCAGAATCACCTGTGATTACACAAGAAACTGATAACATTGGTTGCTTGTGGGGGCGGAACTGGTGGCTGGACAGTAATTGAGGGAGGAAGCCTTTTTACTCTATTTAACATGATGCCTTTTCATTTTGAATTCTCTAAATGTAGTACTTATTCACAACTATATCATAGGCCCCATCTCCAGAGATTCTGGTCCCATAGGTCTCTGTTGGAGCTTGGCATGTGGAACATTAAACACACAGTCATCCTGAGCTGCGTCTGGAGTGGGGAATTGCTGGGGTAGGTGCTGGAGAGAGCACTTGTGGTTGAGCTGGCACACCAGTCCTGTCTTTAGGAAACAGCGTGGTGTACGTACAAGCCAGCACAGGGGAGACGCAGGAAGGCGGAAACTTACATCTTACAAAGCAGTTCACCTTTCCCCCACTCACTTTCTGAATCCATAGAAAGCACGCAGTTGTGGAGTTTTTGTGCACTTGAGCTGCACTTGGTTTTGTGCATCTTTAAGTTCAGTTGTCTTCTTTTACCTGACTGTGTACATAACCATTTTGGGATACTCAAGGCAACTGTCTTTCATTTACAAACTCTTGGGCCCACGTCTAAGTGTTGCTTGGAGTTTTCACATTTGGGATTGAGACCCTGCAATTCCACTGTGTTTCTTGCCCTGGTGTTGTGCCTCCTCTAGTTCCTTTTCTACTCTGCCAAGAGTCCTTTCTAGAAAACAAATCTAGTCAGATCTGTTGAGGAGACTTAAGTTATTCTTGGTCTGTAATCAACACATTCTCTGTTGATACAGTGGTGTTTGAGAAAGACTGCATGTGCGTGTGTGCGTTTGTACCTGCTTGAGATAGGACGGCATTCTGAGGAGGTGTCATTTAAATAGAGAACCCAGTGATGTGATGGAATGAGTCCTGGGACGATGTGGAGAGTATGTCAAGGTTCTGAGCTGGAAGGGCGGTGGTGTGCTCAAGGAATGGAAGACTACAAAGTGTGGCTGGTGTTGGTGAGCACAGCTGGGAGGTGTATCACGCACATGGGATCATCCAGTCTGCACTCTTGAGACTGGCTTCTTTCTCTTAGCCTGAAGCATTTGGGCTAGGTTCATGGTGGTGTGTGTATCGCAGTTCATTCCTTTCATTGCACAGTGGTGTTCCATTGTGAGACTGTACCACAGTTTGTTTATCCATTCACCCATTGAGGGACATCCGAGTTGTTTCCAGTTTTTGGTGATTATGGGTAACGCTGCTGTAAGCATGCGTTTACAGATTTTTATGTGACCATAGTTTTTAGTTCTCTAGAATCCATAACCTACACGTCGTATGGTAAGTGTATGCTGAACTATTTTCCTGAGTAGCTGTACCACTCTCATTCTCACCCTCAGCGTGAGCGCCCCAGGGACCCTGCATCCTCACCAGCTCTTGGTGGCGCTGGTATTTTTTTATTTCAGCTATTCTTATAGGTGAATTATGGCATCTCATTGTGGCTTTAATTTGCTTGAGGATCTTTTCATGTGTTTCTTTGCCTTTGATCTTCTTGGTGAATTGATTGTTCAAAAGTTTTGTTTATGTTTTTATTGGACTGTTTTTTTTTCCCCTTAATGAGTTTTGAGAGTTCTCTATATATATCTGGATTCAAGTCCTTTGTTGGATATGTGTTTTGAAAATATTTTCTCAGTATTTTCATTCTCTTAACAGTGTCCTTTGCACACAAAAGTTTTTAATCTTGGATGAAAGTTCAATTTCTCAGATTTTTTTAAGTGGATCTTGATTTTGATGTCTTATGTAAGAACTCTTTGCCTACCCTAAAGGCACAAAGATTTCTTCTCTTTTTTTTCCCTAAGTGTTGTAGGCTTATGTTTTACACTTGTGATCTGTCTGAGTTAATTTTTGTATATGGTGTTTGGTATATAGGCTGAGATTCTTTTTTGAGTTTGCCAAAGAAAGCTTTTTTCACATTTAAGTTGTTTTATTCTTGTCTTGAAGACTAAAGGTTTTAAAATGGAGCTTTAAAAAAATATCTATACCATGGCCCCACTCCAGACCAATAAAATTGTGATTTGTGAAATATGGGTTTTGGAATCAGTATGTGTTTTAAAACAAACTTTTAATTTTAGAATGAGTTTAGATTTAGAGAAGAATTGTGGTGATAATAGAGTTCCCTGTACCCCACACCCTTTCTCTGTTATTAGCATCCTACATTAGTATGGTGTAATTGTTACAATGAGCGCATCAGTAATGATAAATGTTAATATTAACTACACTTCATACCTTGTTCCGATTTCCTCAGTTACTACCTCATGTCTCTTTACTGTTCCAGGGGTCCATGCAGGGTACTGTTTTACCTTTAGCTGTCATGTCTCCTTGGGCTCCTGTTGGCTCTGACAATTTCTCAGACTTCAAAACTGATTTTTTTTAATGACCTTGACAGTTTTGAGGGTTAAAACTCAGGTATTTTGTAGAATGTCTCAATTGAGATTTGTCTGTTGTTTTTCTCATGATTAGACTGGGGTTATGTGTGTTTGGGAGGAAGACCCCAGAGGTAAAGTGCCCTTCTCGTCACATGGTGTCCAGGGTGCGCACTCTCTGTGTGGCTCATTGCGGTGGATCTTGACCTTGGTCACCTGGCTGAAGTGTTTGTCAGGTTTCTCCACTGCGCAGTACTCTAGTCTTGGGAAGGAAGCCACCGTGCAGCCCACCCTTATGTTTTATGCACCTCCTTAGGGGGAGATCTACATGAATTATTTAGCGATTTTTTTTTTTTTAAATTTCGGTGGGATCAGTGGTAGTATCACCTCTTTCATTCCTTAATTTGTGTTTTCTTAGTCACAAATTTATGTTTATGAATTCTGTTAAGTTTTTTTTTGAAGAACCAGCTTTTGGTTTCATTGATTTTTTTTTTTTCTTCCCTATTTTTGTTTTAAATTTGATTGATTTTTGTTCTTATTTTTATTGTTTCTTAATACTTTGAGTTTAGTTCACTTTTCTTTTTCTAGAGTTTACTGAATAAGCTGAGATGATTGATGTGAGACCCATCTTCCTTTTTTTTTTTTTTTTTTTTGGTGAGGAAGATTAGCCCTGAGCTAACATCTGTTGCCAATCCTCCTCTTTTTGCTGAGGAAGATTGGTGCTGGGCTAACACCCGTGCCCATCTTCCTCTACTTTATATGTGGGACGCCTGCCACAGCACGGCTTGATAAGTGGTGCGTAGGTCCACACCTGGGATCTGAACCAGTGAACCCTGAGCCGCCAAAGCGGAAGGTGCGAACTTAACCACTACACTGCTGGGCTGGCCCCCCATCTTCCTTTTTATTTTATTTATTTATTTATTTTTTTTAAAGATTTTATTTATTTATTCCCCCCAAAGCCCCAGTAGATAGTTGTATGTCATAGCTGCACATTCTTCTAGTTGCTGTATGTGGGACGCGGCCTCAGCATGGCCAGAGAAGCGGTGTCGGTGCGCGCCCGGGATCTGAACCCGGGCCGCCAGCAGCAGAGCGCACGCACTTAACCACTAAGCCACGGGGCCGGCCCCCATCTTCCTTTTTAATAAAAGCATTTTATACTATAATTTTTCCTGTAACCACTGCCCTAGCTGTATCCCACAAATTTCAATGTGTTGTATTTTTTTTTTTCATTCAGTTCAAGATATTTTCCAATTTCCTTTGAGACTTTCTCTGGTCACCATATTACATAGTAGTATGTTGATTGACTTCCATATGTTTGAGGATTTTTCAGATATCATTCTGTTACTGATTTCTAGTTTAATTCTGTTATTGATAGAGAACATACTTTGAATAATTTCAGTTATTTTTTTATTTAATAAGGTTTGTTTTGTGACCCCCAAATGCAGTCTTTCTTGATGACTGTGCCATGTGCATTGTAAAGAGAATGTGTGTTCTTTCATTGGTGGATGGAATGTTCTGTATCACTTAGGGTTAGTAGGTCAGTGCTGGTGTTCAACACTAAATCCTTTCTCATTTTCTTGTCACTTATTTTCCCGGTTACTGAGAAAGGCACTTTTCGAGGTGGAGCCTGTGGGACTGCCTGGGGTTTTAGTTTTGTTACAGTTTTTCCCTGGTGGGGATGGGCGTGCTTTAGTGGGAGGTGGAGGGGCGCTGCATTGTGCTGGCATTCCCCGATGCAGGAATTTTGATTTCCAGTGTCTGGGAAGGAGGGCTGGGGTCCTTAAGTTCGGTCTGCTACTTTTACTTCCTATTCTTTGCTGTCCTGGTATTCCGTCCACACCCTCTTTGGTTTGCCTGGGTGGGGCAGTAGGTGGTCATCTGGTTGTATGGGACGGGGTAGAGGTCCCAGGAGTCTGTTTTCCATCCCGACTTCCAGCTGGTCCTCGTTGTTCTGCCCCACTTCATCCACGTCTTCCGAGGTATGGAATTTCCTCGTTTCTGGAGCTGCCCTGGGCTTCTCAGAGGGAACCGTTTCTCGTGGCTTTTGTCCCCCACCCCTCTGACCCAGCAGGCGTTGAGCTTCTCATTTCATGTCCTCCTGAAGCAGTTCCCACCAATCCATTTGCTTTCCAGCTTCTCATATTTTGTTGACTTCTCTTTAGCTTTGTTCTGATTTGTTTTCTTGGCCTTTGTGGGTTTATGCCCTTTTTTTAAAAAAAATCTCTTTATACTCAATTTAGTGGGGTTTTTGAAGGGAGTAGTGTAGTAGAGTAGTTTAAGCCATATCTTTATCTGAAGTGCACAGTTTATAAAGTAATTGCCCATTTTGATTCCTTCATGGCCTGCTCCTGGTTTTTTCTGTTTGTTGATTGATCCTGGAGCTTCACAGAGGCTCTCTTGAGTAGGCTTACGTCGCAGGCCTCCAGTTGTGGGCTGTGACTTTGCCTGTTCCTTTTCTTATGATGGTCAGTCCAATTTGTTTTCTGTCTCCTAGGACTTTTCAGACTTTCTGGCCTCTTGCTGTCTCCCTTTCTTATTTTATAGAACTGTTATTTCTTTCTTATTTTATGGAACAGTTATTTCATTCATTTATTCATTCATTTTGTTTTGATTTCTTAATAGCTTCTGTGTCCTCTCAGTTAAAATCTTGGCAAGGTGGAAGGTGGATCTATGCGCCCAGTCCACTGTCTTGAACTTGAAGCTTCAGGTGATCAAAGCTTAATCTGATTGGCAATAATTTGCATCCCTTTTTTATTTACCTTTCAGCTGATGTGGCCCAACAATTCCAGTACGCTGTGCGAGTTATTGGCAGCAACTTTGCCCCAACTGTTGAAAGAGATGAATTTCTAGTAGCTGAAAAAATCAAGAAAGAACGTACGTATTTTTCTTAAATGTTGGATTCTTAAACATGTCAAAGCTTAAGACTATATCTACACCTACAGATATATATATATTTTGTATATATATTTTTATATAGCTCTGTATATATGTAGTTCCCAAGCACATTTTAATTATAGGTACTCTTACATGTATATAAAAATATATATTAAAAATAAGGACAGCTCAATTCTGTCTTTTATTAGAACATTGTGAAAGAGGATTGTTTTAAATACTATTAAAATGACATAATTTGGTTTACGAGTGTGAGAAAAATAAAACGGCTTAATATACTTTCCTGTTTATCACGTGGTTTACAGTATTTAATATTATGCACCTTTTGATCAGATAACAGAGCACTATCTTGGGAGTCAACAACTCTTAGTGAATCCAATATTTCTTCTACTTTTTTTTTTTTTTTTGTGAGGAAGATCAGCCCTGAGCTAACATCTGATGCCAGTCCTCCTCTTTTTTCTGAGGAAGCTTGGCCCTGAGCTAACATCCGTGCCCATCCTCCTCCACTTTACATGGGACGCCGCCACAGCATGGCCTGACAAGTGGTGCGTCGGTGCGCTCCAGGGATCCAAACCTGGGCCGCCAGCAGCAGAGCGCGCGCACTTAACCGCTATGCCACGGGGCCGGCCCCATGTTATTGCCCTTTAAATTTAGGATTCCAAAGATATTTTTACTTCCCATCCTTCCCTCTGGGTAGCCATTATTAACTAGTTAAACTGGTGGTGGTTTGCCTCACTGTTCTGTTTATTAATATTTGTAGAGAGAATCTAGAAGATCTCATCATTTCTATTACTTAGCTAATTTTCACATAAACTCTTTGATTCTAGCCTACTATTGTCATTTCACAAATGTCAGAGAGAGTAAATGAATTGACCAAATTCATAAAGCTGAAATGTCACTTATTGTCTAGTTATTTTGATTCTTAAGCTCAGGATTCTTTTCAGAGTTATCTGTTACTGTAGGTAAAATAGTATCATAAAAATGAATTTTGGTATGTGTGATTAACATGCTTATTTTCTTTTCTAACTTTTCAGTTATTCGACAAAGAAGAGAAGCAGATGCTGCATTATTTTCAGAACTCCACAGAAAACTTCATTCACAGGTATCATACAAGTGTTCTGAAAGCCATTCCACTAATGGTGATGCTAGTACTAGGGATCTGGGAACATTTTAACCTTTTTTTGTGGTATCATATTAAACTTTTCCATATTGGGTAATGGCTTTTAATTGTAGATAATGTTTGCTTTTTAAACATTTTCAATATTAGAAGTAAGTTTTAGCTGGATTTAACGCTAAATTGCTTATAAAGATGAATGAAGCTACGTTGGGAAAGTGATCAGACTTAAGTACACAATAAGTTTGTATTACAGAGGCGTTAATTGTGTTACTGTGAGGAAGCATTGGTAGAAGTCTTGACTTGTCTGCGTATAACAGCAAAAACATCTTTTTGATGTACTTCATTGTTCATCAGGTCAGTTTTGTACTGTTATAGTCAATAATTAAAAAAAATTGATGTTGAACATCTTGTGACTGGATGTTGATACTTGCACACGAGTGGTTTTTCTAACCTATTATTTTTATAAAAGATTCTGCCAACCTGTACACCAATAAATTAATTGAATCATAGGGTGAGGTTTTTGTGATTCTGACTGTAAAGGAACTTAGTTCACCTAGCTCTCTCCCTCCTTTTATAGAGAAGAAAGTGAAATCCAGAGAAGTTTAATGCTTTGCTCAACAAATATTAAGTTAGTGTTAACAACAACAAAAATTACTGAGTTGAGCATAATGCTGCTAGTAATTAAACTCATAATTTTTTCAGGTCTTTCTCTTTATTTGAATATTATACCCTTAAAAATAAGGTTAAGGGCCAGCCTGGAAGCATAGTGGTTAAGTTCACGTGCTCCACTCTGGCAGCCCGGGATTTGCAGGTTCAGATCCTGGGCGTGGACCTACGCGCCACTCATCAAGCCATGCTGTGTTGGCGTCCCACATACAAAATAGAAGAAGATGGGCACAGATGTTAGCTCAGGCCTAATCTGCCTCAGCAAAAAGGAGAGGATTGGCAATGGATGTTAGCTCAGAGCCAGTCTTCCTCAAAAAAAAAAAAAAAGCTTAAATTCATTTGTTGACCATTTTGATTCCTTAATTTGATGTGGTATACTTGGATTACTATTTTAAGTATGCTTTTCTAAAAATATTTGATAATATTTATAAAATTAAGAAACAGGAACCGTTTTTTGTACATTCATTTCCAGGCAAATAGTTTCAAACTGCTGTATCTTTTGTTTTTCTTAAATCTTTCTCTGTTTTTCAAAACAACTTCTGTACATTGAAAATTACCAAGATCTGCTTATCGGATATCACATTCCCAAGATGCTTAGCCTCACTGAGGTCCCAGAAGAGAGATTTCATCAGTAAAAGCTGTTGTGTCTGTTAATATTGGCCATTAGATGAAAACATATTTAGGAATTTTCTAATTTAAAATCATTGTTTTCCAAAATTTTGTTTGGAACCCTGAATGTTTATTCCTAAACATCAATTTTTTAAATAGTACCCAGCTTCCTAGGGCTAACCCAGAAAACCAGCTTGGCTTATTGCGTGAAACATGATGAAAAACATTAGGAAACAACAGTGTAACACTAGTAGTTAAAGTAGAAGAATCTGTACAGATTAGTCGCCGTTCCATCTTTCTGCTAAGATGTCCAGTTCCTCAAACCCGCGGAGGTGGCTGATGTTTTCCTCCTCTGCTCATTGAAGGCTCTTCTCTGCAGTGTGCGCTGTGCGCACCGGGGGAGGAAAGGTTAGAAGTGCGTTTACCCTCTGCTGTGTTGTTTCTAGAACCCCGGAGTGGCGGAAGGGGTCTCGTGTGCGGTGGAGATGTTGGGAAGGTGTCTTGGTGTTCCTGGGCTCGACTCTGGGTGTGGCTGACAGCTGAAGAGGAGAAGGATGGGTTGTCTGGGGGAGGCAGCAAGCATGTCGTGGACGTGGGACTGATGAGGAAGGGCCTTGGCAGGGAGGGGGCCCTGAGGGTCTAGTGGGTGACTGGCTCCGCTGAAGAGGTGACCCCGGCTGGTCAGGCGCAAATGCTGGAAGAAGCTGTGTTGCGGACTAGTTAAATAACCACTTTACAAAACCACTTGTTTTGATGTTCCTCTAGATCTTAGGGAGCCCTAATATGTGTTTTTACATTTAACATTCAGTTCTGCACAGTGTTTAAAGTTTATGTCTAAATTGAGGTCCTTTAGCTTTCAAAATCTTAGATAACAGGGTCTGAGGTGGTTTAGAATCATTTAAAACATCTGTGATGCTAGAGTTGTTTACTCTGTCCCACGAGATCTGTTCTTTACCCTTTTCTGCCCTGCTTTGGGCTCTGGAGGGCTGACGGGTGTGGATCACAGTCCCTGGTTGGCTTCAACTGGAACTGGCAGGGCGGGAGAAGAACGAGGCCGAACTGGTACTCCCCTTCTGCCAGGCAGCAGTTTGGCGATGGCTTAGCTATGCCCACAGGCTATTCGGACAGTCCCTCTCACATGCCCCCAGGCCTCCATGTCCTGCCCGCACTGGCTCTGGTGATCCCTGTCCGCCCCGCCCCTTCAGGCCAAGGGAGAGGAGTGGCTTCTTGCTGGTGGTGCTCCCTGCCTGCTTCCTCCACTCGTTTCCCTGTCTCTGTCCACGCCTCAGTGCACAGTCCCCCATCAAACCTTCTTCAGCAGACGGATCTGGGTGTTTAATATGTGTTCTTCTTATGTTAACAAAAGTGGTGCCTCCTCCCTTACATATGCCTTTTGCTGATTTCTTTGTGCAAATTTTATTTGTTTTTGGAACTTTCTCTGCTTTCCACCCTGTATACATCTTTATTTTTCTTAAACAAGAGCTGAGGTTCTGACCCAGGACTCTTGCTGCACAGGGAGAACTTCTGCTGTCTTCCTGATGTCTGCTGGTCATTTCTACGCAGACACTCCTTAGGAAGCTCCCACAGGGACTTGCAGCTTGGCATCCTCAGAACTGAAAGGAGCATTTTCATTGTCTTTTTTCATACCTCTAGGCATCCATTCACATCTACCCATGTACAACCTGCTTTTTTTTTCCCTATGTTATCCCTTTTGGTGAATGATAGCACCATTCATCTATTGCCAAAAACCAGAAACCTGGATGTCATCTGGACTCCACCTCTCTCCCCAAATTCAGTCTGTCCCCAAGTCTTCCTGATTCCTCTTGGGTACACCTCTCATCTGTCCTTTTGGAGTGAGGCATACCTTGGTTTGAATCCTGGCATGTAGCTTTGTGATTCAGGTAAGTTATTTAGGTTTTCACTGTTGTTTCTCTCATTTATGGAGTGAAGAGATTAAAGCCTGTGTTGCACATGGTTGCGATGATTACAAGAGATGATGTATGTAAGGACTTGGCCCACGTGGGCTTCCTTTAAATGGCTCTGCTGCTGCTGCTGCCGGCGCTCCAACGCCTGTTGGAAATGGGGTTGGGTAGAGAGCGCTCTTGGAGGCAGGCAAACGAGGTTGGGCTCCTTTTTGTCCTGTGCCTGAGGCAGTCATTTAGCCTCGGAGAGCTGGGTACCTGATTATGGGGGTTTTCAGGGCTACCTGAGGGCTACCTGAGTAGGTGCTCGGTCACTGGTCCTTTCCCTCCAGATGACTGTGGTTTCCTAACCAGGCCTGTAGTGTCCTTGGTCTTCCCTCCGGTTCACCTCTGCAGGACTGTCAGAGAGGGGTCCAGTCGCTCCCCTGCAAAGGCTGCTTGCTGTCTGCAGCCTAAAATCTAAATTTCTTGGTATAGTATCCAAGGCCCCCTTTGATCTGATCCTTCATTCCATTTTCAGTTTCCATTTTCATGTCTAGCTTTAGCCAAATTAATCTATTTTCAGTTCCCTCAAGAGGCTGTGCCCGTCCCCCTTCCTTACCTTTGCATCACCCATCTTTCTGAGAGACTCACGTCTCCTCTGGAGTCCTTCCCTGAGCCTGGATCACTCGAGTGATCCTCATCTGTCTGAAGTGCAATTTATGGTACCACAGTGTTTGGCCCATCCTCAGTCCATTACCACTGGACTGAGGACTCCATCAGGCTGGGCCTCCTTGTCTGTGTTGCCCCAGCTGGGGAATTTGTTGTTTCTGAAAAATTCTGAATAAATCAATTTTTAAATTTAAACCATATTTTGGGATGAGCTTATTCTTTAAAGAAATTTTTAAAGGATGTTTTATATAATGAAGAACTTGTATAATGTAAGTACCATAGTTTGTTTTGTAAATAAAGGTATTTATATATTCTAGCCTGTGCATCCAAAAGGTAAGGCTATGTGAATAGAGTAGAATGCTCTGTAAATTTGGGATAAAACGTATTGAGAGTGGGCTACTGTTAATGGTTGTGAATCGGGGCAGAAGGATAGACAATTATGAGAAATAAATGAGATCTGTATGATAATCTTCGATAGAAACCTAGGGGTTAGTTATCCTGACAACGAAGTGCTTCAGAGCCTCTAGCGTAGGGATGCATGATGCTGAGACTTACCTCTTGCACTGCAGAATTCTTTTGATTATAATACTCTATTTTATGGCCTAAATGGGACTTTGATAAAGGGGGAAAAATCATTCACATGTTTTATGATGGCATTTTTCTTATAATCACCATGTTTGGGAAGTTGGTTATTATAAGAATTATTTCAGGGAGGAAATACTGTTATTCAGAAATAGGGTAATTTAAAAAACATGTTTTTGTTTGGGACTTTGGAGTTAGTTTTCAGGGGGTTGGAAGTTCCAGGGGTTTTGACCTCTTGAGAACTTGATCTCTAGCCTTCAGATGGATAGCACTATTTGCAATGCCTGAAAAATGAACAAATTTAGATTTGATATTACCATGTGAATTTTAAAATGCATTTCTGTTTTGGAAATAAGAATAGTTTAGGAAGGAGGAAGGTAGAACTGGGAAATAGTATAAAGTTGTTCTTGTAATATTTTTTTTTCTAAACAGGGAGTTTTGAAAAATAAATGGTCAATTCTCTACCTCTTGCTAAGCCTTAGTGAAGATCCGCGCAAGCAGCCAAACAAGGTGAGAGAGGCTCTGTTTGGGCAGCTCAATGCCTTTTTTAAAGGACACTTCGTGTCTTTTGTTGGAAAAGTTATACCAAATTTTGATAGAAATCCGCTTCTCTTCTTAAGAAAATGATGTGAAAAAAGTAAAAGAATGTGTCTGGTTTTCTGGGCAGTCACAGAAGATCAAGAGATTGCTTTTTGTTTTTTTTTAAGGGCATTTTTAGTGAGTGTGCTCTGTTTCTTTAAGATGTTTTTCAGAATTATTGCTTCAAATAGAAGTGTGTAAATAGAGCATAAACTATCAGTTTTCAAAATTTTTACTGTGTGAAGTTATTACTGTCAGCACAGCTGCATATTCTTTGAGTTAGAAGGCCTTTTAGGATTTTCTTGTGTTTTCAGATATCCTTATGAACATTAATTACTGTTAGACCAGTGAAAACTCTGTTGTCTCACGGGTTCAATTTTTGACCTGTGCTGTGTTTGAAAAAGCAGTTTGGCGCCTCCATGTCCCAGACAGTCTGGTGTAATAAAATATTCTACTACAGAAATTTGAGTGTTTAAAAAGTTGAAGAATGTGGGTGAAAGAGTCATATTTATCTCTAAAATCTTAGTCTAAGTAATGAGCATTCTTTGATTATATTATAATGCCAAACTTTTAAAAATATTTGAGTAATTATTTGAGTTTTAGTTTACATGGATTCTGAATAAAGTGTTCAGTTATCAGACCATGGGGAGTTTTGGAGTTCAGAAAACTTCCTACAACTTTATCAGTTCTGGCAATTTCAAAAGTATAACTGATTTACTGTTTAATAAGTGCAAAATCCAGTTACAGAAACAGAACTAAAATCTGAATATAAATTATCTTTGTTGATTTGGAAAAAGTGTTCTGTAATTTTATATCTCTGTATTGTTAATGCATTTTAATTGATTTTCAGGTTTCTAGCTATGCCACGTTATTTGCTCAAGCGTTACCAAGAGATGCTCACTCCACTCCCTACTACTATGCCAGGCCTCAGACCCTCCCGCTGAACTACCAGGACCGCAGCACCCAGTCGGCGCAGAGCTCTGGCAGCGTCGGGAGCAGCGGCATCAGCAGTATAAGCATGTGTGCCCTCAATGGCCTGGCCCCAACGCCACAGTCCCTCCTCCCGGGGTAAACGAACTTACCAGCATAGACCCCTCTATTAGTAGAAACAGGAAAACCTCAGGCTTTGACTCAGACATTTTGTGTTCACTGAAACCATCTTTAGAGCCTTGTGTGTTCTGGAATGTTCTAGGCACTGTGTCTGATATGCTTTATCTTAGGATTTTACTCTTCCTAAGAACTCTTTTTCAGATAGGAATTCTTTCTACTTCTAGTCATAGTTGACTGTAAGATTTTTGGCCAACTCTTAAGCTATTAATGCACATGCGTATTAGTAAAGGACCTAGTTCCTAAGCACAATGTGCAGAGCCTTTCATTTTGAGGTGACTGATTGACATTTCTCTTTCTGTATGCTCATATTTATGTGACTATTTTCCCCTTCACTAACATGCTATTCTCTTCATTGAATTATTTAAAAATTAAGTGAAATAAAGCTGTCTTATCCTCAAGCGCTAAGATCTTCAAACTAAGAATTATGGCATCTTGCAGTGCATGTGAATTAAGATGAGGAACTATAGGAACACACAACTAAAATGTTACTTTACTGTTGTGTTGTCACGTGTTGTCAAATCTAATCATGTTTTTAGGAAATACATGCACAAAATATAAATATAAAAATATACATTACATCATACATGATACGTATTAGTGCCATTGAGGTTCTCGTTTTTGTCATTTGCAGTCCCAGGAAGTGTATTTCTGTTACAGTTGTCGAAATGTATGTCCTTAGAAGTCAGCCATCAGGTTCTTAGATCTTCAGAGAGCAGCTTTACATATTCTCCAAATTCATTAACAGCTTTCTTAACCTGGGATGTGCTTTTAGCGTAGATTTTATGTTTGTACGGTTTTGAGATTAATTGAAAATTATGGTATTTCTTTTCACGTTGAGCACCGTGAAGACTGGGAGACAAGTGAGGATAGGGAAGAGGGTCCATATTCCAGGGTTTTAACTCCTGTGCTCAACAAATGCTGAGTGAATGAAAGGTGTTAATTTTGAAGTTAAAATTAGTAGTGAATTTCAAAGTGGTTTCAAATGGGTAAAGTATGTTATGTGTTTGTAAAGAAAAATAAAATAGATTTTGATTTTTATGGTTAGAAATGTGGAGGTGGCAGTTGGAGGCTGAATGCCAGCCTCAGGATTCCAGGGAGGCCTTGGACTGATCGTTGTTAGAATGCTGGAGTAGGGTTATGTCACTCATGTGTTGCAGTCATAAGATTAGGTAATTCCATATAGTAAGGTAAGAAAAATTTCTGGAAGTGTTTTTGTCTCCTCAGTGAATAGCCTGGGTGTTTGGAGATATGAGATGTCCCTTCCTTCTTTTAGACAGTCTCATCAAGCTTCAGGAGTAGGAGACTGTCTTCGACAGCAGTTGGGGTCGCGTCTTGCCTGGACTTTAACTGCAAACCAGCCTTCTTTACAAACCACTACCTCAAAAGGCATCCCCAACCCTGTTTCTCGCACCGGGACAAGGCCAAGAAGAGAAGGGGATGCGGGTGGTGAGTAAGGATATATTTTAATGTAGCTTTTCTTTGGACATTTAGAATTCATGCTTCCCTTACTTTAAAATACTGGTCAGGAATCCCCACTTTCAACCTTTGGGTGGTTTCTTGCTCTCATGATGAGGCTCAGAATCCTAACTGTGGTGTGTGACGCCTTGGGAAGTTCTGGCTTTATCACTCCATGTCGCCCTGACCTTGTAATCTGCACCGCCATTCACTTTTCAGGTCCTTGTCCAAGTGGATTCCCCCATCTGGAGCGCTCTTCTCTTCTCTTCCTCATCACATCCCCCGTCTCTGTTTTTACTCTCTGCCTTTCTTCCTGGGACAGTGTCTCCAGGCTGGGCCAGGCTTCTAGTACAAGTTACCATCTTTCCTGACAGTCTAAGTTCCACCAGGGAGGGGCTGTTTCTGTCTTGTTCACCATGCTGGTGAAGAAGCTCGTTGCAGATTTATTTGGTGGTTAAATGAATGCCTCATTGAGAGTTCTAAAGTTCTGCTAGATTCCAAAGAAAGTTTGAGTTTCTTTCATGAGAACCACCTGAATAGCAGTGTTTGGAACACGAGTATCCTGAAAATAGAAGAAGGGGCTTTATGGTTCATAATCTACAGATTCTGAAATTCCTCTAGCTGTGGTCTGTCCTTGCATAGAATGTGAGGATGCGCAGTGTCTTTTAGACTTGTGAGGACAGCTTGGAGCGTAGAGCTCAGCCTACCCCTGTGTAGCTGGACTTGCCAGTCTTGCTCTGTCCTGTAACAGGTGACAGCTGTGTGCTTGGGGCAGAGAAGCTGGTTTCAGATGGGGTCAGAGTGCTCTTCTCTGCTTGCTTCCTGTTTGTGTGACTCCTGACCCCTGACCTGCCCTCAAACCTATATTCTGTACAAAGCTAAGAGAGAAAAGGACTGAAAAATATACTTGATTAACCCAGAAGAGCAGGAGAGGAAGTACAAACGAAGAAAGAAGAGTGGGATAAATAGAAAACATACCGCAGTAAGGTAAATTTAAATCCAAACATATCAGTAATTACACTAAATTTATATGCATTAGACACTTTGTTTAAAAGACAGATTTTTAAAAAAAAATGCTATTTAGACAATTATGTACTGCTCACAAGAGACACATTTTAAATATAGAAACACAAATAGGTTAAAAGTAAATGGATGGAAAAAACACCTCTTGTAAACACAGACCATAGGAAAGCTGGGTGGCTGTCTTAATATCAAGTAAACGGTGGTAGAAGTGTTGCCAAGGACAGAGGGACATTGCACAACAGCGAAAAGGTCAGTGCTTGGGGAAGAAGTCATATTCCTAAATGTATGTTCACCTGCCGACAGAGCTTTCAATGCACAAAGAAAAACCAACAGAACTGTAAAGAAGACACAAACCCGCAATTACAGTTGGTTAACTCAACTTCTCTCAGTAATTGATGGAAAAAGTAAATAAAAATGATCAATGATGATAGGTAAGATTGGAACAATACTACTAGCAAATTGATGTAATTGATATTTGTAGAATATTATCCCCACGACTATGAAATACAAATCTGTCCTCACCTTCTGACTCTGTATGCCTAGTTCTGAGAGTCCTGATGCCCGACTGTGTACTCTGACCATGTTTCTTCTCCCGCTGATGAGATCTTGGATTTCTGGGCATTGCCTGCTTGTCATTATCTTGTCATTATTTTGGGTAACACCTTAATTCTAACGTAGCTTGTCCAAGGTTTATGGAAACCATAGTAACTTCTATGCTTTTAAAACTCCTTTTTACGTGCTGTTGGGAATGGACTGAAGTTTGTATGCTTACTCTGTAATAAGCTGCTTTTTCCAAGCACCATCTAAGAAATAATTACGCATCCCTTTGTGATTGATTTGTGCTGCTCCTTGATTATATATTAAGTTCTCACACATAGCGTTGTCTTTTTAGAAGACTTTTGTATAAGAAATTACGTGATCTCCATATCCTTTTCAGAAAATCCTGTGTTTCTTAAAACTTCATACTCTCTTTTTCATCTTAAGCTCATTTATTTAGTTTTAAAATTTTGTCCTGGTTGCAAAATATATACTCTAAAACTAATTGTGTCATAAAATTGATTTCATTTTAAATGTGTTGTTCAGTAATTACTCTCTTATGAAAACCATTTTACAGGTATCGTGGAAGTTACTGAGGCAGCCCTCGTCCGAGACATTTTGTATGTTTTCCAGGGCATAGATGGCAAAAACATCAAGATGAGCAACACTGAGAATTGTTACAAAGTGGAGGGAAAGGTACAATAGCTAAAACCCTGCATAAAATATTCAAAAAGAAAGAATAAATGTCATGAAGACCAGATAGGAGCTGTTAATTTGAGATGTTATTGGGGTAATGAGGGCTGGAGGTACAAAATCTGATGTCCAGTCAAGTGGTACTATTAAATTCTGGCTTCTATTTCCCTGTGCAGTGTTTGGCTTGTGTAATCTTGTTATGGGGCCCTTTGTCATCAATTCTTGCTTCCTTTCCCTTCTGTTTCTTCGTTTCCCTTCTGTTTCTTCGTTTCCTCATTTTCACTGATGCAGCCACCCCACTACCTGGTTTCTGCATGCCAGAGGTACCTCAGTGACAGGCACGACTTGGCATGTTTGCACTGATACAGGATTCCAGATGAGGTGGCTCTGCTTGCTTTTGCTTTCCTCTCCCACAGCCCTTCTTGTTGATGTTGTGCTCTTCTGCAACTCACAGCTGTTTCACGAGGTGACGAACGACACAGACTGTCCCTGGCCAGTCCCTCCACAGGGGGACGTGACCCAAGTGGTGTTTTACTTTCCTGCCTGTCACCTGATGCTTTTTGTTTCACTTTAATGATGGTATATTATTTACTTTTAAATTTCATGTGTTGAAGCCTAAGAATTATAATATTAAAAGTACAAATGGTTGAAAAAAATAATAATTAAAGTTCTAGTGTAATTTTTTTATTTTTACCTCTTGATATATTTACTTTTTAGGCAAACTTAAGTAAATCCTTGAGGGATACGGCAGTCAGACTTGCTGAACTGGGATGGTTACATAATAAAATCAGAAAATACACCGACCAGAGGAGTCTAGACCGTTCATTTGGACTCGTAGGTCAGGTATGTTCATTATTACTAGAACATTCAGGATGCCGTTCACTTTGGGAAATGCTTCATCTACTTAAAATCTTATGAAAATAATTCTTAAGAGGCTTGTTTTTAAATAAAGAAGCTAATAGACGACAGTATCAGTCATGGTCCACTCGAGAATAGAAACCACGGTAGGTATTGACAAGGATAACCAAATACAGCAAATTGTTCACCTAGCTGTAGGAGGACCATAAAAGCAAAAGAATACAAATGCTAATTTAAAACAGAGATAGAACTGGGGAGCAGAAAGAAGAGGTTGGGATTATCAGAATCCAGTAGCTTCGGGGAGGGGCTCCCAGCAGATGCAGCCCTCTGAGGAGGGGCCTGCTAGGACACAGACCTGTGAGCAGGGGACTCCCAGCTGCTGTGGGTGCCCCAGGTGGCACAGTGAGACTGGATTGGGGAATGCTCCAGAAGGCAGGCAGCCAACTGCTGCTGCTGGCCAGCACGGCCATGGCTGGGGCAATGCCTACAGGGTGGCAAGTAGTTGGGAAGGAACTGGTCCTTCCCCTCCTCCTCCTTCTGGAAACAGACAGGAGGCAGCCAATAAAGAAGTGAAGTTTACAGAGTCCCAACTCCTTTTAAAGGTTAAGCAGCATAGGATTTTGCCCTCAAGTTGATTCTTGGGCAGTAATTATTTCCTATGAAAACTCCAAAAAATTATTGAGGGGGAGAGAGAGTGACAAGTAAGTAGACTGCACGTGGGCACAGCATAGCATGGCAGCACGGCTGGTGACAAGGAGCGGCTTTGAAGTGAGACCACCCAGGTCACATGTTGGCTTCACCCTTTAATAGTTATGGCATCTTGCACAGATTTCCTTCTCTTGGCCCTAGTTTCTTTGTAGAATGGAGGTGATGATAACGTGCAAGATGATGTTCTCCAAGGTTGTGAGCACTAGGATACAGTGCGTAGAACGCTGCTTGTCCCTAGCCCAGCGCTGTTGCCTTAATCCTGTTCACCAGTGTAGACAGACAGTTGGCTGGATGGGCCAGGTCCCCTTCTCCCCTCTCACTGCAACAGATGGGAAAGATGAAGCCTTCAGGACCGGGCTCCACCTGGCATTAACGACGCGTGGAGTTCGCAAGCCAGGTGAGCCCATTGGCCATCCATCCTAGCAGCATGCTGTGGTTTCTGGGAGTCCTTGCCTCTTTTCCAAAGGACCATCTTATCATGTCTTTGTATCATTCCCTAATGAATGCAAATTCCACTGATGTGTCCTAGTTACCTTATTAGATATGATGCAAAACAAACAGAAAATGAAGACAGGAAAACTGAATAAACTATTATATGGTTATCTGATTGCAGCAGATTGATTGGTAATCACTGTGGTAGTGTCATACAATATTTTATAGTACTGTATTTTAAAATCTTTTCTCTTGTTTTTGATTCTCTTAACAACCCTCTAAAATTAGCTGGGTAAAGGTTAATTGTCCCCATTTTGTGGATATAAAAGTTAAACCTCAGAAAGTTTAATTGATTTGTCCACATTGCCCTGACATATTGTGTGGGACCAGAATATGATGTGTAACTTCTGCTGAGAAGCTGTTTCCATTCCGCTCTCATTCCCTGCTTTTTAAATCATTACTCTGTACTGTCTAGTTACTGAGGAAGTAGTGGTTTTGCTTATTAGAAGAATGATTGGTGCTCTCCTTGGGGCGACCCTGTGTCCCAGTTAGCTGGGGAGTCCCCATTTTTGCCTGTTGTCCCAGTGTGGTTATTATCAGCCCCCTTTCACTCTCAGAAGTGTCCTGGCTCTAGACATGCTAAATGGAACAAAGTCTTATTTATAAAGGAAGATAGTGTTTCCTAAGTATGAAACTTGTATTTGCTTTTTAATAACCCAGGGTGAGAACAGCCTCAGGTAACTGAACCCCTCCGTGTGAACACACAGGTGCTGAATTACTCAGTGTAATTCCGTGATCTTGGTTGGAGACCACTTACAGGCTGACTGGTATACTCCTGTATATATTTATCTTCTACATGATAGATTATGATTTCATTATTTCTAATGATCAGCAGTTTGGGTATTGTTTTTGCTTTTAACTTTTATGTGTTTGTGTATGTCTGTCTGCCCTGGGCACTGGGATGGGGTTTTTGTAAAAAGAGATGCTGGGCCTGCAAAGATGCCATGTTGTTTTCTCTGTGAATATTAGTTAGGAAAACTGACCTGAAGTGTCAGCAGCTCCCGTGTCTGCCTTGTGCCATGTTGTCTCATTTATTCCTCCTGTGTAGATGGGCCGGTGATGCTTGGGGACAGGGAGGGGCTGGCCCAAGGTGATATGCCCAGGGTATGCCCAGGATTTCACGCTGAGGTCATCTGGTTCGAAAACTAAGAGAGTCCATCTTGCAGCTCTCACTTTTGACATGTTCACTGGAGTCTGCAAAAGCAGTGTTTTATGTTCATTTTTATAGCCTACTGTAAGGATGAAAATGTTTGTATTAGACCCAATCCACAAAACATAAATACAGTAAGTATAAACCTAGAGATGACTGATTATGTATTGCTTTAAAATATGCAGAAAAGCGTGAAGCCTGATATTTAAAGAAAACAGATTTTATCCTTTGCAAGTTCTGTCTGTTATAGGTTCTCTTGGAAACCAAAGCTTCCCACTGAGTATTCCTGGGTTTACATCCCATAGTTCATTCCAGAAAGTTCTTGGACTATGTGAAGGTCCTTCTTACAGCTTCTGACTTGACACCTTTTTAGCATTTAAGATTGGAGAAGTACAAAGAAGTTTTTAGTAATATGAAAGGGAAAAATTAGCAGTATAGACTCCCTCCAGAATTGGGGGAAATTGGTGTAGAGTTGCCAATTGTAAAATTTTGCCAATTAAGAACATTAAAGAAAATTATATTTAACTCTAAAAATTTAGAAGGGATGTAATCTTAAAATAAAGGATCGTTGTTCAAAGTGAATACGCTTTTAGCTTTATGAGATACGTACTCCATTTTCTTCATTTCTCTTCTGCAAAGTTCATGCTAAAGGACACTTCCCTAACATTATTAAATATATATATTGTGGTGGTTAAACCTGCTAGAAGACCGTTGACAGAACCAGAATTTAAATCATGCAGAGCACCCAAACTTTGTCTTAAAGCATTGTGCTTGTGCAGTTCAAATTTTGTGTAATGACTATGTCATGTGTAATGACTGTGTTGTACTTTAATTATACTTACTCTTTCTACACAGAGCTTTTGTGCTGCCTTGCACCAAGAACTCAAAGAATACTACCGATTACTTTCTGTTTTACATTCCCAGGTAAATACTTTGTTTTTATTAATTTGTTCATGATTTGAAGTGTTACAAAATGGCAACTATATAGAATTTTTAAGTTTCTTCATAAATTACTGTTAAAAGATAAAAATCTGTTTGATAATACTGCTTGTAAGATCTGGAAATCTATAAAGTTTCAATGTATCCTAGAGCCAATTAGTGGCTGATTTTCAGGGTCCTGTCTACCATTTAAACAGCTCACTTGTAGCTTGAAGGAACTGTTGTTCTCTCAGAGGGGACCTTTTGTTTCATTTTTATGAGAATAATCCCTTTCCCATATTCACTTGACATGGATTAAGAAATGATTGACGTATTTAGTGACCTGTACTTACACAATACATTATTATTGTTTTTCAGCTACAGTTAGAGGATGATCAGGGTGTGAATTTGGGCCTTGAGAGTAGCTTAACACTCCGGCGCCTGCTGGTGTGGACGTACGACCCCAAGATAAGACTGAAGACCCTCGCGGCCCTGGTGGACCACTGCCAAGGTTGTTTTGTGTTTCATGGACCCGCTGTATTTCAAAGCAGGTTTTAAGGAACGTCATCTAGGTTTATTTTTGCGCCTGCTCTTTTGTAGCCTTAACAACCATAAGTATGCTGCTTGATAAAAATTAATAGATATGAACTTAATAGGGGAAAATAACCAGTTGTCAACGTGGCCCAGTATTTGCACTTGTAGAAGCTCAGGATTTCGTTGAAATGAGGGAATAAAGGAGGAGAGTATCTGATTTTTGAAGATTTCTCTTCTTTTTGTGGTCCTTGGTGTTATAACTGTTTTTTTATTTCTTCTTTTACTTGACTCTTAACTAGCAGCCTTTCCTAGCATTTCATTCTTCCTGAGGTCATGGTCTCTGTCTGGGTTCACCAGCTTTATGTTACAACTTCCCATGTTTGCGTGTCTGGCTTTGGCCTCTTCTGGGCTCTCGGTCTGTATTTCTAGTTGCCTTCTGAACGTTTTTTCTCACTGTTTGTGCTACCTTGGCCAAGAACCTTTTTCTTTATTTTTCCTCGTCTGTAACATTGGGACACTAATAGTCTGGACTTCTTAGGATTGTTAGGACTAAATGAATTGTGAAAAGCCAGAGGTCTGCCCCGTAGTTCATGGCTCACTGTTCGTTGGCATCCTCCTAATGGGCGATTGACAAGAACCAGAACTTCAGCATGTCTAAATCCAAGTTCATTATGCCGTCCGTGCTCTGCCTCCTCCACTGCCTGGCACTTCCCCTAGAAAAAAGTTGAATACAGTGAATAAATATCTCCTTTTTCTCCAATTACCAGCACTCCCCCATAATTGGACTCCTACCAGACTCCTCCTTTATTTTCGTCCCACTGCCCCATCTCTTTCAGTGTCCAATTAGCCACAGACGTCCTGGTGCCCGACTCCTTTGTATGTTTCAAATCGCTGCCGCTCCGTCAGATGCTGTTTGAACCCTGCTCTGTGCTTTCTTTATGCACCACTGTATAACCTGCTGACTGGCTCTGTCTTTGGTCTCCATGCCTCCATTTTTGTGCATACATGCCAGAAGAATCTTATTAAAATTAGATCACGTCAGTCCTTTCCTTCAGATCTTTCAGCAATCTAATAAAATCCTGAATTCTTAATATGACATAAGGAACTCTTCATGGGCTTATATTTTTTGGACCTGATTTTTGCTACTCCCAAAACATCATACTGAGCTGTGCTCCCAAGACACAGGGGACTGTTGTCTCAACATAGAGCAGTATTTTTCAAACTGTAAGTTGCAACCAGTTAATGGGTTATGAAATCAACTTAGTGAATTGAGACTAGCATATTATGCCAAAAGAAAATAAAGGAAGAAAATATTTAAGTGTAAGTATTGTTTTGTAAAACTTTTATTTTTTGTGTATGTTTGTTTGTATACTGGATTGCAGTATAAAATATGAATCTTAATGTGTGTCTCAGTCAAAAAGGTGAAAAGTCATGTTCTAGGTCATATAGCGAGTCAAGTTTTTTGCTACTGACAAACCCCGTAGTGGTCGTGAAGAGACGAGGGACTCGCTTTGGCTTGTGTAAAGTCCGGAGTGGACTCTTGATCTCTTGGTTCCTGATCCATGACATGTTTACCGCTGCTTCTAGGTCCAAAGGGATGTTAGGGAAACAAACACACTTTATCTCAATTATTTGGCCATTTTGGTTAGTGTTAAGTTTTTGGCTTCTACTGTGAGTGTAAAATTGGGTGTTTTTCCTGTATCCCCCAGGAAGGAAAGGAGGTGAGCTGGCCTCAGCGGTCCACGCCTACACGAAAACAGGGGACCCGTACACAAGGTCCCTGGTGCAGCACATTCTCAGCTTAGTGTCGCATCCCGTCCTGAGCTTCCTCTACCGGTGGATATACGACGGGGAGCTCGAGGACACTTACCATGAAGTAAGGAATGCTACTCGAGTCTCAGACTCAAATTGTAGAAGCACGGGCACTCCATTGCTCTTTTTTCTGTTAATGGTAATGCCGCCACACTTCACTTGAATGCCGTGCACATTTTGTACAGTGCTCTGAAAGCCAGTTATCTCATTGATCAGCAGAGCTGTGTTTAGTTAGTGGAAAATTGTTATCCCAATTTTAAGAGTGGGAAACTCAGCAAGGTCAAATCACTTATCCAGGTATACAGGCAAGTTGGCAGCAAAGCTAGGATTGGGTCTCCTAAGTGTTAGTCCAGTTTTCCTTACAGTGCAGTGTTGCGTGTTCCGTTGCTTTGCGTGGTTACTGTATAGACTAAACTTGCTTTGATTAACTATGATGTTAAAAATTTTAACAAAACAAGTTATTTGTATATATGTATATATACCATAATGCAACATATGTGTTCCTCAAATGCAACATATGTGTTCTGCCATAATGCAACATATGTGTTCCTCAAAGGCACATAGTAAAAACCACAGGACTTCTGACAAAAAGTAGAGTGAGGGGCACCACACTCAAAACCTTGTCACTGACATTAAATAAAAGGGTAGAACTTAATAGAAGTTCTAGCACAGTTTTTAACACGTTAAATGGTTAAGAATGTGTAAAGCCTAGAATAAATATGGCATTTACCTTAAAAAGGCCTGATGTTGGCTTGTGGCCGTGGGCAGGAGGAAGGTTATCTGCAGTGGAGTGGAAGGCTGTGGCTGCTGATACACACGATGAATTCAGGTGACTGGTGGAGTTGGAGATGTGTCTGTGTGTGTGATTTGTGGATTCCCACGTGGCTGTGTTCCTGTTTTCTTCTGGTTTCTCATGGATGAAATTGCACGTATGCAATCATGAAGTTTGTGTTATGTTCAGATTGTTTCTTGATGTATCAGTTGTGCTGTAACAAGTTGTTTTTAAACAAGCATGATGGCAGAACTGACTGTACATGGTGTTGTTTCCTGGTTACTTTTGAAACACGTAAGTGACAGTCTCCATGTGCATATGTATCGTGTGAGTCACTCAGTATTTCCTGGAGCTCCTGCCATGACGGTGTTATCGTTGGACTTTATTAACCGCATCTTATTTCACTGTATAGACATCCTTTTTATATTTAGCAACTCTCCCATTGATGGAGATTATGTTCTTTGTAGTTTTAAATCTTATAAATATTGTTAAAATGAATATCCTTTTATGTGCCTCCTTGTGCATATTTGTCAGTTTCTCTAGGGAGAGTGCTGGGATTGCTGGGTTGTGGGCAATGCATACTTTAAGCTTTGATTCTGCCATTTCGAACTCTGGAGTGGCTCTACCAGTTTACCCTACAGCCAGCTTTCTATTGTGGTTCTTGTTCTTCCACCCTGTCAGCACTTCACTTTACCCAACTTTCATAGAAGTGTTTTTAATCTAATATATGAGATGCGCTGTCTCCTATGGTATTTATTTGCATTTCACTGGTTACTAGTGAGATTGACTAGCTTTTCGTGTTTATTGGTTATTTTTATTTCTTCTACTAATTGCTGTTTGTATCCTTTGCCCATTTTTCCTGGGGATTTGTCTGTCCTTTTAGAATTGACTCTTGGGATAGTTTTATACATTTGGATATCTTGTATCTGTAATTGCACTTTTTTCGTTTAATTTTTTTTAAATTGTTTATTTTCACATTATTTCAGACTCAGAGAAAAGTTGTAAGACTGGTGCAAAGAATCATAGCCCTGACTGAGACCCCCCAAATGTTGGTTTTGCCACATTTTATCATGTACTAAATTTCCATATACACCTGAGTCTGTTTCTGGACTTTGTTTTTTCTGATTTTTATTTTTTGTTGGCTATTTATTTGTCAATATTATTTAAATAGCCATAGCTTTATGGTTTGATATCTGGTAGGAGCAGCTTCTTTTCACAGTTTTCTTTGCTTTTTTGCACATTTCTACTTGGATATGAATTTGGAATCAGCTTGTCAGTTCTGCCAAAAGTTACTTTGTTATATTGATAGGAATCGCACATTGAATTTATAGATTAAGAAGAAATGTTTTTATGTTTCCTATATTCCTTTTGCTAAATGAGCTATTTTCTATGAATTGAAAGCTTTGAAAGGTATTATGTTTTCATTTTACTAATGGTAACCTTTAAGTTTTTCCGAACTTTCTTTAACCTGAATTTTTCTAAATGCTAAAGTCAAGAGTAAACTAGTTTCTTTAATCTGCTCCTGCTGTTAAGATGAGGAATTTGTACCTCCCCCATTTTCTGCCCTGCCATATAGTTAATCTCTTTAGCTTTTGTTTAGATCTTAATTTTATAATTTTTCATTTTTTGATATGCAATTTATAAAAATTGCCTTCTCTTTCAGGATTTTCATTTGTTTTGCTTTGCCTTTGGATTTGTGTCAGTTACTTAGACATATATCTCTTATGTTAACTGATATCACTCCTTACCACCAAGCTCAATTATAACTCCTGTTATTGAGATATCCATACGGAAAAGTACACAGATCTCAAGTGTAAAGCTTAATAAATATTACAGAATGAGCCACCATCCAGGTCAGGATAGCACCTCAGCAGCACCTCCATTGTTATCTGCCCCCCACCACTGCCCCTTCCGTATTCCTAAAGGAATACACTGTCCTCACTTCTAACACCATAGTTTTGTCTTATTTTAAATTTTTCATAAATGGAGTCATAGATTTCGTATATGCTAAAAAACATTTACATGCCATCTACAGGGAAGCATACTTTGTGTTCATCATAGTTAAGTATGAATCTTTAGTTTTAGGTACTATTTCTGGAAAGTGCCATAAAGTTGTTTATTTAATGAGAAATTTAAATCAGACTTAATTGTTCAAGATTAAATGGAGACTTTAATGCTTGTACAGTTCAGTTTTTATCCATCATTACTGTTGTGATGAGGAGACTTTTAGGTAATGCCTTTCCTTTGATAGAGTGAGACTTATCATTTTTAATGCATTTGAAGTCTTCTGGAATTACAGGATGGGGGGAATTTTGGAAACTTTAAAAACTTGTGTAACTGATTATTTACAATGCTTATTAAATCTCCTGACTGTTATCATAATAAAAATTATCTGAGTTTTAGAAATTTGTTATGTACTTGAGAGAGTCTAAATGATTTTGTGGGTAAGAAAATAAAAAATGAACATTCTTTTCAGGATGTATGTTCTTTTTATATTATGATTTGTATATGATGAACCATGCTTAGCTGTGTAAATTTATGAGAAATACCTTGACCTTGTATCCTGGGCGAATGATTTAGCCTTCCACAGTTTGCCCTCCACAGTTTTCCTCAGTTTGCTTTCCACACCTTTCATATGTGCACAATAGTAGTGCCTGTCTCCTGGGATTTTGTGTGTCTGTGAGGATTGAGTCAGGCAAATGGTAAGTGTGCAATATATAACCTGCTTTTAATTAATATAAAAAGAGCATTGGATAAAATATGAATATATGATGTCCCTAAGATGTCTGTGGCCTTTCTCTTATTAGTGTTGTCCTCTGTCTTCTCTGTCTTCTGTTGAACCCTAAATTTATGAATATTCATTGAAATCTTTGCTTAATTTTGGGAAAATTCTCTTTAATTTACTCTAAATAATATATTTACCATAAGAATTTGGTAGTTTAGACAATTGCATTGTGTGTTTGACTTGTATGTAATTAAAATTTGGGAATTTTTGTCTCTTCATTACCTATGTAGGTTAGTTTTTCCTCAGTCTGCATAATGAGTTATAACTGGGTTGTAAAATCGTATTTCTTTAAGTGTGTAGCTAACTCTAAATAGCTATAGGTGAGCTTTATAACCACGCATTTAATATTAGTTAATTAAGTGTCTGCATAGGGAAATGCTGCTTTCTCTTTCTCTTGCTCTTTCTCAAAAGAAAGCACAAAATATGAATGAACAGATAGAAATTGTAAAAAGGAACCAAATAGAAATTCTGGAGTTGAAAAGTACAAAAACTGAAATGAAAGACATCACTGTTGGGGCTCAACAGCAGATTTGAGGAGGAAGAAGGAAAAAGGACTTGAAGATGGATCAACTGAGACTATGCAGTCTGAGGAACAGAAAGGAAAAAGAAGGAAGGAAAATGAAAAGAGCCTAAGAGACCTCTCTGGTACTTGAATTTGATGAAAAACATTGATCTACACATTCAGGGAGCTCAAAAAATACAAAGGAGGATAAACTCAGGGAGATCCACAACAAGACACTTTATAATCAAACTGTGGAAAGACAAAGAAAGACAAAGAGAAAATCTCGAAAGCATCAAGCGAGGAAAACTCATCACGTAGAAGGGACCCTCAATTAGATTAGTAGCTGATTTCTCATCAGAAACTGTGGAGGCCAGAAGGCAGTAGGGTTTTATATTCAAAATACTGAAAGAGAAAAGATATCCTTCAGTAATTCTGTATCCTGCAAAAACTCTTCTTCATAAATAATGAAAGAGAAATGAAGACATTTCCAGATAAATAAAGCCTGAGAGTTCCTAAGAAAACTATCAACCTGACTCATGAAGAAATGGAAAATCTGAATAGACCTATATAACAGATAAAGAGATTGAATCAATAATCTAAAAAACTTTGCAATAAAGAAAAGCCCAGGACCAGAGGGCTTCATTGATGAGTTCTACCAAATATTTAAAGAATCAACACCAATCCTTGTCAGACTCTTCCAAACAATAGAAGAGGAAGGAACAAAACTCATTTTATGAGGTAGTATTACTATGATACCACAGACAGAGACAACACAGGAAAACTACAGACCAATATCCCTTATGAATATAGATGCAGAAATCCCCATAAAATACCAAAAAATGGAATTGCTGAAGAGGATTGTACACTATAACCAAGTGACATTTACCCCAACAATGCAAGAGTAGTTCAACATAATCAAAATCAATATAATATGCCATATTAATAGAATGAAGGAAAAAAACACACCAACAACTCAATTGATGTAGAAAAAACGTGATAAAATTCACTATTTCATGATAAAATGTCCAAACTAGAAAGAAAGGAACTTTCTCACCTAATAAAGGGCATCTATGAAAGACGAACAGATAACATCATACTTAATGGTGAAAGAATGCGTGCTTTCTCCCTAAGATCAGGAACAAGACAAGGGTGTCCGTTTTCACCACTTCTCTTCAGCATTATACTGGAAGTTCTAGCCAGGGCAGTTAGGCAAGGCAAACAATTAAAAGACAAAGACGTCCAAAATGGAAAGGAGGTAAAATTATCTCTGTTCACAGATGACGTGATCTTATATGCAGAAAAATGAAAGTATTCATGATGTTTATCTAATAAACAAGTTTGCCAGATTAGCTGGATATAATATCAATACACAAAAATCAGTTATATTTTTATATACTTGAAATAAACAATCTAAAAATGAAATTAAAAAAACAATCCCATGTACAGTAGTATCAAAACCAGTAAAATACTTAGGAATAAATTTAACCAAGAAAGTGCAAGATGTGTACACTGAAAACTACAAAACATTGTTGAAAGAAATGAAGGAAGACCTAAATAAATGGAAAGACACCCCATGTTCATGGATTGGAAGACTCAATATTGTTAGGATGGCAATACTCCCCAAACTGATTCCAGATTCAATGTAGTCTCTATCAAAATTCCAGTGGCCTTTTTTGCAGCAATGAAAAACCTGATCCTCAAATTCATATGGAAATGCACAGGGCACTGAATAGCTAAAACACTCTTGAAAGAAAGAATAAAGTTGAAAGACTCACACTTCCTGATTTCAAAACGTATTACAATGCAAAGTAATCAAAACAGTGTGGTACTGTCATAAGTATAGACTAGTATATCAACAGAGTAGAATTGAGAGTCCAGAAATAAACAGAAATATTCATTTGTGTTTGATTGATTTTTCAACAAGAGTCCCAAGACCACTCAATGGAGAAGGAATAGTCTTTTCAACAAATGGTGCTTGCACAACTGGATAGCCACATGCAAAAGAATGAATTTGGACCTCAGTTGCATACCGTATATAAAAATTAACTCAAAATAGACGTGACACCTACAGCTGTAAAATTTGTAGAAGTAAACACAGGTGTAAATCTTTGTGACTGACGATTAGGCAATGCTTTCTTAGATATGTCACGTCCAGCATAAGCATAAGCAAAAAAAGAAAAAAATGGATGAATTGGATTTCATCGAAATGAAAAACTTCTGTACATCAAAGGACACTATTGAGGAAGTAAAAAACAACCCACAGAATGGGAGAAAATATTTGCAAATCGTATGTGTGGTAAAAGTCTAGTATCCAGAATATATAAAGAACTATCACAACTCAACAACAAAAAGATAATCCAATTAAAAAATAGAGTACTTAAGTAGACATTTTTCCAAAGAAGATATACAAATGGGCAGTAAGCACAGGAAAAGATTCTTATCATCATTAGTCATCAGGGAAATGTAAATCAAAACCACAGTTAGATACCACATCACACTCACTTGGATGGTATTAAAAAACAAAAGCAGGAGCCTGCCCGGTGGCGTAGCGGTTAAGTGTGTGCACTCCACTGTGGCGGCCCGGGCTTTGCAGGTTTGGATCCCGGGCGCACACTGACACACTGCTTGGCAAGCCATGCTGTGGCGGCGTCCCATATAAAGTAGAGGAAGATGGGCATGGATGTTAGCCCAGGGCCAGTCTTCCTCAGCAAAAAAGGAGGAGGATTGGCAGATGTTAGCACAGGGCTGATCTCACAGAAAAACAAAATGAAACAAACCAGAACAAAACAAGTGTTGATGAGGATTTGGAGAAATTGGAACCCTCAAACATTGCTGGTGGGGATATAGAATGGTGTAGCCACTGAGGAAAACAGTTTGACAGTTCCTCAAGAAATTAAAACATAGACCCAGCAGTTCTAGGTATATAACAAAGAGAAATGAAAACATGCATTCACATAAAAACTAGTACATGAATATTCATAGCAGTTACTCGTAATCATAATAGTCAAAAAGTAGAAACACCACCAATGTCCATCAGCTGATGAATGGATAAGCAAAATGTGGTATATCTATACAATGGAGTAGCATTCAGCCTTAAAAAGGAATGAAATTCTGACACATGCTACAACGTGGATGCATCTTGAAAACAGTAGGCTGAGTGAAATAAGCCACACACAAAAGGTCACATATTGTGTGATTTCATTTATATGAAGTGTGCAGAATAGGCAAATTCATAGAGACAGACAGTAGATTAGTGTTGTCAGGAGTTGCAGGGAGAGAGGGATAGGGAGTCACTGCTTAATGGAATTTGTCTTTGAGTGATAAAAATTGTTCTGGAATTAGATAGTGGTGATGGTTGCACAACCGTATTGCGAGCAATACTGAAAGTCACTGAATTGCACGCTTTAAAATGGTGACTTTTATGTCATGTGAAGGGGTGCCAGCTACATCGGACTCCTAAGATTTAACTTTCTCCCTGGTTCCTTTGCTGAGTCCTGCTTCAGCCTCACTGCTGGTTTAGGGAGTCCTTGCTGTCCACCTCGTGTTCACCAGGCCTAAGCAGAGCCCGGTGGTTCTGTCTGCATGTCCCTTTGGCTGCACTTGGGAGCCTCGTGGGGAGTTTTAACTTGGGCTGTGATGTGGATATGAGGATTTCCAAGGCTCCCCAGTGTTTCTGATGTGCAGCAGCGCTTGAGGACCCCTATATGCCCACCCTCTACTCCCTGCAGCTCCAGCCAGATGCAGCGTCAGAGTTTGTCTTAAGGGTTGGGGATGACGGAAGGGAGATGGATTCAGAGCGCCTCCTTGTTCCACACCAGCTCTCCTTTGTAGAATCGCTTCTTGGGAGTTTTTCTGTGAGGAAAAAAAGTTTAATAGTCAATTAAGAATAGAAAACACTGCATACTAGAGAAAAATCAGTAGTAAAGAACTCTTTAAATTTCCTTTGCTGAGTGTTTCCAAGCCTAATAGTAAATTAGTGATGCAGTGATCAATGTGTGTTTTATTAATAGATTCAGTGAGAAGGATTCATTGCTGTGTCACGATCTGTGCACCAGCTTAACATGTGATGTGAAAATATGTGATTTCTTTTGGTGACAAAGTCACAGGTGCTGTGGTTTGTTATCTGCATTTACAATCTAAGGAAAAGCTAAATTTTGGATAGAATTGAGTGCATATCAAGGTGTAATTACCTTCCTTTCCAAGTTCACAGACCCCTCTGCATTCTGTGCCCGTGGACCCCAGGTCAAGAAACCCTGAGCGAGAACAAAACCCACAAGAAGAGTCCAAGTGGTCCTGACACTGTGGCCTGAAGCTGGTTTTCTGCAGTTAGCCTGAGCGTGGATGTGTGCATCCGTCTCTAGTTTTCCCACCTCGGGATTGGTGGGATGCCGGTCGGGGTGGGGACAGGACCCTCTCTCCCCTGTCTGTCCTTGTTCTCTGATCTTCTCTGTGGCCCGGCCTGCTCTCCTCAGGAACTTGCCTGCATTAGGCTCCCGCTGACTGCAGTGAGTTCTCCGTCTCTGTTACTGGCTGTTCAGAGCTCACTCGATGTGTCACGTAGCTTTGTTGTCCTTCCAGGAAACCCTTTCAAATACCCCGGGTTTACTTGGTTCCCAGGAAAGGCTTTTCTCTCCTTCTGCTGCTCTGCATCCCACCTCAGCATCCGCCTCAGTGTCCACCTCAGTGTCCCTACCTTGGTGTCCTGCCTTAGCGTCCGCCTCAGTGTCCCACCTCGGCGTCCTGACTCGTTGTCTACCTTAGAGGCTTCTGGGTTTGGCTGATTTGCAAGCTCAGGCTTAGCTATTATCCGTTTTACCTGAGAGAAAAACTTCCAGTGCCCTCAGAGCTTTGCTGTTCCTGATGTGGCGTCATTAGAAACTGCTCTGGGTCCACCAGCTGGGATTTTACTTTAATGGTTATGAAGACGGGATCCTTTAGCCCAGAGGTGCAGGGGCTGGTGTCCAGCTTGTATTTTATCTTGTGTGACGCTGAAAGGCAGTGGCAGGCAAAGAGAGAGGGCTGTAAGAATTCACAGATATCCCGAATGGTTAGTGTGGAGAGTACTTTGAACGTTTGGGGAGAAGTTTCTAAGTATTTTTGGAAGAAAAGTGATATTATACACATTTTCTCTCATTTGTTACCAAAATATCTAGAGAAGCCACATCCGTCTGCCTTTTTGTGGCTCATAGGGCTCTGAGCCCATCAGCTGACCGAGGAACAAATCCTGCCTGTTGTGGGAGAGAACCAGTCAGCTCGGCGTTAAGCCGATGGACGGTTGGAGAGGCTGCAGGATAAACTTGCCAGAACTCTAAAGGCTCAGAGCTTCAAACCGGCAAAAAAGAAGGGGAAAGTCAGAATTGAGCTCTCGTGCTTTCAAATTCGAAAATTTTCAGACTTGCTTCAAATGTTTACTTAAGAACTTTAATAATTCTCTCAAAATCTCCATCCTTGCATTGGAAGGTAGTGGACTAGCAAGAGATAATGTGGTGCCTGCTTTTTGGAATATCCGTCTCTGTTGATCCATTCAGACTCTTGTTATTTTGTTCCTTTTATACTTCTGCTAGAAATTATTGAAATTTAAAAGTTTACCGTATAAATATCCTATTGTTTTGGCACTTTTATGCCGCACCCCTGAAATATTGTAATTTATCACTTTGCCTTGTCAGTGTCCTTGTCATCATCCCCTGGTCCCAGCAGGTTAGCTTCTCTGGGTGTGGCTGGAGGTAGGTCTTTTCGTAGCCATCTGCCTGTTGACAGGTTGAAGTTGGGGTCCTCTCTGGTCTGTGTTAATGGATCTGATTCTTAGAAACGAAGTTGCTTGCTAAGAAAATTACCCTCTTCATTTCTGTTTTTAATAGGGAGACCTTGGCCTGTGTCCAACAGTTAATGGGAAATCATGGCACAATTATATTTTATTTTTTCCCTTAGTTCTTTCTGTGTTTGACGTAATGCTGAAAATTAAAGAACCTTGAGTGGAAAATGCATCAATAAAATAAAAGCATATTGCAGTTATATTCTGACCTTGATTTTTTTCCCCTCTATAACTGTATTTTTCGCAAGATTAATTATATTCTAAAGTGTGCCTACGCCTCTCAGTGTTTGCTGCTAGATGTGTGCTAGAGGGGTGATTGCAGGCTACTTTGCCCTCAGATGAAGTGATGCTTTCTGAACTTGTAAAGACGACTGAATTGTCTGAGGTTTTTTGTCTTTTGAATTAAATTTTCTTATTGTTCATACTGATAAAAATCCAGCTGCACTCCAACTATCAGGATAAATTAGTGTGTTGTCTGTAGAAACTGGCTCTTCTGTTTAAGGGAATAACAGATAAATACAATTTATATGCAATTAATCTAATCTGTTGAATGGCAGGCTGCAGAGCGATCAAGCATGGTGCTGAGTAACCTTTTAGATTCCTCCTAGTGGGCCTGTAACGTCCTCTGTTTCCCTCAGGGGTCATTGAAGTCTGGTCAAGTGATGATAGCCTCCATTATAGCAGTTCTGCTTATCCCTCAGAGCCATCATTCGTCTTGTGTTTACATTAGAAAGGGAATATAAATCAAAAAAGTCTAAAAAATCAAGATCAATAGATACTTAGTCATTTAAATTGGTACCCTAAAGATAAGAAATTTGAGTTGAAAATAAATGTAGCTATCTTATCCTCATGGTCATAAAAATGTTGGCATTTACTCAAATACCTACTTATAGAGGAGATTGGCTGTACTTAATTGATACCATCTAGCCCTGACTTACAAGGATCAAATATAAGACCTTGACATCATTAAAAATTTTGTTTCCTTAAATATTTACCCTTGGGAGAAGGTTTCTGTGAACAGAAAAAAAAATCTTTTTTAGTTAGTTGCCCTGGGAAATGATGTTACTAAAAAAATTTCTACTGGTATCATGTTCACTCATTGGCTAAAATTACTGAATTCTTTTGAACAATGTTTTTTTTGATTTAAAAATATTTGTGCAATTAAAAAAATTTTGAGCCTATAAACACAGAGGAGAAAATTAAAATTTATTAGTAATCCCATCATGAACAGATAACCTCTGTTAATATTTTTGTATATCCCTTTTTTACAGTGTATTCTTATATATTTCTGTGTGTACTATGCATAGTGTTTGTAACCTTTGTTTTTTCTTGAAATAAGTAATGAAAATAATTTTATGCCATTAAATATTATTCTTCTATACCAAAGATTTTTAAAATGTGATCTCTGAAACTCCTGAATAGTACATAAAACTGTGTATTTTATGGATATATATTTTTTTCCTAGGAAGAAGGTCTGTACTTTTTATCAGATTCTCAGAAGGGTTTGTGGTAGTTAAGAACAAACTTTATTTTTAATGACTACATGATAATAATTTATAATTCCGTATATATTCCCTTGTTTTTAGCCATTTAGTAGTATTTTGGAAGTGTAGTATACCCTGACCGAAAATATTTTAATCTAGTAATGCAAGGATAATATTTTATTCAGAATTTCTTTATCTGTATTCACAAATGAAACTTGCCTATAGTTTCCATTTTGGATATTATTTTTATCAGGTTTTGCTCGAGTTATACTCGATTCATAAAATAAACAGGGACATTCTTTGGTCTAGAATACTTTATGTAACATAAGAGTGGTGTCTTTTTTTAAAGTTCAGTAGGACCTGTGCCTTAGTAATAGCATTCTACGTTTCCGATATCTTATAAAGATATTGCTCTTTTTAGAGTCCTCTCTCTCTCCTTGGGTCAATTTAGGTTATTTACATTTTGCTAGGAAACTGTTAATTTTGTATTGCTATATAATTGCTAAAAATATTTTTTAAATTCTTTAAGTCCATTTTGTATCTGTGAACAGACTCATCTTCCTAGTCAGGGTTGTGTGTTGTTCACCTATTGGTGATTTTGAATTTATGTAAGAATCACTAAAAAGACACTTTAGGTATGTTATGACTTAAGTGGATTTTGCAGTCCTCCTGGGGAACCAAGCTGCCATGTGTAACATAGCAAGTATTGAGTCTTAAACCATCCAGCTTCTAACTTAAAAAACTGCAAGGTACTGACGTTATGGTCCAAATGCTATTTCTCCCTAAAAGAAACTAGGGCTTCTTGGAGAAGTGGCTGATTCTAGGTCTGGGGGAGAAATGAACAAGATGAGTCTAGAGCATCTTCCAAACCAGAGAGCAAGGAAGACTACTCGGGTGAGGTCTAAAGGAGTCAGGAGCCAGCTTGAAGAGGCTTCCGTCATCCCAGAATGGAAACATGGAGCGCCAGTGAGGATAACACCTGTAATGGATTGAAACACCAGATACAGTTAAATCCATGTTCATGGGGATAATAAAACAAAAAACTTGTCACCATTGGAGGATGATAAAGACGTTATCAAATATCTCTTGATATAGTCAGATTTTTTCCCCTTTTAATCTATTGATATAAATAATTATAATAATAGTTTCTGGTGAGGCATCCTAGCTCAGAGGAAAGGATGGTGAATTAAATAAAAGGTGCTGGCCTGGCTGATAAAGAGAAAATGCTGCCCAGAAGGAAACATAGACCCCTACATCATACTCTGCCCCAAGATAAAGTCTAGAGGGATGAAAGAGCTAGGTAATAAAAAAAACTCAATAGGAATACTAAAAGAAAATCATGGATAATATTTCTGTAGTCTAGGAATGGGAAGATCTTAGGAAGACAAGAAACTCAGAAGCCATAAAGGAAGACATTTACCGACTTAACACAAAAATGGAACAAAACAGAAACATGGAACGTACTGTAAACAGTGGTATATGATTGACTTGGAAAAATTAAATTTGTAATAATGATTCACAAATGGTCACTATCCATAATAGCATCCCTATGTATTGATAGGAAAAAGACAAAATTAATAGAAAGACAGGTCAAGGATATGAAAAGACAATTCACAGGAGAAGAAAAGAAATGGCAATGGTGTTGTGAAAATAGGCCCAGCTTCCTTTGTGGTCAGTAAAACAGCAGTGCAAGCAACCATGATTTCACCTCACTGATCAGCAAAATCTAAAATGAGCTGGAATGCAGAATATAGAGCATCCTGTTGGTGGGAGTGTTAATCGACACAACTATTTGGAAAGGAAATATGGCATTGTCTACAAAAATTAAAAATTACTTTGACTCAGCAGTTCTGCTATTAGAAACTGAATTTACAGAAACAAAAGCACAAGTCTGTTAGGACATATGACTGGAAAATGAGAATGGCCTCGTTGTAGTAGCCAGTGAACTGGGAACAACAGTAATTTAGTTTTCTCCTTACCACCCTGTGTCCTTCCTGATGCCAGTGATCGGGCTGGTTGGTGGGGGTGACGAGTGTGAGAAGCACAGTGGACAAGGGAGAAGCTTCTGAGCGTGAGTGGTTCTCTGGGAGAGCCATCAAGAAAAGATCACTTCCTGTGGGGCCATTGGTGGACTGGGTGCTGGCCATTTGTACAGCACAGTCTACCTGTAGCTGACAGTCTGAGCAGAGTACGTTAGCTTAGGCATCTCTGTGTTCCAGGTGTGAGGGACTCGGCAAGTGAGAGCCTGTGAAGCAGAGGGCGGGCACGCTGGTCGAAAGAGCTGCAGCTGCGTACATGACAGGAGGGCAGAAGACCTTGGAAGCAGGCGTGAATTGAATCTTCAACAGCTTTAGGATTCTGCGTGTTTTTACTGGGGTGGGAAAGAGCTCCATATGGACTAGGCAGCCCTACCAGATCCTGGATGTTCCTCAGCAGAGGCTGTAATCGATATTCATTATGATCATAAGTCTTCAAGAAAAAGCTCAACTTGGTGATTCCATTTAGAGGGATATGTATCCAAAATACTTTTTAAAACAAGTTTTATGGTATAGATGGTTAAGTCTCTCTGTATCTGGAGAACTTTGCTGTCTAGAATAACTTATTCTTTGATGTTACTGTTAGCTACTATTTTGCCGTAAATATCACTTTTTAATGTTTCAATGCCTCTTTGTTTTCAGTTTTTTGTAGCATCAGATCCGACAGTTAAAACAGATCGACTGTGGCATGACAAGTATACTTTAAGGAAATCAATGATTCCTTCATTTATTACGATGGATCAATCTAGGAAGGTAGGGTTAAAAGAGGTTTGTGTGATTTTGATATTTTAATGCTATATCTACCTGGATCATGTGACAAAACTAATCTTCAGTTAAACGCAGTTTTATTGTATTTTAGGATTAACATTCTTGAGATCAAGTATGTATTAACTGAATACATCAACATATTAATATGTTTGTTAATAATATATCTTTTCAGTTCCCAGAATTCACTTGATACTATCCCAGATGTTCTTGTTATTTAGTTTTTAATCAATAGTCAATTTATTTCTTATGAATATTTGTAGTGGTTGGACAATTGATCATTTTAATTTTATATAAAGATAACTTTAGGATATTTTCGTTTTTTAGGTTCTTTTGATAGGAAAGTCCATAAATTTCCTGCACCAAGTTTGTCATGACCAGACACCCACTACAAAGATGATAGCTGTGACCAAGTCTGCAGAATCACCTCAGGATGGTATGATGGTGATGATGATGATGGTGACAGTGATGATAATGTGATGGTATGATGGTGACAGTGGGTGATGGTGACAGTGATGATAATGTGATGGTATGATGGTGGTGATGGTGACAGTGATGATAATGTGATGGTATGGTGGTAGTGATGATGGTGATGGGGACAGTGGTGATGGGGGCAGTGATGATAATGTGATGGTATGATGGTGGTGGTGATGGTCATGATGATGATGGTGGGGTGGTGATGATGGTAATGGTGGTGGTGGTGATATATATTGCTTGAAGTATTTTTTGTTCAACAAGACTGACAGATTTTCTGAATTATTATCCAAAATACCTTAATACACAGTGTGATATATATAAAATAATCTCTTAACCTGTAAATTTTGAATTCTCTTTTTTTATACAGAGTTAAACAATAGATATAGGAATAGATGTAGCTCTTTTACCCTTCTTAGTAATTTGTGTTACTGTGATAGAGTGATAGTATGCCAAAATAAGAACAGAAAGGAGAAAATGTAGCTAACGGTAGCCATACTTTGGAACTCAAAGACTTGTTCAGAAATCAGCAAAGATTTACAAGTCTGTATGCAAAATGCTGCATTAATTGCTGTCTGCAGTAAATGTCCTGTGGTTTTTCGTCATTCACTGCTGTCCTCTCTTCCGTTTTTTCCATTTGCTGCCTGCCTCTACTCAGTAGCTTCATGGTGTTTTGTGTGTGGCTAACCTATATAGCTTGCCAGTCTTGGGTGCATTTGCTGTTTATATTGTCACCTTGGTTCATTCAAGTTCACTTTGTATAGGACAGTGTGCTAGCTATAGGGGAGTAATTCACCACGGCTATGCCTTTCACGAGCTTAAAATGTAGGTATGGAGATAAGACGTACAATAAAATGAAATAATAAGTAATCAGTCAATCATTAATAAAAGAAAGTAATCAATGAAATGAGATGTACAGTGAAATTGCTTTAAGTACACAGAACAATATTGTCGGCTATAGGCACTGTGCTCTAATACATATCCAGAACTTACTCATCTTGCAGAACTGAAAGTTTGTACTCTTTAACCTTCACCTCCCTGTTTCTCCCTCCCTCTAGCCCCTGCAGCCACCATTCTGCTCTCTATTTTATGAGTTTGACTATGTTAGATTCCATGTATAAGTGGAATCTAAAGACACAATATTTGTCTTTCTTTTGTCTGGCTTATTTCACTTAGCATAATGTCCTCCAGCTCCATCCATGTTGTCACAAATGGCAGAATTACCTTCTTTTTAAAGGTTAAATAATATTCTGTTGTATGCATATACCACATTTTCTTTAATCATTCATCTGTCAGTGGTCATTTAGGTTGTTTCCACATCTTGGCTATTGTGAATAATGCTGCTGTGAACATGGGAGTGCAGGTATCTTTTTGAGATCCTGATTTCAATTCCTTTGGATAAATACCCATTGGTGGGATTGCTTGATCATACGGTAGTTCTATTTTTAATTTTTGAGGAAGCTCCGTACTGTTTCCCACGGTGGCTGTGCTGCTTTAGACTCCCACCAGCAGTGCACGGGGTCCCTTTTCTCCATGTCCTTGCAGCGGTTGTTATCTCTTGTCTTTTTGATGACAGGTGTGAGGTGAGATCTCTTTGTGGTTTGATCTGCATTTCCCTGATTATCTGTGATGTTGAGCATCTTTTCATGTAGCTGTTGGCCCAGTTTGATTTTCGGTATCTGAGAGGACCCACTAGAGGAGATTTCCAGAATGTATGGGAAATGCTGTACTGAAATCTGGATCAAGGTCGGGGCTGACTGTAGCCACTTGGGAATCACTGTGCTGGTTAAGGACAGGGCCACAGGGCAGAGCGGCAGCTCTAGCTGTCGGGGTCCAACGCCTCTCCCTCTCACCCCTCCTGCCCCCCCACAACTGCATTTAACACACAATTTTTCATATACGTTTTAGGGATCCATCGACCCAGGTTAGTTCCTAGGATAGAGAGAGATGTGACCCTAGTACAGATTTCGGGAAATACCTATGTTTAAGAGGTGGAAAAAGGAAGAAGAGCCAGGAGGAGTTGCCTTGATAGCTTTTGACATTTTCTTAGTGCCTAGAGAAGACAACCAACTTGAGAGGCCAAGTGGGGCGTGCCCAGGCCTGCTGTGGAGACCCACAGGCGTGGACCGTACAGCGTCTCGTAAAGGCTCGGCGTGCAGGAGGCTCCATAGAGATTGCTGCTGCTGTTAGATCACTGCCAGCACGGTGTCCACTGCCATGCCCGCTGTCCTCTCCACTCCATAGTCTGCAGAACGAGGGTGGTTTTTGCTATTAAGCTTATAGTACATTAGTGAAGATAAAAGATACAAACCCTGAAGGACTGCTAATAATACAAAAAACAATGGAAAAAGTCAAATTTATATTTCTTATATGTGAAAAAATTTTGATGATTTAAAAGTATGACTAAAGAATAAAGAGTAAATTTTTACAAACGGGAAGATAAGGTACACCTAAGCCATTAAGGAACAAACCGTGTACAAGGAAGCTCTGAATCACATGTCTTCTGATAGGCCACTTTGGGCTGAAATTGGTGAATATTAAACCTTTTCTTTGGAATGAAAATCCTTAATGACTCAAACAATGGTACAGTAAAAATATTTCTGGGGGGAAATATTTACATTTTTAAAACTAAGTAGATCAACAGAAATATATGCCCCACCCCACACCCCAAAATATGCCCATGGAGCAGCTCACCGAGGGTGTCCTTGGGTGGCTGTGTCCTCAGGCTTCACTGCTGCAAAGAGTGCACGCTCTCCTCACTGGACATGCTGCGGTCCCATATGCACGTGTAATTGGAATTGTAGCAGTACTCAGAACACTCAGAAAACAAGCCTAACGTCTCTCGGTCTTCAGGTTGGTAACTGAGGTAGTGGGGATAGACTTCAACTGGACCCTAAAGAGCTTGCCTCTTTATCTTGCTTAACCTGGACAAGTATCCTACCTTTTCTTAATCCTAGATTGTTTCTCAACAGTGGAATTGTTTTCTAGCTTGTGTTATGGTTTTTAAATAAAATCAAGTATTTAGATATATTTCATGAATAGTTTTGTGCTATACAGATATAAAATAGCATTAAAAAGCTCTGTTATGTCTATAATCTCCACGTGCTGTTTCTTTCCAATGTAAAGCTATGGAAATGCTTATTTTTTTTATGTTACTGCTTAGAGTCTTGCTTCCTCAGTGGTGACAGCCTGCTCTGTTACGTGTCCCTGGAAATCTCCACACCTGTCCTCAGTCTTTACTCTGATGCTCTGATATGGCCGCATGGCAGCAGTACTAACCTTTACACCGAATTTCACAGTTCACAAAGCTCATTACATGTCCCATTTGGTTTATTCTCGAGACTAGTTTTGAAAATGTCTCGTAGGTGTGTGCGGGCGATTCAACACTGACCCGCCCTACGCTCTTTGCACTTTTCACCAAAGTGTTTTAGTGAGATTTCGAGTTAGCTATGTTGTAGAAGGTAATTTGACCCTTAAATGCGTGCAGTGTTGAACAGTGCTGTTAGGGGTTCCTCCTGTAGGTCACAGTGCAGATGTCTGCTGTAAATCCAACCGGACATCAGTGTTTTGGTTTCAGGGGCTTGGGACTCCGGTTTGCCTTCCTGACCACGCTTGCGGCCTGTTTGGCCTGTCACCAATGCCATTTGCAGGCGTTGGCAAGACTTTTGTTCATGTGTGCCTTTAGTTTCTCTCTTGTTAGAATACAAATTATGTATGTATGTGTACTTTTCCCTTTTATTTTTTACAGCTGCAGATTTATTCACAGATTTGGAAAATGCATTTCAGGGGAAAATTGATGCGGCTTATTTTGAGACCAGCAAATATCTATTGGACGTTCTCAATAGAAAGTATAGCTTGCTGGACCACATGCAGGCCATGAGGCGGTACTTGCTTCTGGGTCAAGGAGACTTTATAAGGCACTTAATGGATTTGCTCAAGTAAGAAAACTATTTTGATTTTTATAAATATACAGTAGATTTTAACATGATAAAGTCTTAGAATTTTTGTTTAAAAGAATAAATGACATTAGAGGAAAATTTGTTGAATCTCATAGAACATACTGATAAGATAAAATTGAAAAGAGAAAATCATCACGTTGTCATGTTCAAGTCCCTTAATTTTTTAAATTTATTGTTATTTTTTGTTAATTGATGTTTTAATAGTTTATAACATTGTGAAATTTTGGGTTGTACATTTTTGTTTGTCCATCACCATATATATGTCTCTCTTCACCCCTTGTGCCCACCCCCCACCCCTATTGCCCCTGGTAACCACAATACAGTTTTCTCTGTCCATGTGTTGGTTTATATTCCACATATGAGTGAGATCATACAGTGTTTGTCTTTCTCTTTCTGGCTTACTTCACTTAATACCCTCCAGGCCCATCCATGTTGTTGCAAATGGGACGATTTTGTCTTTTTTTATGGCTGAGTAGTATTCCATTGTATATATATACCACATCTTCTTGATCCAGTCGTCAGTTGAGGGACACTTACATTGCTTCCACTTCTTGGCTGTAGTGAATAATACTGCAATGAACATAGGGGTGCAGAAGCCTCTTTGGATTGTTGATTTCAGGTTCTTTGGCTAGATTCCCAGTAGTGGGATAGTTGGATCATAGGGGATCTCTGTTTTTAATTCATTGAGGAATCTCCATACCGTTTTCCATAGAGGCTGCACCAGTTTGCATTCCCACCAGCTGTGTACGAGGGTTCCTGTTTCTCCACAGCCTCTCCAACATTTGTTTTTTGTCTTGGTGATTATAGCCATCCTAACGGGCGTGAGGTGATATGTTAGTGTTGTTTTGATTTGCATTTCCCTGATGATTAATGATGTTAATGATGTTGAACATCTTTTCACGTGCCTATTGGCCATCTGTATATCTTCTTTGGAGAAGTGTCTATTCATTTCCTCTGCCCATTTTTTGATCGGGTTGTTTGTTTTTTTGTTGTTCAGTTGTGTGAGTTCTTTATATATTATGGAGATCAACCCTTTGTCAGATATATGTTTTGCAAATATTCTCTCCCAGCTGGTGGGTTGTCTGTTCATCTTGATTCTGGTTTTGTTTGTCTTGTAGAAGCTCTTTAATCTGATAAAGTCCTACTTGTTTATTTTTTCTTTAGTTTCCCTAGTCTGGGTAGGTATGTCATCTGAAAAGATTCCTTTATGTCAAGTCCCTTTATTTTTGCTTGTGCTCTGGTTTGTCAAGGAGAAGCTTGTGCGCCTTATGAATACTGTATATTTTAAAACAAACATTTTGTTCCATATTTTTAGTTTACATTGTTTCTTGTAAAAAAAAAAATCCCCAGAAAACTCAAAAAACAGATGCTACTACTCTTCGTTTTGTTCCGTGACATTTCTCATGGCATCTTCCCTTCTAGAACTAAATGTATGTCCTTCCTCTCCATCCATGGAGACGCAGACAGCTCTGTCCCAGAGCCTGTCATGCTCCTGGCCCTAGACTAGACCATCAGACCCTCGGGGTGCAATCTGGGGCTCCCAGCAGCACTGGAAGTGAGCGTGCCGAGTGGGGGCCACCGCACGGGATGAGTGTTTCCACTCAGGCATATAAGAACAGAAACCATTATTTTTTGGCATTCCCTTTAGGACACTTAAAATGGCTTTACCTTTCAATCCTACCTGTGCTAGCCATTGATTGTTTCAGGCCTTTGGACCTCAGACTTCACTGTGCATCAGAATCCCCCAGAGAGCTTGTTGAAATGGGTCACTGGGTCCACCAGAGTCTGGTTCACAGATCTGGGATAGAGGCCAAGAATGTACATTTCTGACAGGGTCCCAGCTGAAGGTGATGCCACTGGTGTGAGGGCTGCTCTTTGAGAACCTCTGTTTCAGACACACATGCTCCTGTGGTCCCACCTCTAAGCAGGAGTCAGTCCGCACTAGGAAAAGTAATTCCATTTTTTGAGACACACATAGCGATAACTGACCTTCTGCATGCTCGTGGGTAACAGTGTTCCATCAGTTATCTCATGAAAGGGTCAATTATCTGCTAAACGTAAATGCTGTGTGACTGTGCTTACTGAAGTAGCATTTCTGCACTCTAGGTAAAGAAGGGGATCCCTAGTGAGGTGATACTGGTCGTGAGGTCGATGGTGGAAGTGTGAGTGGTGATGAGTTTTTAAAGGGGAAATGTTCTAGAGATGTCACAGGGCTGAAATGGGCATGCACATGGGGATGTGGGATGCGCAGATCCACAGGTGCAGATGTGCGGATGAGGTGAGCAGGCGCTTCTTACAGTTCAAAGTTAAAGTGAAATTTGAGGTCCCTGGTAACATTACAGATCAGATCATTTAGCTGACTTAACATATTTGCAAAATGCTGGGTTTTAATATTTACAGCGTCTTATTCTTGCTACTAAATGAAAAATTTATTTCTTCTCAAAGACATGTTCTAAGTTTCTAGTTTTAAAAAGGGAATGCTGTCCATCTCTAGCTTGCTTCAGATTTATTCGCATGAAGCTGACGTTGTGGGTCCTTTTTCACCCGTGTCTGATGTTTTTACTGCCATAAAGGCCTGCAGTTGGTATGGTTTATGTGCACACCTGGGGTGATGGGCTGTGTTCTTAACTCGGTCAGCTCTCAGTCACAGAAATGTTCGCTTCATATTTAGAAACCCAGATGAGTAAACCTTAGGAAATGTTTGCTGATAATGCAGTAGTTTTTAGCCTTTGGAGTCGTGATGCCCACGTATCCAACTGTTTTGATTTAATGAAGACCTCTCCTCCCATTGGATCTATGTAGGAAATAGCGATAGTTCATGCTACCAGAGGCCAGTCTTAAGTTTGAAAACTTTATTTGTTAACATGTATGACACATTTAATTATTTCCAATTTAAGCTGAATCAAATTTAATTTTTTTTTTGGTGAGGAAGATTGTCCCTGAGCTAACAGCTGTACCAGTCTTCCTCTATTTTATATGTGGGATGCCGTCATAGCATGGCTTGATGAGTGGTGTGTAGGTCCACGCCTGGGATCTGAACCCATGAACCCCAGGCCACCGAAGTGGAGCACGCGAACTTAACCACTATGCCACTGGCCCAGCCCCAATTTTTTTTGAGATTTTTAAAGAAATATTTTACTTCCCAAAATACTTAGTGAAATCCTATTTATAGTTAATTTTGTGAAACTTTTGTTACCTTGTTGTATTGGTTCCATTTGTCTTTTTAGTTTTTATAATTTTAACTCTTTTTATAATGTTAAGTTCTAACAAAGCTTATTAAGAATTCAAGTAACGTTAAGTTTTTACAAAGCTTATTAAGAATTCAAGTAACATTTTCTTTTATGTTAAAAAAATTCTGTTAAGACCAGAACTTGTCCGTCCAGCTACCACTTTGTATCAACACAACTTGACTGGAATTCTTGAAACTGCCGTCAGAGCCACCAACGCCCAGTTTGACAGTCCTGAGATCCTCAAAAGACTGGATGTGAGGCTGCTGGAGGTACTGCAACTCGGGGTTCTGCACAAAGCTGTGAGCTCTCGCTGAGCCCCGCGCGTTCTTGCTAATGTTTCCCATTTTGTGTAAGGCACTAGTTGCGTCTAGTGGGTAAGAGTTATTACTGGATGACTGGGCAACCTGAGTTGGAATCCCCGCTCTGTCACCTGCTGTGGTGTGATCTTAGACAAGCCACACTGGGTCTCCGTTCTCACCTTACAAAGGGCCCTTCACAGGGCGGGTGGGCAGAGGATGTGCAATGCTGGTCACGGCATTGCTAGCACATCGTGGGTGCTCAGTAAATCGTAGTTCCTGTTACTGTAATGTCGATATCACAGAGATGATGTATAATAATAATTTTATTAAACAGGATGTTTTTAGTTCAAGTTTGAGAGAAGATGGCATTTCTTAGGAGAATGAATATCAGACACGGCATACACTGTTTGCTTAGTTATGATGAAGGGCCATTAGCAGAACCCCTTGGGTTTTTTTTTAAATGTTGACTTTTAAGGATTTGAAACATAAAAGGCAGTGCGTTTTTGTCATTAAAAATAGTGATGGGGGCCGGCCGGCTGGCGCCAGTGGTTACGTGCATGTGCTTCGCTGCGGTGGCTCGGGGTTCGCTGGTTCGGACCCCGGGTGGGCACCGACGCACTGCTTGGCAAGCCATGCTGTGGTGGTGTCTCATATAACGTAGAAGAAGATGGGCACGGATGTTAGCCCAGGGCCAGTCTTCCTCAGCAAAAAAAGAGGAGGATTGGCATCAGATGTTAGCACAGGGCTGATCTTCCTCACACACAAAAAAAATAGTGGTGAATTTTAAACAGATTTTATGATAATCATTCAAAAGTATGCCATTTATTCCAAAATATTTGGAGAGTGCCTACCACGTGCCTGTCGTTTTGCAAACGCTGAGGATACAGAGAGTGACAAAGAGGTGCAGTTCTCTGTTCTCAAGCAGCTAACACTCAGGACTACTGAGAGGTTTTTAAAAATCACTGCCTTTTCTATGGGGATTGGACAGATGCTTCAGCAGCAGGCGTGGCCCTGGTGGAACATCCTGCGCTATCTGTTTTGCTCCTAGGTGTCTCCGGGTGACACAGGGTGGGACGTTTTCAGCCTGGACTACCACGTCGATGGACCCATCGCAACCGTAAGGCCCTCTCTGGTGTCACAGCTGTGCAGACACTGCTCAGGCTGCTGTGTCAGATTGCTTCTTCTCTAAGAACGTCTGTCAGAGTGGTCACTTGACCTTGAGAGTGTACCCCTGAGTGAAGACTGAAGCCAGAACTGTGTGTGGTTTAGATAATCATTCATGAGGGCTGAGATGCTCTGTTTTTTTAAGAATTCTTGAAAATATCATTGGTTCTATCATAGGTTTCAGCAAGTACTTAGTAAATGGATTATTCATTTTATTCCATTATTCTTAGACGCTAGCAACTAATTTAGGATAATTTGAAAGGAACCATAAAGTGTATTCTAGGGGAGTAGTATTTTTTACTACTTAGATAAAATTTGATATTTAGTATTCATTTAAACTGGTGAGAAAATAGCTGTACTTTGTTCATAGGGCTTTTACCGTGCTGAAAGAAATGTACTGTTTCTGTTAACAGTCACCAGATCGTAAAAGATTGACCCCCGAGTTGTCTTTTTATGTGTCTGCAGTTAAAATGCCCTTCTTAAGTGCTCGTTTTTTCTTTATTCAGACTTGAGTAAATTCTCCTTGACCAAGATACCTCTTTGAACTTATTTCAGTCATTTTTATACCTGAAATATTCAAGAAGGACATGCATTTCTTTTAGTTATTGGGAAAAATATTTTGTTAAGAAGTAATGTAATTTGGCTTTAAAATTTCTCCTGGTGGTTCTGGTAGAGTTAGACTCCATGGCTCCTTCTGCCTCTCAAGCTGTAAGTCACAACCCCCCTAGGATACTTTCATCACAGCCGTACTCTGCCTCTGTTCTCTTCTGGATTAACAGCTTTGCTGTTGACGAATGGCTCTGTCGTGTCTACTGTGAAATGGTACCCACTGGTGCAGTTTTTTTTACATATAAATTCCCGATGTTTAAACTCTACCAGATCAAAGCTACCACGTCTTAAATGCATGACTATTCTCTCATTTTTTGTCATATGCAAATTAGTTTTTCATCTTTGACTTATATCCTAAACAGTTTTAAATATTTATAATGTACAAAACAGGATATTTTCACAAATTATTTAAATTAGGAACTTTCATACTATCTACATTGTTCATATTGGTAATTACATACTACTTTTAGTAGTATAAGGTACTCATAGTGTAAAATATACCATAGTAAAGGCAATTACATTGTTTCACAGAATTTAAGTGCCTTGAGTAATGAGCATGGTCTGTATATGCGATTACTTAACTTTTTTCATAATACTGTAGACCTTACTAAGAGTATCAGAGTTAGCATTGCATACCTTGTGCATAAACAATTGATCATGCAACATTATATTTTTAAAAGTTTTAGATTTTTAAAAGCTCTAGTAGAAAGAGTCAAAAGAAGTTTGTATCTTGGGGGCCGCCTGGTGGTGCAAGCGGTTAAGTGCTTGAGCTCTGCTTCAGCGGCCCGAGGTTCGCAGGTTCGGATCCTGGCCGTGCCCGATGCACTGCTTGTCAAGCCATGCTGTAGTGGTGTCCATATAAAGTAGAGGAAGATGGGCACGGATGTTAGCCCAGGGCCAGTCTTCCTCAGCGAAAAGAGGAGGATTGGCATCAGATGTTAGCTCAGGGCTAATCTTCCTCACCAAAAAAAAAAAAAAAAAAAGTTTATATCATAGATTTATTTTAAAAAACAAATTTAAGATAGATCCCTGTCTATGGCTAATAGGTGCCAATTTGTATGGCCACTCCAGTGGGTTGATGGTACAACCTGAGAGGCTAAATTGGGAAGGAGAAGATGAGTAGGGTCTGCCAGGGACGTTGTATGAGAAGTGGTCTCCTGTACGCCTGGTTTTGCCATTCCAGTCCTGGGGTTAGCTTATATCCTGGGTTGGTGTATTTTCAGCTAAATGGCTATACCTATGGCCGTATTATTGTACAGCTATAGGTATTGGGGCTAATTTTAGAAATTGAAATAACTTTTAACTATCAGATTAAATTTTATGCAGTTGTATACAGAAATTACTAGAAAGATAAAAAGAGGACTATTTAAAAATAACTTTTAGGGTCAAATTTTGGCAGTAAATGGTTTTTTCCCCCATTAAATTTAATTTACCCTATTATCTCTATTCCCTTTCTATTCTCATTGAGATTATAATTTTTATAGGGTTTAATTATAATGGGTACATGTCTTATATTAGTTAATTATATCTTATATAATATAGTATAATTTTAACTTCTTACTAATTCTTTGTAGAAGGATATGGAAAGATTATCTTTAATCTTCTCATTTTGATAATGGGCAAAATAAAATCCATTTGTATCTGTCATTGATCTCATTGTTAGATGAGGTGTCAGAAGCTTATTTGTTTAGTATTTCTCTGAACTTGATTCTGTGGTAAGTGATGAACTGAAAGACCATATACGTAGCAATACTAAAATGTGGAGGATGTTTTTCCCTATATAAATGCAGTGAAATATGAATGTCTTCCTCTGAAACAGTTTATATTTCTAAAGAATTGTGATTAAACTGAATTTTTGTAAATCAGGTCATGTTAAATGTGCTCTGGGAGCTTGGTACTTAAAGGATCCCGGTAAGATATCATTTATCTAGCAAAACATCCTTGAAGTTATTTGTGAAGTTGTTTAATCTGGTAATCCTTTATTTCTGTAATAGCAAGGATGTTAATAATGTGGGCAGCACAGCAAAATGGATAATCTCCAAAAGATTCATAGTTGATTTCAGAATCCCTTCAAAGCAGCTCCTAACCGCTCATGTTTAGACATGTAATCATCAGTTAATACTGAGCATCTACCAAGGCTGGCACAAACAGGCACACAGAAGAATAAACAGATAGTCCTTGTGACAGGTGAGAAGTGCCAAGAATATATGAAATAAGAAGACAAGGTAAAGCAGTCTACAGTTAAGTGCTAAAATAGTAAGGGTCAAGCAATGAATGTCTTAAGTGTCTGAAGGAGAGGGAGATTGATGAGACTAGGGAAAGGTGTGTAAAGGGGCAGGTGATTTGGGCAGGAGAGAAGGGTGGACCAGGGCATGGGGCAGTACAAGAGGGTAACGTGAGAAAAGGCCCAAGGGCGTGAAGCAAGCTCTGCAGGAGTGGAGCACCTGCTCCTGGATGCCCAGCCCGGAGCTCTCCTGAGAGCACAGGCCCTGTCCAGTCGCTGTTTCCAGTTCTCTGTACCGGAAGGTGAACACTGGAAACACATGTGAATGGATTCTCTGCTCCAGGCGTCTAGAAAAGGATGAAAATGTGCCCACATTGTTTCAGAAATGTTTTTGGCTACAGTCTGCAGAAAACCCTGTTACCTTTATGCGTGGGACATACTTATAATAGAAAATTATTTGTGGTTTATCTGACATTCAGATTTAGCTGGGTGTCCTGTATTTTTTTTAATTAAATCTGGCCACCATGGGAGGGAGGTGGGCATAGAAGGTATGCCTCACCAGTCGCTACCTGCAGGGCTCATCCTCCCTGCTTGTGAAGCTGTCTTTGCAGTGAAGTGGTCTTCAGAAGCAATAAGCACATGTGTTAAAATCACCTGGAGACCTCTTTTTAGACTGGAGGTTCTTCTAGGCCTGCCTTCTATGAGATCACCATGTCCCCCAAGTGGGTTGGGGTAGAAAACACTGCTACACATTTGAGTTGTAGTTAAGAGCTTACATTTTAGACTAGGTCTAGGCTAGGTTTGAAAATCCTGGTAACACCATTTACTAGCTGTGTGGCCTTAGGCCCCTTTTTTCCTATCTGTAAAATTAGTGTAAAAATATCTACCTTCTGTTATTGTGAGTTTGCTTGACATGTTGCTTAGCACATAAATAATCAGTGTAGTTGTTGTGATACAATGATACTTCCCTAAAATGTACTATATTAGTTGCTTACATACTACTTAGAATTTGTTAGAGTTGATTGTGTGTTGGAAAAAAAAAGAGATTGAGACCTGTACTGCCTGGGAGGATCCTTGTGTCACAGAATACTATCAGCTTGTCTTCTGCTTTCAGGTGTTCACTCGAGAATGTATGAGCCACTACCTGAGAGTATTTAACTTCCTTTGGAGGGCTAAGCGGATGGAATACATCCTTACAGACATACGAAAGGGGCACATGTGCAATGCGAAGCTCCTGCGGAATATGCCAGGTAAACCCATCAGAAGGCAGGCGGGGTGAACTGCGTCCCTGTCTGGCATGTGCTTACCAGCAGCATCACACTCGGTGGTTTCCAGCAGCTTAACAAAAAATGAAAGTGTACTTAAAGTCATCAAACTGAAAAGTGATTCGTTATTGTGCTTTTGGATTTGGCTTTTGTGAAAAGGCTCATTTAAAATATTGCTTATCTTGACTTCTGTGCAAATCAGAAAAAAAACCCGTCACGTTAGATTTTTTTAGACCATGAAGTTTCTTTTAGAATCACATTTGTATTTCACTCTAGTGTTCACATATGTACTTTAATTTTTTAGAAAAATTAATTTTTAAGCAACGAAAGCTGTTTAATAAATCACTGGATCATTTAAAATTCACTTAATGTTTTAATTAAAGTCTGTTTGGGAATTGCTTTAATGTTTTGTTTTGGTTCATAAACCAGGACATGGAAATGGAATTATTTTATAATATTTTATAATATTATTTTATAATTGAAAGCTATAGTAAAAATTCTCATACCAGTGAAGTTTATTTTAATGTTATAAATATCAAATGACTTCAGTTATGAATAATTTTGAAATCTTTATATCAAAATAGATTCGTTCAAGACCTTTGAGAAAGTATTTCAACAAATGTCTCTAAAGAACAACTAAACTGTTATACTCTTAATGCTTTGATTGGTGGAAGTAATTATTTAAAAAGGAGCAGTTATTTGAAGAAAGGCGTGTGTGATCTCTACTCGTGTACTGGGTCAAGGCTGATCCTTGAGCAACTCCCAGAGTTCCAGAATAATGACACCCTAGAAGGCTTGAGGCCTGGTGGGGACTGGCCGTGTATTGACATATGGAATCAGCAGTTTTTATTGGGCGTCCATGCTTTCTCTGTTCCCAGCAGGTCTTTTCTGGTGGAGCATGATACTCTTATGCTCCTGGCCTAGCTTCCTCTAGACTCATTTTATAGAAAGTTAACAGTAGGGATCCTCTGCAATGGCTGAGAAGAAAGTGAGAGGGGGCGTTTTCTTTAAATACTGTAATGGTGTGGACAGTAAATATTGCGTTCAACCTCCACTTTCTGGTAAATGTGGGTTGCCTCTTGAAAGGAGCCAGGAGGAATCAGTTGCTGAGAGAATCTCGCACTACCTCCTGGCTCTGCATCTGTTCCTCTTTCCCGTTGTGTCACGAGCCTTTCTTGTGGTGTGTCACAGGTTACTCACTGGTTTCTCTGGGTGTGTACTTGTAAGTTATTCAGTTTGCTGGTGATGCTCCTTCTGTCTGCAGTCTTCTTAATACTAGTAAGTAGAGTGGTTCCTAGCTGTCACTTCTCTGTGCCAGCATCTTTCTTATTGTCTGATTTAGATCAATTCAATGTAATGCAAATACTTTGTCATGGTATCACTCTTCTCCTTTCAAAATAAGCATCTGTATTATTTTTAGCCCTAGGAAATCTGAGCTTCATAACAATTTTAAGTATTAGCTGGTCGTGATATATTTTTGTGATGTGAATATCAGCTTAGCAATGTCTATATGAATTTGCTTTTCTCTTGTATTGAATAAATAGCAATGAGTTTTGTTTTCTACTTGAAGATAACTAATACATTTGTTTGATCAATTTTCTGTGCAAGGGAAAAATATATATTTTTATCTTTTATAAAATTAGTAACTTTAACATTACTTGATCCTTGATACAGTTTAGTTTCATCTTTTTTCACTGATCCTTTTCCCTTTTCATTAAAACTTCTTCTAAAATATTTTTAGTAGCATAATATTGCCTCATGTGTCCATATCATTTTACCTTTTTTCTTCGGTTGGACATACATGTAGTTTTTTTAAAACTATTTTCCACTAATATAAATAATGTTATAAGGTTTTTATAAATATATATTTATATGCCTTTGAATATTTCTTTAGAATAGATGAATTGGAAATGGAATTGCTGGGTTAACAGGTATGAATTTTAGTTTTACTTTATATTTACTAATACTTAGTATTTATATTTTAACTCTGTTGGTACCTACTGTCAGATTACTTTTCAGGAAGATTGTACCAATTTAATTTACATCCCCATAAGCACAGCTCTCACTGCTTGAAAGTTGTCTGTATTGCCGTTTTTTATGGCTAACATTGGGTTCAAACAAATTGTCAATTTGATAGGTGAAAATGGAAGTTCATTTTAATCTTTTTTTTAACACTTTTAACGTTATTGATGAGTGTAAACACTTTTTTCTTCTTTTTCTTTTGCTATTTATTTGTTCATTTTTTTCCAGGAAATTGGTTTTTTGCCCATGTTTCTGTTGGGTTGTAATGTTCTTACCTTTAGTTTATAGGAAAGTGTTTTAAAGTTGTTAATGGCTAGGCAACTTAATGAGCAGAAATCAACCAGCTAGTTAGTTTTGTTAATACAGCAAATTTAGAAACGTCCCACCCACCGTAAATCTGAGGCAAAAATATAGAAAGATTCCATAAAGTGCTCCTGTCAGCAACCTTTGGAGGTCTTCATATATTCATAGTGTGTATAGAATGTTTGGTCATAAGTACAGCATCAATAATGATCACCCCAGATATCATTTTAATAATATTCACCAAAATAAGTTGTTTGGAGTAAATAGTTATACTTGAAAATGATTTGCTTAGGACAAAGGGTTTTGACAATGGTCTAGTAAGATGTTTATACACGTTTTTATATATTTGCCATTCAGCTGGACAAAAAACAGTTGTTGATACTAAAATGGTGTAAAGATTTCTTTCTGGTGGTATGGAATTTTTTTGTTAGATTTAATTAGTCTAAAAAGTGTCGCTATTAGTGGCAACTAAGTTTGTATTTCAAGAAACATTTAACAAAATGAAATAGACAAATATAGGTAAGTGAGCTTGTATTCTTTCTGAACTTTTGTGTACTGAGGGGAGGGAGTGAATGGAGGTTCCTCCTCCCCAAAAGAGTGGTATTAAAATAATCTCCTTTTTGGTCATTATTGGAAATAAAATTGAATGTGGTGGGAGTGAGAGGTGTAGGTGACATGTCCCCATGAGACTCTTAACGGCATTTTGTCAGTTAATTGGCAGCTGTTTTTCTTTCTTGGTGATTGATATAATAATGATTCATCTACAATTGACTGTTCTAGACTTAGTGAAATGATACCTTAAAAGATGAGTAGACATTTTTCTCTTTAAAAGTTTCTTCTTGTGTACATCATTTTTGTGTATATGGATGAGTCAGCAGTCCTCGGTAATTATACATTTATACCACATTCTCTCTGCTGGACTTGGAGGCCGAGTGGTTCCTTGTCAGCACAGATGCTGGGCCGTGTTGCCTGGGTTAGTCCCTCTCCAACAGCATCAGGCTGTGTGGCCTCAGCTGAGTTCCTGATCTTCTGCCTCAGTTTCCCTGCCTGGGGGGTGGGGATGATGGCAGCACTCCCTTCCCAGGACTGTCAGGATGAAATCTGTGTAAAGCAGTCAGACTAGTGCCACCCCAGGAGAGTCGTCGTGACCCCCTGCCTGGTGTAGAATGGACACCAGGGGTGTTTGCGGGAGGACCTGAACAGATGAGAGATTCCTAGCAGGAGCTGTGAAATATCCTGGTTCTTACCAACGTCCTTTGAGCCCTTAGTCTTGAGAAGTAAATCAGATGGGTGCTTTGATCAAGCCACTTTTAAACATAGTAGCATCAGTTGTAAGTACAGGTTGAAGGGGGGCTTTTGAAATTGTGAAGAAACTGTTTTAGGGTATTTTAGAAGAAGAAACTTTGATAGTTTTTAACAGCTCTCAGCACTATTTATAGTCTATCTCCAGATGAGCAGATGCTTCTGGCTGAAGATGCCTAAACAATGTGGTCAAGTCCTATAGGGGCCCTTTCTGTTTTTAAATCAAACTTGAAGTTCTTTCAACAACCTTTAGAGGGCAGTAGAGAATTACAAATGAATCCAACACTTAGATCTTGAATAGGCTAAAGAAAGAATGGTCATTCTTGATTTTGTGTTTAAAACTGTCTGCTGTTAAATTAACCTAGTGGGAGAGGAACTGTATTTATGTATTTATTGGACCTCAGTGCAAATGTTGCCTTGCTTTTAGGATTCTTAAAATTACATAGTTATTTGTGGGTCAGCCATAAAAACACAAGTACTTACGTTTTAAGTATGTTTTAAATGTATTTTCAAGGTGCTAGGTAAAGAGATTCAAGGGGTGTTGCAGGTGTAAGTTGTACTTTTTAGGAATTAAAGGACCAAATTATACCTTGTGAATTTGATCTGCGTATGAGTTGGATTTGGAGTTGGTTGTTAGCGCCTTAACCAGGCAGTGAGAAGGTCTGAAACACTTAGAGCACATCGCAGTTGACTGGTTTCTCACATGGAAAGAGAAAGACTTGTGGTGTTATAGGGATTTCACACGTTTGTTATGTGGATTATTTTTTTGAATTCCTTTCAGTAGTGTCCTCATAGCAGTAGCCATAGGTCTCTTCATCCTCAGAGGCTTTATTGTAGAAAGATGTCATTAAAGACCATCCTCTGTACTCATTTTAGACACAAGAAAAGATGATGATTTTTCTAGAAAGAAAATATATTATTTGGTAGTACTTTAAGACTGTAAAAGAAAAGAACACATATTTGAACACTGTTGCTGAATTTGCCTTGGTGCTGGAAACCTTTTGAAAAGCATGTAAATTTAGATAGTTAAGACATAGGTGAATGCAGACTATCTTCTTTCATTTTGAGGATTGGAATCACTCATTCAGTATGTAATTATTGAGGGCTTACTTTGTGCTGCCTGTTCTTGGTATCCAGTGATGGATATGACAAACAAGGTCCCTGTCGTCAAGAAGTTCATTGCTTATTAGGGCAAAATGGACATTTTAACAAGAACTTAAAATACACCGTGATAAGTTGTTTGATATGGGAAAGACCAGGTGCTGTAGGAACATGAAAAGGAGACACCTGACAGATGTGGGTAGGATAAAGAAGGCCTCCCAGAGGCGGTGACGACCAGGTTGGCATCTAGGGATGAGCGTGTTGGTCAAGGGAAGAGTGTGGGAGTGGGGGGTAGGGCAGTGGTCTTGTCAGAATAGCATATTCAGAAAGAGGGTGGGGGATGGGATTGGAGAGTGAAGCAGGGACCAGGTCTTGAGGCTGTGTTGGCTAGTTTGACTTTAATGGCAGTGGGAACATTGAAGGGTTTACACTGAGGAGTGATACTCCTGGATTTGTGTTTCTGAAAGTCCTTCTGGCGTCATTGAGAAAAATGGATCTGAGGGGCGAGGATGGAGGTGGGCAGACCATCAGTTGTAATCGTGTGTGAGGGACACTGTTGGCCTTGGTGAACACAGCAGCGTGAGGCTGGGAGGGTGGATGGATGTGAGAGAGATGTGGGAGGCAGGATTGGTGAGTGACAGTGCCGAGGTGAGGAGGAGCTGGAGTTAGGGTGGAAGCTTGTCTCTGACTTGAGGAGCTGGTAGGTGGTGGTGTCATTCACCAGGCCAGGGAGCGCTGGAGGAGGACCATGTTTGGGGGTAATGCTTCCAATTCAGATACATTAATTTGAGATTTTTTTTGTGTGTGTGAGGAAGATTAGCCCTGGGCTAACATCTGTGCCCATCCTCTTCTACTCTCAATGGGACGCTGCCACAGCATGGCTCGACAAGCGGTGCATCGGTCCATGCCTGGGATGTGAACCTGTGAACCCTGTGCTGCTGAAGCGGAGCGCATGAGCCTAAGCGCTACGCCACTGGGCCAGCCCCAATTTGAGATGTTTTTAAGGATATATGTATGCAACGCATTTGGTTCAGTTGATCTGAAGGCCAGACAGATCGAACTAGAGGTAAAGACTTTAGATGTCATTAGCTTAGATGATACTTGAAGCCATGGCATTAATGAGGTGGCCTAGAAATAGAGAGAGAAAAGAAAGAGTTGTGGAGCAAAGAGAAGTGGAACAGCCTCCTACAGCAGATGAGGAAGAACAGCCAGAAGGGTGGGCAGAGCACTGGGAGAAGGTAGTCTCTCTGAAGCTGGGGGAGGAAGTATTTCAGGGAGGATCAGATAGAGCAGAGCTGCAGGAAATCAGCTAAGGTGAAGACTGAAAACTGTTCCTGACAGTCAGGTGAGGTGACTTGGCTAGGGCAGATCAGTGGCACTCACTCTGCAGTGAGAAGACGATGGGCGATAGTCACTCTTGCACAGAAGAAACAGAGGTGACTGGAGAGCTTTGTTTAAAGAGTCATTTTAAATGCTGATGTGAAGAAGAAAATAGAGGTTGACAAAGGAAGAGAGGAAGAGGACATTCAGAGCATGAAAGTGGGGCGGAGATTAGCCTTAAAGCTGTGCTGGTGATGAGTGTGTGGGCTTGGAGGCCAGAAGGTGGAGGCCCCCACCTGATGGCTGCTCTCCCTTATGACAGAGGAAGGAGGAGGGAGAATGGAGAGAAGGCAGTGGATCAAGGATTTGAGGATGCTGACGGCTGAAAACAGCTGTTTGAGAGTAAGGGAGAAAAAATAAAGGATTTCCGGGCAGCGTGGGGGACTTGCTGAGGTTGAATGCCATCAATTTTAGGTTGACACCAACATTACGTGATGATTTTTTTAGCAGATGTTTTTGTTTTGAGTCATTCAGTTGCATTTTTATTTCTAAATGTGGATGACATTAAAGAATCTAGAAGATGTTAGCTCAGAGCCTGTCTTCCTCAGCAAAAAGAGGAGGATTAGCATGGATGTTAGCTCAGGGCTGATCTTCCTCACACACACAAAAAAAATCTAGAAGATTAATTGGTAGTGGAGAAATTTTGCACTCAGGTAAATCAGAGAGTATAACATAGAGAGTTAATGATTTAATCACTATACATCTATTATCAAGTTGTCTTAATGCCAGAGAAAAATTACTGGATTATGAAGTAGCTTGAAAATGAAATGTGAGAATATTAGCAAAAATGCCTAACACGCTACTAAATCTACCTGTTCTCCAACTGCTGTGGGCTGTCGGTGTAACTCCAGTGGGAAACTTTAGGGAGACCCAAGAAATTTAGAGTAAAAAGAGCATTAAAAACTTGAATTTTCGTGGAATTGAGCTTCTTCCGTTACGTACAGAAAATTGACTTGCAGCTAGATGATGGAGGGTAGCCACAGAAAAGTTTTTATGCTTCTGTAATAAATACAGGGTCCCCCAGAGAGAGTGCTGAGGGTAGTCGACTTAACATTTTCATAAGTCGTCTCTCAGGAGTGTGTGATGAAGGCTACAAGTTTGTCAGTGATGCTAAACTGCCTCTGGTAGGAAAACGTAGGGATGGTAAGTAAGTGTAAACTGCACAGTTGTCCCCCAGGCTGTATACTTAACCGAGGGCGTCGCTGTGAATACACGCAGAGCAGCGCGTTTTAGGAAATATTCAGAGCGTGCTAGAGACGGTGGATAGCACAGTGAGACCTGAGTATTGTTATGTATGATTTGTAAAGACATTACTCCGTTTGTTTCCTGATGAAAAAGTCCACCAGAATTCTGTGATAAAATTAAGAACAATAAAAAAAAAAAAACCTTCCACAAATAGTATCTAGACTGTTTCGTATAACTTGGATTGCGACGCTACAGAGAACTCAAATCACACCCAAGAAAGACCTTGAGAACCAGTGTGTGTTGTGCACGCCTGTGTGCATGTTGACTGCTTTTAATATACGCAGCCTATTCTCCAAGGAAGACTGCCGTTCCAGCTCTGGGTTAAAACCCAAAATAGAGAAGCTTACTTATACCATAATATGGATGAGTATCAGTTAAAACAGCATTTTATTATGCTCTTTTACATTGGAAAGTAATTTAGTTAAATAGGCTATGAGTATTAGGCTAGAAATCCTAGCCCCCTGTGATAGTTTTAATAGGGAAGAGTACATTCTTCATTCTAAGCTTACAAATCAAATTTAAAGCTTATAACCTGTTCTTTGGATGAATGTTTACCATCTTCATGGATTACAGATTCCTAACGTGGAAGATATTAGGTGGATTTGGAGCATGTGCTGATCTTCTGAGATGGCCGTGCTGTTTCTTCTCTGGCCAAATAGTGTATGTTAAACCAGGCCAGTGAAATCTGCGCTGTGTCACTTAATCCCTAACTTGTAGAAAGGAGTATTTTTTAAATTACATATTGCCACTATTTTTTTCACGCCTGTCTGTATATCTCACTTCCTCATTACTCTCTTAAGAAGGGACAGGAACAGTTTCTCGAATAACAGTGACAAATTATTTATCTAGGTAGCTTATTAAAGGCATTTGGAGCAGTAACAGAAACATGTCAAGTCTGACCCATATTGAAATCTCCTTGTAGTCATTCCTCTGATGGCCCATCTCTGATGAACCCTCATGTATCGTAGTGGCCCATGATACTCTGGTAGGGCTTTGAATGAAAAATGAAGAGTGTGAGCAAAGAACGGCTGCTACTTGGTGACCTTTGAGCTTTTTGATGGTTTTATAATCTCGTAAAGAATAGAAGCGGAGTCTGGGCTCAGGCCCATCTCCCTCCAAGGTTCATGTTTCTCTCAGGTGACAAGGTCACATTCAAGTACTTAAGGAAATGTTAATTTTTTCTCCAAATAGCTGGGGAATAGTAAATGTTTCATGCACAGCAGGCAGTCTGATTGTAAAGAAGCCAAAAAATTGCGCTTATATTTATTCAATATGTTGCATTATTATAAAATAAAATTTTTTTTATTTAGTTTTCAAATACAATTATTTCTTTTTATGCCATTTCTTTTTACGTCCTTATATTCTGTAAAATTATATAGTGCTACTTGATTAGATAGCGAAATCCTTGTTTAGCTTGAATGGCACAGAAATTGATTATGGAAAGGTTGTTTCCTGTTTTAAGGGGTCAAGAGTTAAAGCTAGTGATTTTTTTTTAAGGTAGATTGCAGATACATGAGAGGGAGAGCCTTGTGTTGGTCTTAAGTGTGCTCCCGATGGTGTCTAACATCAGTTCTGTGGCTCTCTTGCAGAGTTCTCTGGGGTGCTGCATCACTGCCATATCCTGGCATCTGAGATGGTCCATTTCATTCATCAGATGCAGTATTACATTACGTTTGAGGTACGTTCCCATCATCTGTTATTTTAGTTTAAATAAGTCATGCCTTCTGCTTGTGTGTGGTGTATTTTGTAAAAGACACTGTACTGGGAAGAACATGACCTTATCCCTAGTTTCTCATCGTTGTTTCCCAGGTGCTTGAATGTTCTTGGGATGAACTTTGGAACAAAGTGCAGCAGGCCCAAGACTTGGACCATATCATTGCAGCGCACGAGGTGTTCCTGGATACCATCATCTCCCGGTGCCTGCTGGATGCCGACTCCAGAGTAAGACTGATGTGTTGTTTAGAAACAGGAAGCAGAAATAATAATAGTCTTCTTTCCTTGGGTTCCTGTCAAATGGAGGATCTTAGAAATCACCTGATGCCCACATTAGTAGTAATTAAGGCAGTTTTATTAGTAGTTTGATGTTCCAGGAGTACTGTTTCTGAACACAATTGGAACAGTAGTGCTGAAACAAGACATACTCTAAAATGGATATAAAAATGGTGAAGGATATGATAATACCTGTCTATTTCTAGATATAATAATAATATCATCTTCTGGTTGTTTAAAAAAGAAGAATTAATCATGAGTGATGGTTTTGAGTTGCGGAGGGATAATATCTGAACACAATAAACCAAGTAGACTGCTGTAAGAACAAAACAAACGGTAGGTGACCTATCTGGAAGTTCAGGAGAACGGAGCCCTCCAGGCTGCATGTGCATTTTCTCCTGTAGGATGACAGTCTTCTCTGTTTTCTCTGTTCTGCCTTCGTGAAGTCAGCATCTTGCTGCATGAGTTAGAACGTAGGTGTCTGTGGAGGTGAACCCTAAGCTTCCCAGGCCCGTGCTTCTCTCCTTTCCTTTAGGCCCCTGTTCTCAAAGTTGCACGTTCCATGTGGCAAGTCTTCCTGGAGTTTTGATTTTATTCAAAGATCTAGGGAAATAAGGGACACGTTGCTTTCACTTGAAACAAATGTATCTTGAAGTAGGAGGCAAAATTTCAAGTGCGTTTTTGATGTTAAATGTGCGACTTCAGAGAAGTTTCAGGCTTGCAGAGGGCTGCTTCCGACTAGGCCTCCACTCTCTTCAAACACTGCTTGAAAGGGCTTTCGTTTTGTCTTCACTTTTAGTATATCTGGGTTAGTCACACATGGCTGGGAAAACATACTTTGATATGCCACATTTCATTATTAAAGAATTATTGATCATATGTGTTAAAAAATTGCTCAGATCAAAGATGCTTCTATATAGAATTTTTATAAATACATTGAAATAATGGCATAAGAATAATTTAAAATACTTTGAGTGTAAGTAGTAATTTAAGAAATGCACATCTTGGCATGATTTTATATATAGAAAACCCTAAAGAATCCACCAGAAAACTTTTAGAAGTAATAAACGAATATGGTAAAGTTGCAGGATACAATAATCAGTTGCATTTCTATACACTAATAATGAAGTAGCAGAAAGGGAAATTAAGAATACCATCCCATTTACAATTGCAACAAAAAGAATAAAATACCTAGGAATAAACTTAACCAAAGAGGTGAAAGAGCTGTACATGGAAAACTATAAAACATTGCTGAAAGAAATTGAAGAAGACAAAAAGAAATGGAAAGATATTCGGTGCTCTTGGATTGGAAGAATTAACATAGTTAAGATGTCCATACTTCCTAAAGCCATCTATAGATTCAATGCAATCCCTATCAAAGTTCCAACAACATTTTTCACAGAAATAGAACAAAGAATCCTAAAATTTATGTGAAACAATAAAAGACCCCGAATAGCTAAAGGAATCCTGAGAAAAAAGAACAAAGCTGGAGGTATCACACTCCCTGATTTCAAAATATACTACAAAGCTATAGTAACCAAAACAGCATGGTACTGGCACAAAAACAGACACACAGATCAATGGAATAGAATCGAAAGCCCAGAAATAAACCCACACATCTATGGACAGCTAATCTTTGGCAAAGGAGCCAAGAACATACAATGGAGAAAAGAAAGTCTCTTCAACAAACGGTATTGGGAAAACTGGATAGCCACATGCAAAAACATGAAAGTAGACCCTTACCTTACACCATACACAAAAATTAACTCCAAATGGATTAAAGACTTGAATGTAAGACCTGAAACTATGAAACTTCTAGAAGAAAACATAGGCAGTACGCTCTTCGACTTCGGTCTTAGCAACGTATTTTCAAGCACCATGTCTGACTGGGCAAGAGAAACAATAGAAAAAATAAACAAATGGGACTACATCAAACTAAAAAGCTTCTGCACAGCAAAGGAAACCATCAACAAAACAAAAAGACAACCTAACAATTGGGAGAAGATATTTGCAAACCATACATCTGATAAGGGCTTAATCTCCAAAATATATAAAGAACTCATGCATCTCAACAACAAAAAAACTACCAACCCAGTTAAAAAATGGGCAAAAGACCTGAAGAGACATTTCTCCAAAGAAGATATACAGATGGCCAACAGACACATGAAAAGATGTTCAAAATCATTAACTATCAGGGAAATGGCAAATCAAAACTACAATGAGATATCACCTCACGCCCGTCAGAATGGCTATAATTAACAAGACAGGAAACAACATGTTGGAGAGGATGTGGAGAGAAGGGAACTCTCATACACTGCTGGTGGGAGTGCAAACTGGTACAGCCACTATGGAAAACAGTATGGAGATTCCTTAAAAAATCAAGGATAGAACTACCATATGATCCAGCTATTCCACTGCTGGGTATTTATCCAAGGAACTTGAAAACACCAATGCATAAAGATACATGGACCCCTGTGTTCATTGCAGCGTTATTCACAATAGCCAAGACTTGGAAGCAACCTAAGTGCCCATCAAGGGACGAATGGATAAAGAAGATGTGGTATATATCCACAATGGAATACTACTCAGCCGTAAGAAACGATGAAATCCAGCCATTTGTGACAACATGGATGGACATTGAGGGTATTATGCAAAGTGAAATAAGTCAGAGGGAGAAGGTCAAATACTGTATGATTTCCTTCATTAAGTAGTAGATAATAACAGTAAACAAACACATAGAGACAGAGATTGGATTGGTGGTTACCAGAGGGGAAGGGGGGAGGGAGGAGGGAGAAAGGGATAATTTGGCACGTATGTGTTGATGGGTTGTAATTAGTATTTGGGTGGTGAACATGGTGTAATCTATGCAGAAATAGAAGTATAATGATGTACACCTGAAATTTATACAATGTTATAAACCACTGTTACTGCAATAAACAAAAAATTAAAAAAAAAATGCATATCTCAAGACTTTTAGCCTCTGACTATTACTAAACCTCATCTTTATCAAGCTGAGATCATAGAAAGTTTGTGAATTGTCTTTCAGTTGACACATTTATTATTCAGTAGATGTAGATGAGTATTGTCATACGCTGTTGGATGAGTTGATGTAGTAACGACTAGGACATTGCTCCTGGACTCAAGGCCTTCACTGCCACGTGTGTCCTAAGTGTCCTGGTCAGACAGCACAGGGGCTCTGCAGGCAGATAGACCGAGGTCTCAGTCTCACTTCACAGCTTTTGGCCCCAGTGTTCTCGTGTTTTAAAAGGGTACGATACTCGCCTCTCTTCTGTAGATTTTTGAGAAGTAAGTTACGTAATTCATGTAAACTGTTTCTCATAGTACCTGGTACATAACTGTTAGTTGCTACTGTTTTTAACCAATTAAAAGTCATCTCGTGTGTGTGTTTATGGAGATATTTATGATAGATTTAATTTTTTTCAGGATTATATTATCCTACTGAGGATTACACCCACACTGAAATCAGATTAATTGTGGTAAATAAGAACTCAGTTGGTAATATAGGAGTTTTAGCCCACTTAAATATGAAAATTCTGTATGAAACGAGTTCAGTAGTCACCCTTCTTGCCTCTAGAAGATTTCCACTGATATGAACAGAATCCAAGGAGAAAATATTTTTGCCTGTAACATAGTTTTCTTGTGATAATGGAATGTTTACATGTGAGTTGGTGCCAGCTAATTTCACTGAAGGAATCATTATGCTAAAGGCTTTGTAATCATTTCTGAAATTGTCCCTTGGCTGATGGTTTTACTTTTAATTTGATGGTTTATTTAAAATGACCACTAGGGATATTTTTGTTTTCTAAGAAACTCAATATTTCAAACAATCTGTTATTGATATAAATTAAGTATATTTTTATTATATCACTTAGTAAGAAAAACAAGCCTGTTTGATACACATAATTTTGAAGTTGGAGGTTGTGGCATGACAGTTGCAGGTGTATGTGTACATTTTGTAATTTGTGTTTATGCATTGTTGAGAAAAATCCTGAAGCACAGTAAATTGTAGCAAACTGGTGTCACCACAGACACACTTTTGCAGTTACCCTGTATGAACAAATTGCTAAATGAAGCTCATATTGTACCCTTAGCTTGAACGAAACAGCAGAAAATCACCTCATAGATTAGTTGTTCCAAAAATAATAAATTTTTATTTGACTATGGTAAAAAGCAAAGTAGAGGAAATATTAAAAACAAAAAATTAGACCGTCTCTATCTTTTGCTTTGCTTTTATGTTATAAAATAAGACGCCTCCAAGAGAACAGACCACTTTTGGGATGCGCACGGTGTTTGCTGTGTGAACCTTGGGGTCGCTGTCACAGCTGGAGGAGCAGCTTCACTTGCGCAGGTCCTGCTGTCGGCCCAGCCAAGTCTGCGCGCTGTTTGCCACAAGTGTGTTGTCGTGAGGGAGAGCGAACACGAACTGTTCCCTTTGCATTATCTGAGTTCTCTTGGATTAGGTTGTTCCAGGGGTTGTTTAGCAAATACTAGTCAGTTTTGTTTCACGTAAGAGTCAGACATTAGCTCACCTGCTAATGGTGCTGCCTCAACTTGGTAAATGAAATCTGAGCCTGCGTATTACTGTCCCTTCACAAAGGGGCGTGTTTTAGCAGGGTACGGGTGTCCATCAGATAATGGTGAGGGGAATGGCACTGCAAATGTCTGCACTAACTCTCAAATTGTCTTCAACAACGGAGTTAGTCCAAGGTCTCAGTTTCTCCCCAAATCGGCTTTGTTGTATCTTCCCATCCGTGAACCTGGAGCCTCTCCAGTTGTCTAGTTTCTTTTATGTTTCTCAATAAAGTCATACCATTTTTGGCCTATAAACATCTTACACATCTTTTGTTAGATTATTACTAAATTTGTGGAATTTGGCTGGTCTATAGGAATGCTATTAATTTCTTTACTTTGATCTTTTATCCATTTTTTTATTCCAATATTTTCTAGATCTGCTTAAATCGTATTTTTTACAAGGAAAAACAGTTTTGTTTCTTTCTTTCCACAGGGTATGCCTTCTGCTGTTTTTTCTTGCCTTAGTGCGTTAGCTAGGTTGATTAGGAGCACGGTGGGACTCCTTGTCTTATTCTTGAGATTAAGGAGATGTTGTCTTGTTTTGCCGTTGACTGTGGTGTTTGCCAAGACATCTGATAGGACCTTTATCAAGTTAAGGAGGTTCCCTTCGAGTCCTAGTTTGTTTACATGTTTTATATAAATCACGAGTTGGTGTTAAATTTTAACATGATTTTTTTCCGTGCGCTATTGAGATTATCTTTTGTCCCCCTCAAATTGTTAACGGATTTTTAAAAAGTCTAAGATGGCAGAGGATAGAGTTAATCCTCCTCTTCACTTGTGGTGCACTGTTGTCCACGTCCACAGAAGACCTCTCATGTTTGTTCGGTTTAATGTCACCTCCTTCACCACCTCCCCAGTCCCTTACCCCTACCCTACCATTGGCACCAGGGTTAGTGTGTTTGCTGTCTGACCTTAGGTATATACATGGTATTTTGCATGGATATATTTTATATTTACATAAATGATTTTCTGCGGTGGATCTCATTGTTTCCTCCTTCTTTCTGTGCCACACTAAGAACAAACAACTAAAATATGGTAGATTTATACTGAAGAATACTCTGCAACACTTACAAGCAGTGAACTAGAAATATGTACTGTGACACTGATACGTTTTCAAAACGTGTAGACTTTTTCCCCCAGTGTTAAACCATCCTTTCATTCCTGGTATAAAATACGATACCTATTTTTTAAAACCTCGCAGAATTTGTTTTTTATATTTTATTAAGAGTACCCTTTTTCATATTCTCCATGTCTGGTTTTGGTTTGTGTCACACACAAAAAAAATGAACATTGAGATGCTTTCCATTCCTCTCTAATCCTTGGAATAGTTCCACTCCTGACTCAGCTCCTTACTACTAGCTTTGAACTTTGGGGCGGCACTTGGGGTTTGTGAGGTTGTTGTGAGGCCCGGAGGTGATCTGCAGGGAGAGCTGGTGTTGTTCTGGTGAGACAGAGTTGCTGTGCTTTCCCGGGACCTGGTGCGGTGCTGCTGCCTGGTAGGTGTTCGGTGAACGTCTGATAATGAGTGAGTGAGCAACAGTGAGCACTGAGAACGTGAGCTGATAGCTTGTTTTGTAGTATCTTTTTACTAATTATCACTATTTTATTTGAAAAACTTAGTAATAAGCATGTTGAGGCTCTATTGATAAAAAGAAAGAAATTTGTCTTATCTCTTCAGGCACTTTTAAACCAGCTTAGAGCCGTGTTTGATCAAATCATTGAGCTTCAGAACACTCAAGATGCAATATATAGAGCTGCTCTGGAAGAACTGCAGAGACGATTACAGTTTGAAGAGAAAAAGAAACAGCGTGAAACTGAGGTATGGTTTTTAAACTGGTGGCTTTATCAATGTAAATAATGAACTTATTGCCACAGTAATCACAAATGCAACAAATAGCTTTCCTGCTGAAGTGTTCATGAAGCTAAGGCTGTGCTCACGTCTACCTCTGGGGTCCTCAGGAGGTATTGCCTGTTTTAAAGGGAGTGGTCGCCATCATTATCATCATGTTTTAAAAAATGAAGACAACAGTATTCACGAGAATCACAGATCTCTTGCCACTTTTCATTAGTAAATGTCGAGATGCAGATATCCGTCTGTATTGGTGTCTCTGCAGAGTGGTACCCTGACACTGCACCACTTCATTGTCTGAAGCTGGTGGATACATATGTACATATGGGAACCAAATTTCTGCACCTGTGGCTATTTTCATTGTGACCTTACTAAACTATTTTATGTCTTCCATGACCTTGAATTACAAAGATTTATTGAGCACGTTTGGTGGTTTATGGGATTTCTTGTATTTGATATAATCAGTATAATGTTTTACTTTTTTTTTCCCCCCGAAGCCCCAGTAGATAGTTGTATGTCATAGTTGCACATCCCTCTAGTTGCTGTATGTGGGACGCGGCCTCAGCATGGCCGGAGAAGCGGTGCATTGGTGTGCGCCCGGAATCCAAACCTGGGCCACCAGTAGCGGAGCGTGCGCACTTAACCGCTAAGCCACGGGGCCGGCCCCAATGTTTTACTTTTTAAAGATGCTTATTCTTGGGGTGGTGACAAATTTTTTGGTTAATATGGTTTGATTAGTTTATTTTTGAGTATTTGTTCCCTTAAAATTTGTGTTAGAGGGTCGTATTTAGGTTGGAAAATTCACAACTACTTAGAGCACATGTTGTTTCTTCAGGATAGTTTGGAAACAGGAATAGTACTTCATTTGTATTGCCAAGAGCAGTTGTTTGTGATTCTGAAATGTGAAAGTGTGCACAAAGAGCCTCCTGACCTGTGCTCAGGCAGACTGAAGATTCAACCCTGACTGTAACTCAGTGGCTTTGTGCCTCTGGGTGACTTGACTTCTCTAAGATGTAGTGTCCTTATTTGTAAAATGGGAGTGAGTTACTTGTTTACATGTGGGGATGTGTGCCAGTTATTTAGCATTTAGTGAGTATTTAGTAAATGCTAGCTAATGCTGTGATTTTTAAAACTGCCCCCATGTCCCAGAGAATCTGCCCTTCTGGAGGACTGCTAAACTATGTAAAATCTACAAAAATCAGTCCTTAGGATTTTCACACTCGGATGAAAGCATGGCGGCCAATTGTGTGGGAGCTGATGGTTCTCTCTCCAGACTGTTAACCGTGAGCGCTGGAGTGGAACAGATCTACATAATAAGTCAGCTTTATTCACTGTATTTTATTCAGATATGCTTAGGGATACAGTAGGAGATCTAAAAGCTGAACCTATATCTGAGAAATTATTTAAATTTGGTAGGCAAAATAATTTATGATGCAATCATTGAGACCTAAAGTCCACTGAGATTTTAAAGAGATTATGCAAGAAAACTCATAAAAAGGTTTCAGAATCCTGCGAGTGTGCTGTGATGTAAGTTGGCTCTGCCTGCTTTACAGTCAGCATTTTGCCTTTTCTTCTTCTCATCCTGCTCTTGGGCAGAGGGTTCCCAAGGGTCTTCTTCCTCCTTCAGTCCCTTGTCCTTAGTTCTCTGTTTTCTTTCAGCTTTTCTCCTCAAAACTCCTCCATTTATAGTGATACTTCCACTTCAAATTCGGGATTAAAGGGCTTTTTTTCTTTTAGTATCTTAGACATTGGAAATCTTGGTTTCTAACATTAGCATATGCAGTTATTTGCTATCCAACGACACTCACCCCATACATATCTATACACACACCTGTCTTAGAACAAGAGTCCTGGTGCTGCGCCCGGCAGTGTCGCAGCAGTTAGTCGGTGGCAGTGTGTCCCACCGGTTGAGCGCATCAGATCCCACATTGTAATGCTCCTGCAAACAGTTACTCCCGTAAGGTTGTGCCACCAACTCAATACAGTTAGAATGATTGGTCTCATTTGTGCTTTTAATTTTTAGGGATAGCTTTTAGTTATAAAACAAAATTGAATTTAATTATGTAACATAGTTACTTGTTTCTAAAGTCAAATCTACAAAACAAAGCATTTAGACAAGTCTGGCTTTTGTTGCTCTCCACTCTGTACTAGTCTCTGTCGTGAACGTGGGTGTAAAAGCCCAATAGAATATTGCCAAGCTGTGACGTATCAAAGGATAGGATGTTACCAGCGAGTGCCGGTTTATTCCAAGAATATGAAGCTCTTCTGTCATTCTAGTAAAAATATTGTAATTGACCACATTTACAAACTAAAGGGGAAAAATTATATGATCATCTCAATAGATGGAGAAAGTACTTTAATTCCAAGTAAGATCTGATAAAAGGTTTGTCTGAAAAATCTACAGTAAAACATTGTACTTCATGGTGCAGTGTTGGAAGCATCTCTCTGGTTGTGGGACCGAGACACCGTGCTGTCACCACTTTATTCAGTGTTGCACTGGTGGGCTAGCCAATGTTATAAACCAAGAAAAAGAAATACAAAGTGAAAGAAAGAAAGAAAGCTGTTTTTCTTTTTTTTGCAAAAGTCATGGTTGTGGACGTAGAAAATCCAAAATGATCTTTAAATAAATTACCAGAATTAATAAGTGAATTTATCAAGGTTTCAGGAAACAAGGTCAGTATGCAAAAGTCAGTTGTATTTTTTCCTATCAGCAATAAACATACTGAAATTTTAAAAGAAATGCCATTAAAAGAACATTAAAATGTAATAAAACATATGTAAGACCTCTATACAGAAAACTGTAAAACAGGGCTTGGCAACCTAAGGTTTGCAGGCCAGGTTTGGCCTCCCGCCTGTCTCTGGAGACAAAGTTTCCCTGGGACAGCTGTGTCCGCTCCTTTACATCTTGTCTCTGGTTGCCCTGGGCTGCAGCACTGGAGTTGAGTGATTGTGACAAAGACCATATGGCCCCCAAACACTAAAATATTTGCTATCTGGCCCTTTACAAAAAGAAAAATTGCTGACTACTGCATCCCTGAGAGATGTTAAAGCCACCCTAAATAAATAGAGATGTATATCGTGTTCATGGATCCCAATTCTAATCCCAACAGTTTATGCTTTTTTGGGGAGATAGAAAATGATAAGCTAATTCTAAAATTTATGTGGAAATACATAGGGCCTAGCATAGTGAAGAGAATATTGAACAAGAACAGAATGAGAGGATATACATTTATAATGGAGTATACATATATAGTCAAGACTTAAAATATAATTACAGCAATTAATGGTGTTGGCTCAAGGAAGGATGGGTCAGTGGAGCAGAATAATGTCCGGAAACAGCCCCGCAGGATTAGGGTCATTAGTTGCTGACGAGGTGGCACTGAGAACAGTGGAGAATAGAGCATCGTCAGTGGTGTTAGGTGACTGTCCTGACCCTGCCTCACTCACACACATGTAGAGCCACCACGAATCTGAACATGAAGGTGAAATGCTAAAGCTTTCAGAAGGCAACATAAACAATAACTATAAAAGAAATTAAAGATGAATTATTATGTTACAATTAGTAATGTCTGTCTGTCAGAGACACCCTTAAGAACATGAAAAGGCAAGGGAGAAGATATTTATGTACACGTAAGTGACAGCTCATCCAGAATGTATAAAGAGCTCTTACAAATCGATAAGATAACTCCGTTGAAAATAGGCCTTACATTTACGAAAAGGTACTCACCCTCTAATCGTCAGGTAAACGAAGATTAAAAACCCCAATGATATACTTTACACCCCCCAAGAGAATGACTAAAGTTTTAAAATAGACAACAGCAAATGTTGGTGAGGATATGAAAAATGGAGTACTGCCATGCCCTGTTGGTAGAGGCTAAGCTGTTATAGTCGCTTTGGAATGCTGGTTGGCTGTGGCCTAAAGCTGAATTTAGGAACACTCTGACCCAGCATGTGCACTCCTAGGTGTTTCCTCAACAGGAATGCATTCTTAGATGTCGCAGCTGTCATACCTCATAGCTGGGATACTTCCAGGAGATGACGGTGGTAGCGACGGGAAGGGGCCCCCAGAGGGTCTTCTGGGGCGCTGGTAATGTCCTGTTTCTTCATCTAGATGGTGGTGCCTGGTATATTCATCTCGTGACAGTTTATCATGCTGTCCACTTAGGATTCTTGTACTTCTTTGTATGGATTATACTACAAAAAAGTCGTATATTTTAAAAATTGGTTTAAAAAAATAAAAGAGGTTGGTAGGAGAAGAAGAGATAGGAAGTAATATTAAAGTTTTGTAATTTCATCATCTTTAAAAACCCAGCGTCAAAAAACATTTTTTAAAGCTCAAAAAGTAAATAAAACAGTTATAAATATATTAAAAGATATAAACATGAAAATAATGTCTTCTAAAGTCGGGTGGCAAAAAGAAGGAGGGCATTAATCATTATTGCTCAGGTTAGGGTGTTAATGCCATCCAAAGTAAAAAATGATGAAAACGGTATGTTTTATGAAGGTACAGTTATAAAGGTATCCGCTAGAACAAAAACGTAAATCTTCCAGATTATCAGAAGAAACACAGACCATGTGGTAAAAAATTACCACCCTCAAGTAAACCAGAAAGCATGTCATAAATATATAACAGAACAAAGACCAGACATACCGTCCTATCGATAAAGGTAACTAGATTGAAGCCACCTAGTAAAAGAAAAGCCCTCTCAGAGAGAGACACCGTTGGGTTGGTCCCCCGGTAAGTGGACTGGATTGCTTGTCGTTGAGGGTGGCTTGTTAGAGGACTGAAGGGCTAGTTGCCCGGGCCGACCTGCTAGTTGGGAAGTTGTGGTATGGAAGAGACGCTTGGAACAGAGTGATGCAGACAGTGTGAAGAGAAAAGAGCAGACAGGCACACTAAAGAAGTGAAATTCTGCAAAGGAAAGCAGGCTGCAGATCAGGGCGAAAAGCGGTAAACAAGATGAGGATGCCTTATTAACAGTGACAGGTGCAGGTCATGACGATCGAAACAGTCCAGTATCAGTGGTCACGAAACAAGAGTAGGAACTACAGGAAGAAATGGATCAAAACACATCAGTATTAGAATATAATCCAGCTTCTCTCAGACCATGAGAGCTCACGTGCACATAAAGAAGTAGCACACGGTAATGAAACGCCATCCTCCTCAATGCTTGTATTAATAACTAGAGAGAAAGTGAGTAAACTGGACACCCCACTCAACATTAGGAAAGCAACAGTGAAATACCCCTGAGGGGGCCAGAGGCCTTGTCTACTGGTGGCAAGAGCAAAAGTTAGTGAGGCAGAAAACCAAACAAAGGAGCTAATAAAATCCAAGAGCGGCTTTTGGGGTACAAGGGACGGTGGGGAAGTAAAATAAGCTATTAACTAGCCTAATAGGTAACGGGAGGAGAAAGCACAAATATACAGAATAAGTGAGAGAAAAACCATATATGATTTTGCTCAGTTCTGTGGAAATAAACCTACATCATTTGAGGGAAGTTAATGATTTTCTATAAATTTTCAAAATTGAGCCCCAAAGAGAAGGCAGATTCTAAACAGCACAACTACCGAACAAGAAATAAAGTTGTTGTGTAGTTGGCCACCTGAAGGGGACCAGGTCGGACAGCACCGAGAAATCTTACCAAACCTTCCAGCAGTGGTGAGCTCGAGTGCTCTGTAAATTATTCCAAGTCATAGAAGAGGAAAGCTTCCAAATTCTGTGTATGAAGCATTGTGAAGTTGACACCAGTACGCAAAAAGAAAGACCAAATCTGGGTTATAAATATTGATGGAAAAAATGTTACATAAAATATTAGTGGAAAATATTTAACAGAATATTTAAAGAATAATTAGCCAAGACTGGGGTTTATTTCAGGAATGCAAAGGTCAAGGAAATCTATTAGTGTAATTCAGCATGTTAATTGATAAAAGGAAAAGAATCCTATGGTAATTCCTATATATGCTGGTTGAAAAGGCATTTAGTTAAATTCACCGTTGAGTGCCGACCCTGTGGCTTAGCGGTTAAGTGCACACGCTCCGCTACTGGCGGCCCGGGTTTGGATCCCAGGCGCACACTGACGCACCGCTTCTCCGGCCATGCTGAGGCCACATCCCACATACAGCAACTAGAACGATGTGCAGCTATGACATACAACTATCTACTGGGGCTTTGGGGGAAAAAAAAAATTCACCATTGATTGAGAACAATCTTTTAAAAACAGACGTAGATGGATATATCTCCAGTACATACATCATGCTTAGGGGAAATAGTAAGAAGCATTCCCATTAAAGTCAAGAGTTAATGTGAGGTTTAAGGGGTGCCAGTACTTGAAACCACCTGGTTTCACTTTTATGTATACTGTCTGTATTAAAAATGTGTACAAGATGACAGAAAAATATAAGGCTATTTATTACAGCATTGTTGGTAATAGCAAAAAACTAGTGAGCTTGTGACAAGTTATCTAAATTGTTACATGTTATACAGTGTAATACTGTGGTTATTAAAAACAGAGTTCTCGGGCAGGCCGGTGGTGTAGTGGTTAAGTTCGCACGTGTCACTGTGGTGGCCCAGGGTTCACAGGTTCAGATCCCGGGCGCGCACCGACGCACCACTTGTCAAGTCATGCTATGGTGGCGTCCCATATAAAATTGAGGAAGATGGGCCTGGATGTTAGCTCAGGGCCAATCTTCCTCAGCGAAAAGAGGAGGATTGGCAACGGATGTTAGCTCAGGGCTCATCTTTCTCACACACACAAAAAAACCCAGGGAGTTCTATGTGTAGTCATATGTATTGATATAAAATATTTCCAGGGTACATTAGTAATTGGAAAAAGTAAGCTGGAGAACAATTTGGCATCAGAAAATGATCACAGTGTTTTAGCAGTCCAGGGGCACACAAAGCATGCATCCCCCCTCCTGACCTTCCGTCTCAGTCCCCTCTGACAGCCTCTCCATCCAGATTTTAACTTAATTTGGTCCTTCTGGTTCTTCAGGGCCAGTGGGGAGTGACAGCAGCAGAGGAGGAGGAGGAGAACAAGAGGATTCAAGAATTTCAAGAATCTATACCAAAAATGTGTTCACAGCTGCGAATATTGACACACTTCTACCAGGTACGTGTTAGAGGAACAAAATGCTTTCCAAATCCTCGCAATGCTCATTTTCTGTAATTGAGAGGTGCCATCAAAATGATTAAGAAGGAGTCATTTCCATCATTTCCTAGCGCTTTTTATGCACATGTGAGTAGCACCCACAGTGGTGTCCACCTTGGCCGGGACCCGTCCCAGGGATTCTGGTCTGACTACTCTGTGGTGCGGCCAGGACTGGGAACCCCGGCCTGGGATGGCTCTGGTGTTGGGCAGTGAGTGGGAGCTCTTGGAAGACGGCTCAGGCTTCTTTGTGAGCCAGAGGTGAGGCGTGTGCTGCAGGCACGCTGGGGAGAGGCGTGCGCTGCAGGCACGCTGGGGAGAGGCGTGTGCAGGGAGCTGTGAGGAGCTGGGGCAGCCGGCGTCGGGGGCGGTTCAGCTCAGGTGGCAGATCTGAAGTTGCTGAGGGAAGCCAATTGACAGGGTCCATGTGCTCTGCTCTTTATTTCTATGTTGTGGGTGTGGTTTCTGATTTTATCTGTTTCTCACTGTGATTTTAGTGATGGAAATATAGATGAAAAGAGTTTATAAAGGATTTTCCATTCAGTTACTGATGACTGTTAGACAAATCAAGCATTGACCCTCAGACCTTTAAAGCTTATGTTGTTGTGTGCTAGTGTCTTCATGTGGTTCAGAATTTAAAATGAAACACCACCCCACTGTTCTGTGGGCATCTAGTTTGCTTCCCAGGGTGGTTGTACATTTTAAATTTTGTATTTTTCTTCAGCATAACTAAGGGGGATATTTGTCCATTTTGCAAGTGGTCTTACTCTGACATTGGCTTACTAGTTCATTTTTGTTGAAAACATGTTTCATAAATGGTGGTAATGACTGGTTTATGCTCAGTGCAGACATATCTTTATTGGCTAGATGTTGTGATGACGAGCTGCCCTCTTGACCCCATGTAGTGTACATAGTGTGTATTCGTATTTCTTAAAGGTGGATACCTGGTGGTCATGTCCTACTGTTAATTAAGGTGTTTGTACAGCTGCACAAGGAGTGATTTATAACCTAAGAATGTGTCCATGCGCTCATTTCTAAAAGAGACAATGATGGCTACACAATTTCCTGATAGAGTTAATACATTTTTTAAAAAGTAATCTTAATCAGTATAATCCCAGTTTTACTCGAATTACGGTCTTAATCTTCTTTGTAAATCATTACCATTCAGATTTCTTTTTCTTAACAGAGAAAGTCCTTTTCTGTTCTCTTTGTGACGGTGCTTGAAACGGTAGGGTGATGACAGTCATTTACTGCTTGTGAATGGTCACCCAGAGTCCTAAACCTGTGGAAAGAAGTGTTCCCCAGATTTGCTTGTAGTGAGTTTCACACATCATCATATCTCAGTTTCATCGTTTAACAGGAAGTCACTGTCTATATTTTTAGCAATATCATCCTTAGGAACTTTCTCCTAAGTCTTCTTTTACCTAGGAAGACAAAGTGACGTTCGCACAGAGGCACACTGTGCTTGTTCAAATGTAAAATTGCTGTGTGTAATATATATGAGTCTCCACACCTACCAGCTCTCCAGGACTCCCCCAGAGGCAGGGAGAGGGAAAATGACAGCTGTTAGAGTTGAAGAGGATTGATAAGGATGTATGGTGTTTCAGTGACTTTTCTCTGCAGATAAGAACTTTTCCAAACTGAAGCTGCAGAGACAGCAGCACTTACCTTGACCAGAGAGATGTCTGCCAGCTGTGAGGCAGGCTGTGGAACCTGACAGGGATGGAGTTTGTGCTTACTGAGTGACTCTTTCAACCCTGAATAGAAGCAGTCAGTAATTTTGTCCTGTTAAAGCTTTCATAAACTTCTGAAAGCCCATCATCTTTACAAAGCCCCCTTGATGAGGAGGTGATACAGCCACATTCTGCCCCAGCCTTCAGGAAGGCGACCACAGCCTGACGTCCACAAAGGCCCTGGAACCCTAATGTCCTGGTGTGGAGCACGGTCTCAGTCTGTTCTCCCATCAGGGCTTTACGGTTACATACTCTCTCATAACTCATGTGAAAGATGAAAGTGTAACTAACACTGAGTTTTATATTCAAAATACAAAGGATAGAATGTTTTAACGTCAGTTGCTTGGCTGTTTTGCTTATTCTGTAGAACTTAGAGCAAAAAGGAACAATCTGTTGGTTAGTTCTTTTAAACAAAATGTGTGCATTGCTAATCTGTGTTTGTAAAATGGGTGTCTTCCCAATCCGGGCTGCGGTGGCTCTGTGAGCTCTGGGTTCCCGGAGCAGTTCCCGTTACCCGGCTGCCTGCCATGGGAGGTTCACGTAAGACTTGTGGATTTGGGAGGAAAAACAGCCCCAGATGAGATGAAAATGGCTGGGGCGTGGGTGATGGGTTTTGTGGATACTTCCTTTCTGAAATGAGTGTTTTATTCTTTGTGGTTCTTTTTAGGGGATTGTGCAGCAGTTTCTGGTGTTATTGACTACCAGCTCTGATGAGAGTCTCCAGTTTCTCAGCTTCAGGTTGGACTTTAATGAGCATTATAAAGCCAGAGAGCCAAGACTCCGAGTGTCCCTGGGCACCAGAGGGCGGCGCAGTTCCCACACGTGAGGGGTTTCGTATCCTTGCAAGGAGCTGCCCGTGCTGTTTATTGCATCATTGGACATAAACATTCATATTTAAATTCTCAAGGCAACTGGCATGCTGCGGGCGTCCACCGTTCCTGCCCCAGACACTTCAGTGTTGCGATGGCATGGCGTCTGGTGGAATCAGTCTTGTTTTTATACATCGGAGTTGAATATATTTGTAATATCGCTCAGTTAAATAGGCTGGTTTGCACTATACAGATTTATTTCTAAAAGTCTTCATGTTTAAAAGATGCCACACTTTGTTGAGGCTTCTTAAACTCTCCATGATATAATTTATGTTTGCCACAAAAAAATCAGTTTCTTTTAGCAAAAACTAGGGCGATGGATATCCATCAGTTGAGATGGTGATGTCATCGCTATTTTTTTAACATCCTCTTTAGAGGCAATTTTTGTTAATACAATCAAATTAAATTAAAACAAAATGTCCCTACTAAGAAGATATATAGAATATTTTATTTTGTTTTTAGTGTTGTAAAATATTAAGAACGTTTATATCTTACTGTGTCTACACATGTTTATTCTTTTCTCTTCCTTCAAAGTTTACATTTTTATATTTAATTTACTCTTTCAGATAACTTGTAGAACAGTGTAGAACAAAGTAGGAGTGCTATGGAACAAAAACATCCGTCACCTGAAGCAGTGTGTAAATATGGGTGACTAGAAAGTTAATGAAGTATTTTATTTTCAAAATTCTAATAAGCATTGGAAAGAAATTGACTTGAATAATGAAGATTTCCTTTTTCCTTGCCTATTTTTTCATTGTAAATATTTATATACTACTGATCAGATGTTGGAGGGAAATGTTTTTGTAAAAATGTCATATCGAGTCACATAAATCTGCCTTTATTATGTTGCATAATAAGTGAAAACTTAGAAAATTAAAAGCAATTATCTTTCACATGTATTGGTTATTTCTTGAATAGTCTGTGGAGAGACACGCTTCACTCACCAGGTTTGGAGGGCAGGGGTTGACAGGGTTTGATTTAATGTGCTTCAGTATATGAATTATTTAATCAGTGAAACCAAGAAATTAGGCTGTGCAGCTTGCATTGTAGAGCTGAAGGGAGTGCCACCACTCAGGGCTTGTGTGACATAGCCCTTCCGGTATCTGCTGTCCACACCTGATTCTTGGGGGCATAGAGTCCCTCTCAAGTGAAAGGGACAGTCGCGAGTCTTGGCTATGTGGAAGTGCATCTGTGGTGAACTTCTTAGGATGTAGATTTAATTTTAGTTTAAAAATTCATAAAATGAGAAATCTGGAGGAGGTTTCTCTGCTGCAAAGTGTCCCAGAAATGGTGGTGTTTTGTGTATCCCCAGGAGAAAGGTCCCAAAGTTTTTTGAACTTGGAGTCTGCTTTTATTTTATTTGAAGCTTTCTCCAGAGATTAATCCTCAGTGGAAACCACTCTAGAAAATGCTACTCTAGATTTGGGGACTAAAACTCTATTTAAGCTCAGGAGCCATCAAGTGATTAGGCTTGATTTGTGGGTTATGGAGGAGCTTCTGAGAAGGGGCCCTCTATGGAGCCAGGACAGCCCTGTAGGGCCGGGTCTCGGTTCTTGCTCAGAACAGAACTGTGCGTCTGGAAGATGGAGGCGTGGACCACAGAGGGTCAGGGCAGGCTGGGGGTGATGGGTAGAGGACACCTTGGAAGAACTCATTTCAGACCCACTGAAAATGTCACTTTAATGGATGGGCGGGTGTGTCACGGGGCAGGGTCTCATCAACCAGAATCAGCAAAGGCTTTGATGAGTGGGGCCCCGTACTGGGTGGTTGAAATGGGAGAGCCTGCCTCAGGGGGTGAATCTTCTCTGGAGGCAGGTGCCCCCGGCATCGCCCTGGGGAGGTCCCTTCCTCACCGGGAGAAAGATAATCATCATCACCTTTCAAGGTTGTGAAGATTGGAGATAACTTGATGCATAGGGTCTGGCTCACAGTGAGTTCTTAGTAAACGGTGCTCTTGTTTTGGTGGAGTGAAGCCTTTTGCCCTGGGCAGCTCAAGTACACCCACCCTAGCTTTTCTGTCATTGAGGATGCCTCTTATCCACCCAGGAAGTTCAGTTACTGTGGCTGAAGGCACGTTTATCCTTGGGCTGGAGGACTCTCTTCTGTCCTGTTGAGTTAACGGGCTTGACTGAAGAGGGGAGTAGGCCTGCCTTACACGTCAGCAGCAGAATTCATGGCATTGTGATTCTACCGTCTCTGGAGAATGTGTCCTTCAGACTTTAAAATACACAACAGAAAGGTACCGCCAACTTCAAAGTCCCAGTTATTAGGAAGAGAGCACTTTCACCAAATAGCATGGTCATACTCAAATTGTGTCACGAGGCACGAAGTCCATGTGAAGGGACGAGTTACCCGTAGGTCCTGTTGACAGCTGAAGCTGCCCTTTGGGCTCGTGGCCCATGGGGAACATGGGCTGCTCGTGGCTGGGAGTACTGGGTGTGGATGCTGTGGCTACAGGTGGCCGGGAAAAGCCTCCTATCCGGTCTTCCTGAAGAGTTCTGTAGGACTGAGAGTGGCAGGTGGCCCCAGGTGAGCAAGAACAGCTCCTTCCCTGTTCATATTCATCTAAGTAGAAGTGTGGCGTGGAACAGCATGTTGAAATTTAGTATTTAGAAATAACAACTATAGATATATGGACATAACCAGATGAATGCAATGTGGTATGTAAATGGTAGGGAAAGCTGGTGAATTCTGATTTGGTGACTTGGACCAGATCGCGAGGGTCTGCTGGAATTTGGGTGAAAACCAAGAGTGACGGGTGAGATGTGCTCAGAGATGTGCTCAGAGATGTCTGTTCTCAGAGCTCTGGCAATTGGTCAGAAGATCGCTGTCTTGAACTCGCCATTATTCTTCCTAGTGACCTGCTTAGTTTTAATAGTGTCCGAATTACGTGGCACCTTTTTAGTGGGTCGATTATGAACAACCATTTCATTTTCTGCTGTGGTTGCTAGACTGTTAAGATGTTCTAATTCTGAGGTCGTTTTATTTCCTAGAATATCACGCGTTTTCATTTAGAATTTCAAATTTGTTGACATTAATTTTTACATAGGTGCCTTTATAATTTTTGAAATATTCATATTTGAGTAATATTCCTTTCATTCCTAGCATTATGTATTTGTGTGTCTTTTTTCTTCCTGGTCACATTGACCAGTGTCATTACAGTTAGGTCTTGCAAAAATTATCTCTTTCATGGTGTTATTTATATTTTACTACAGATACATTTTTTTGGCTTTATTTATAAATTACTCTTCTATATTTAATACCTCCCTCTTTTGGTTTATTGTTTCCTGAGTCGAATACTTCTAGAATTTCCTTTCTCATTGCATTTCTGACGGAGTCGTCCTCTGCACTAGCTTTAGTTACATCACAGGTTTTCATAGAGTGAATTTTCCATGTCCTTAATTCCTAACTACCATGGGATTCTGTTATTTTCTTTTGACTCTGGATATAGTTAAAATTTTCGAATTTCCAGGAAGTTTTTTTTTTTTTCAATTTTATCTTTCTGAAAAAGAAGAATAAAGGGAAATTTGCCAAACCATATATCAAAATATAAGGCTACAATGTCTAAAGTGGTATGGCACAAGAATAGAAAGAAAGGTCACTGGAATGGAATAAAGTGTCCAAAAGATGCCAGTCTTCATGGGTCTTTAGTATATTGAAGTTCACTTCAGAGATACGTGAAATGTCTGATTAGTCAACAAATGCTTTGGGGTAAATGGTTTCGTGTAAACCATTTGGAAAAAATTTAAATTAGGAGCTTTAACTCATATTACACAAGAAAACAAATTCAGAGGACTTAGTTTAAATATGAAGAGTAAAAGCGTTACATTTACTGGAAAAAATGAAGCAATATTTTTATAATCTCAGAGTTTGTAAACACTTTCTTAACATGGCATCAAGGACAAAACTATTAAGGAAAATAATGACAGATTTGACTACCTAAGTGGAAAACTTACACATTAAAAGGCAACATTACAAGAGTTAAGACAAATGACAGACTGAGAAATCTAATTGCAACATTTATAGCAAAGTCTATAAATTACAGCAGGCCCCTATAAACCAATATAAAATCTACAGACAGTTCCAAGCATGTCAGTTAGTAATTTAAAGAAGAAATACAAACACGTGAAAACCTTTAACACCCCAAGACATGCAGTAGCAGCCTCACTAGTTAGTGTAACCACACACACATGGTTCAAGTCAAAGTCGGACAAGCCCTGACGTGTGTATGAACCAGAGAGCACCCCACCACCCCCAGAAGTTTCCTTTGTAACCCACCCCCCACCACCTGTCACTCCCCCACCAGGCAACTGCTAGCCTTTCCGTCATGGATCATTTACATTTTCTAGAATTTTATACAAATAGAACTATAGAAAATGTGCTTTGTGTGTGTCTGGCCTCTTTACTAACCATAGATGTTTTGAGATGCGTTCCTTTTAGTTGCCTGTATAGAGTTCCTTTTGCCTTCTTCCTGAGTAGTTTCTGTGGGTATATCATAGTTGGTTTATCTCGTCACCTGTTGATGGCTATTTGCATTGTTTCTAGTGTTTGACAGTTACAAATAGAGCTGCTGTGAACAGTTGTGTACAAGCCTCTGTGGATGAATGCTTTCATTTCTCTTGGGTGATGAGGAGAGGATGGCTGGGTCATCTATAGTAGGTTTACATGTAACTTTTTAAGAGACTGCCAAAGTGATGAGACCGTTTTACATCCTGAGCGCTGTGTGTGTGAGTTTCAGTTGTTGCACAGCCTTGTCAACACTTCGTGTGGTCAGCCCTCTTAATTGTAGATATTCTACTAGATGTGTAGTGGGCATTTCATTGTGGTTTTAATTTGCATTTCCCTAACCTCTAATGATGTTGAGCATGTTTTCATTTGATTATTTGCCATGACACAGTGTCTATTAAGTATTTGCCCATTTTTTATTAAATTGTTTCCTTATTGAGTTTGAGAATTCTTTATATATCTGGATATAAGTCTTTTATCATATAGGTGATCTGCGAATATTTTCTCCATTTGTGGCTTGTCTTTTTTTCTCTTGTTTTAATTGAGCATCTACGAGGTTTTCTGCTCATCAGCATAGAGATTTTTATTTAAGTCAGTCGTGTGGACAAACACTTCCCTGGGTAAAGTTTGTGGGAAAGAAACTCCAGACAAACAAACCTGCGAGGAGAATTACAGCAAAGCTGCCACTGCTCTTTTTGTTGTCATCTTAACAACAAAGTGACATTTGCCAGGGGAACTAACATCTATGTATTAGCCTGTCAGAGTCATCACCGTGGTTAAACTAATGTAATTGTGTCAACTTTAGATCTACCCTCTCCATCACAGATGGCTACTGAGCACTTGAAATGTGCCTCGTCTGAACTGAAACGTGTAAAGTACACCCCAAATTCTAAATATTTAGTAGGAGAAAAAGGAATGTAAAATAGCTCAATATTTTTTCATTACTGATTATGTATTGAAGTGACAATATTTTGTATATGTTTGCTTAAGTAAAAAATATTACTATTATTATTTTTTTGTGAGGAAGATCAGCCCTGAGCTAACATCTATTGCCAATCCTCCTCCTTTTTTCTCCCCAAAGCCCCAGTAGATAGTTGTGTGTCATAGTTGCACGTCCTTCTAGTTGCTGTATGTGGGATGCCGCCACAGCATGGCCAAACAAACGGTGAGTCGATGTGTGCCCGGGATCCGAACCCGGGCCACCAGTAGCGAAACGGGCGCGCTTAACCGCTAAGCCATGGGGCCGGCCCCCTAAAAAATATTATTAAAATTAATTTCAACAGTTTCTTTTTAATTTTTTAATATGACTACTAAAAATTTTTAGATTACATAGTGGCTCTTGTATATTTCTGTTGGACGGCGCTTTTTCTTTTCCAGGATTCCATCCAGGACACCACATGTCAGTTAGTTGCATGTCTCCTTTTTGCTGTGACAGTTTCTCTGCTTTTCTTGTTTTTGATGACCTTGACAGTTTTGAGGCATCCTGGTCAGACATTTCAGAATGTCCTTCGACTGGGTTTTGTCTGATGTTTTTGTCATGTTTAGACTGGGGTTGTAGGTGTTTGATGTAAGGTGCCCTTCTCGTCCTCTGGTGTGCAGGGTGCACACCATCAGCGTGGCTCATCACTGTGGATGTTGACCTTGGTCACCTGGCTGAGGTCGTTTTCTCCACCGCAGGGTTCCTCCTTTATTCCTCTTTTTCATACTCGAGGGGGAGATGTTTTACATGTTTAAAATTCTTCTGCATGGGAGATTTGTCTCTTCTCCCCCATATATTTATTTATTCAAGCATTTAAAAATATCAGTATGGACTCACAGATATTTATTTTATACTTTGGGTTATAGTTCAATCCTACTTTATTTATTTTGTTGCTTAAATTGTTCTTGAATTGTTCTCCTTGAGTGAGTTTTGGTAGTTTGTGTCTTGTGGGGAATTGGTCCATTTCATCTAAGTTGTTGAATTTATGGGTATAGTGCTGCTGATAGTATTTTCTTATTTTAGTGTCTGTAGAAACCAATGATCTCACTTCTCTTATTTCTGATATTGGTAAATTGTGTTTTTTTTTTTTCCTGATTGGTCTGGTTGGAGATAATCAATTTTATTGATCTTCTCAAATGAGCAACTTTTGTTATCATTGATCTTCTCATTTTTCTGCTTTGTATTTTATTGATTTCTACTCTGATCTTTATTATTTCTTTTCTCCTGCTTACTCTCAGTTTTTCTCTTTTTTTCCTTGATACAGAAGGTGAGGTAATTGACTTACGATCTTTCTGCAAATTGCATTCTACAAATTTTAATATGTTTTTTCATTTTTATTCATTTCAAAGTACTTTCTAGTTTCCCTTTTGATTTATTCTTTGACCCATGAGTTATTTAGAAGTTTGTTTTTAATTTCCAAATTTTTATGGATTTTCCAGATATCTTTCTGTTATTGATTTCTAACGTAATCCCATTGTGGTCAGAGAACATACTTTGTATGAGGTGAATCCATTCAAATTTATTGAGACTTTTTTTTTTTTTTTTTTTTTTTTTTTGTGAGGAGATCAGCCCTGTGCTAACATCCGCCAATCCTCCTCTTTTTTTTTTTTGCTGAGGAAGACGGCCCTGGGCTAACATCTGTGCCCATCTTCCTCCACTTTATATGGGACGCCGCCACAGCATGGCTTGCCAAGCAGTGCGTCGGTGCACGCCCGGGATCCGAACCAGCGAACCCCGGGCCGCCCCGCGCGCCAGAGCGCGCGCACTTAACCGCTTGCGCCACCGGGCCGGCCCCTATTGAGACTTTTTTTATGACCCTGGATGGAGTTTATCTTGGTAAATGTTCTGGGTGCACATTAAAAGAATGTTTTTTTTTCTGCTGTTGTGTTGTGTTCTTTGAAGTCAATTAGGTTAAGTTGGTTGGTTGAAGTCTTCCACGTTCTTACTAATTTTTGTCTACTTTTCCTATCAATTATTGAGGGAGAATTGTTGAAGTCTTTGTTTATAATTATGAATTTGTCTATTTCTCCTTGAGTTTCTCTCATTTTTTGCTTTATGTATTTTGAAGCTCTGTTATTATGTTCATAAGTGTTTATAATTGTTATGTCTCCTGGATGAATTGACCCCTTTATCATTATAAGGTGACCCTCGATCTCTGGTAATATTCTTTGCTTTGAAATATACTTTCTCTTTCTTACAACCACTTCAGCTTTTTTTGATTTGTGTTAGCATGGTATATCTTTTTTGATCCTTTTTCATTTAACAGATTTGTGACTTTGTATTTAAAGTGTCTTGTAGACAGCATATAGTTGGGTCACCCTTGTGTTTGTTTTTAATCCAATCTGACAATCTCTGCCTTTTAATTGGAATTTCTAGACTATTTACATTTAATGTTGTTATTCATTTGGTTGGGTTTAAGCCTACCATCTTGCTATTTATTTTTCTTCACTGATGAGACAAGACCCTTCTTAGTATTCAATAGTTTTATAATTAGCTATTTCATTCAACAGATATTTATTAAGCATTTATTATGTCCGAGTTTTAATTTGCACTTTTGGAATTATTAGAGAGAGACAACTTCCAGTTGTGCCTGAGATGGAATAATAGAGGTCAGATTTATTCTCCTGCCTGTTACAAACAAAACCCCAAAGAACCAGACAACGTGTAGCAATGGGTCTGATGACAATGTACACCTGGTAATGGAGGACAGAGTGATGATACCTAGGAGATTGGGAAGAAACTGAGGTAAGCCCTATGGTTGCCCCGACTTACTACCTGGAGAAAGTTTGCGGTCTGCAGTGCAGAGACAGAACTCAGGCAGAGCCTGGACATTCCTCTGAGTTCGGTGGAGGTGGTTATCCTGGGAGGCCAAGGTGGCTAGAGTGCAAGGACAGAGTGTCGGAGATGTTCACTAAGTGGTTGGATTGATGAGCCTGGGCCTCAGAGGGGAGGTCAGGGCTAGACATACACAGTTGGGGGTCACCAACATATTAAATAGTATTTGAAGGTTTGGGGTTCAGTGCAATTGCCCAGGAAGAAAGTACAGAGAAGAAGATTCAGGCCCCAGCCTGAAGTACTCCCAACATTGAGAGGCTGAGCAGGAGCCTTGGACTGTCACAGGAGCCAGGGGAACAGTGTTGCTATAAACCAGTGGTCAGCTCTTCTGAATGCTGCTAACAGGCGGGTAGATTAGGGTAGAGAATGGATCACTGTGTTCGGAAGAAGATGATTCTGATGAGCTATTTCATTGCAGTGCTAGTTTGTCCGTGTTAATTGGGTTTTTTAAAAAGGCTTTTGGGTACATGGATTTTTTTCTATGTAATTAATTTTTGTGTGTATTTAAGACACGTAGAGTTTAAAGATTAATTATAAAGATGGAAGCCACATTCCTACCCCCTCATTTAAAATACAGAGCATCTCTAGTAACCTGGGAGACCCCTTTGACGACTCCTGGTTCTGTTTCCTGCTTGCTCTGGGCAAGGAAGTCGTCCTGACTTTTGTGGCAGTCACTTTCTTGCCTCTCCTTATCGTTTTGCCACCTGTGTGTGCACTTCTAACAATAATAGATGGTTAGTGAGATCTTTAATTCAACATTTTACAGGTGAGATTGCATTGATACCTGTAATTTAAGTGTCACGTTGATAACCGATACCTCAGTTGTAACTGAGTTCACTCGTTGCTGTGTACTGTTCTATTTTTTGATCATACCACAGTTTATTCAGCCATTCTATTGTAAATGGATGTTTGGATTATTTGCAAGTTTTAGCTATTACAAAGCTGGCTGCTGTGAGCATTCTTGAATGTGTTTCCTCGGGCACATATGCAAGAGTTTTTCTAGAGTAAACACCAGGAGTGGAATTGCTGGTCCTACAATATCATCAACTTTATTAGGTAGTGCCTAATTGCTTTACAAAGTGTGCCAAATTATGTTCCTACCCCTGGTGTGTGAAGATTCCCCTGGCTCCGTATCCTGGAGCACTTGGCACTGTCTGACTTTAAAAGTTTTGCTTATCTGGCTGCTATAGGATGGCATCTCGTGGCTTTAATTTACATTTCTTAACTATTAATGAGGTTAGATATGTTTTTCTATGTTCACTGGCTATTGAATTTTCCCATTTTTGAATTGCTGGTTCCTGTCTTTTGCACTTTTTGGAAGGTTGTCTGTCACTTTGTTATTGATTTATAGGAGTTCTTTATATATTTAAATGTCTCTGCATTTTACATGCTACTCTTTTGTCAGTTATATATATTGCACATCTTCTCTCAGTTTCTGATGTGCTTTCTTTGTGTCGTCTTTCCTTAGTTTAAATTTCAATATAGACCTATCTATCAATCTTTGTTTTATAAAAACATGATGGTTAGCAAATGAGTTTTGTTTAAGAAATACTTCCCAACCCTGAAATCATGGAAGATAGTCTCCTATATTTTATTCTAAAAACCTAATAGTTTTTTCTTTTACATTTTGTTTTTAATTTACCTGGAATGAATTTTTACATATGATGTGAGGTAGGAGTACAGTTTCATTTATTTTTCATTAATGTGTCCAGTTTCCAAGCACCAATAATTGAAAAGTCTGATCTGAAATACTACTTGTGTCGTAAAGCAAAAATCTATATATTCATGTTTTTTTCCATTGGTCAAGTTATCTCTCCTTGCATCAGTACAAGACTGTCTTAATTTCTATAGTTGTATAATAGACATTGATGTCTCTTAAGCAGAGGGCTTCAAACTTCTTCTTCTTCAAGAATGTCCTGGCTATTTCTGAACTTTTTTCTTTCATAGAAATTTTAGAATCCAGTCCTCCCACCACCAAAAAAATTGATGTTTTGAACAGGATTGCATTGTATCTATAAATCATTTTGGTGAAAGTATGACATAGTTACAATATTGATTCTTTCATTCTGTGAGCATAGTATATCTCTCTGTGTTTACTTAGGTCTTTCTTAATGTCTTTCAAAGTCTATAATTTCTCCATGATAGTTTTGCACAACTTTTGTTAGGTTTATTCTTAGGGGCTTAATTTTAAAAAATGATATTGTAAATGATATCTTTCTTTAAGATATAATTTTCTACTTACTGATATACAGAAATGCAGTTAATTTTTATATGTTGATTTTGTATCCAGAAGTCTTGTTAAATATCTTATTATCTATTAATTCTAATAGTTCATTTGTAGGTTCATTGGATTTTCTGTGTACCTGTGTCTGGATCTTCCAGGAAGCAGATAGCATATGGAATTAGATACGCAAGAGATTTATTGGGAGGACTACTTGAGAGGGATGATGAGGAGGGATTCTGTGGAGCCTGGGAAAGCCAGCAGACCATGATTCGGCTCAGATCCTCGTGAGGAGGGGCGGGAACGAGGGAGGGAAGGTTGTGTGGAAGAGTCTCGGACTGCAGTGTGGGTCTGAGGACGTTTGGCCAGGCACCGGCAAGTCTCTGAGCCAGAGTTACCCATCAGAGGAGTCCTGTGTCTCCAAGGATGGGTCTATGTTAGTGTCCCTGCACCTCTTGGTCGTGGCTGGGAGTGGCCTGTGGGAAGCATGGCCTGGGCACGAGGCCGTAGTGGGTTCAGAGTGTGGCATTGGGTCTCAGATCTGACATTCTCTCAGGTGAAGATCTGGAGGCCCGTTTCCATGGCCCTTAGATCTGATTCCCCACACAGGTTTTGGGGGCTGCTGCTTTGTATTCCCATGAGCCTCTCTTCCTGAGGGAAAGCACAGAAGAAAGTGGTGAGTGGGGGGAGCCCCCGCCCTGTCACCGTGCGCCAGGCTGTGACTGGTCGTCCTCTCCCTCCTCCACTGTTCATTTTGAATTTTCCTCACCCCTAGGCCTCACTTTGGCTGATGCTGGTGGCTTGCTCACCACGTGGCCCAAACCTTCCTTCCTGAGGGGGCAGGGGGGAGAGATCTGAATCTTTGTAGTCCTACCCCTTTCAGGCCAGGGCTGCTGCATTAAAATGAGGCAGGGACATCTGGAGGTGTCTAGGTGGGGTCCCCGGGTCCCACATGTATTACTTCCTGTCCTGGTGTGTGTGTGCCATTCCCCCCTCCTGCCGTGTGGTGACTCCCCACCCGTGGTCCCTGTGCACGAGATGCCCAGGTGGCAGCAGCCATCCCCGTGGTCCTGGGAGCCTTGCTGTAGGGCACAGTGCCGTGGAGTGGCTCTCATCACTGTGCTCTGCAGAGCAGTGGCTCTGTGAGGAGCACCCGGGAGGCCAAGCCGTGTTCCAGACGGAGCGTGTGGCTCAGCCAGCAAGCCCTGGTCATGAGTCCACTCCCAACTTCCTGAAGCTCCCCTGGAGTGGCAGGCCCTGAGCCCTCGAGGGGGTATCTCTCAGTCTGGGCAGCTCACGTGTCTGTCCACGGCCTCAAGCAACGTAGACCGAGTGTCTGGGGTCGTCGTAGCTGCACTGGTTCGGGGCAAACTGGAAACTTCCTGAATGGCCAACAACAGAGGTGTGGATTAGTGAATTATTGTATGACCGTATGATTAAAGAGGATTAGATATTAAAACCAAGGCTATGGCAGGATATAATGATCTGTGATATTTTATTTATTTATTTATTTATTTTTTTGTGAGGAAGATAGGCCCTGAGCTGACATCTGCCAATCCTCCTCTTTTTCCTGAGGAAGACTGGCCCTGGGCTAACATCTGTGCTCATCTTCCTCCACTTTATATGGGACGCCGCCACAGCATGGCTCGACAAGCGGTGCGTCGGTGCACACCTGGGATCTGAACCGGTGAACCGCAGGACGCCGACGCGGAGCGCGCGCACTTAACCACTTGCGCCACTGGGCCGGCCCCCAATATGTGATATTTTTGAGACTGTTAAATGGTTAAAGAAAAACCAGACTTCAAAACAGAAAGTATGCTATATTTTTTTTTCAGTAGACAATCTGTTAAAAAAGTATATGTATACACATATATATACATGTATACTTTTAAATAAATATTCATATATGTAAGTATATATAAATTTTATTTACATATGTAAGTATACTAAATTTATATATAAATATAAATATTTACGTATATGTATATTAGCTTTATGGGGAGGGGGAGAGAGAAGGAGACTAGAAGATATGCCCCTAAAATAACAAGGGTTCTCTCTGATTACAGAGTTTATGGAGACTTTTGTTTTCTTCTTTGTACTTTTTTGTACTGCATGAATTTCATACTTTAATAACATGACGAATCATTTTTCTGAGTGAAATAGAAATAGGACCAATGTACGGGCTCAGAAAGCACAAGGGCGAGATCAATGGCTTGGGAGGGTCTATTGGACGCTGGCGTTGGAGGGAGAATCGATTGGCAGGGCGCTGTGAGTCCCCACGCCTGAGCGTGACAGGTTTGCAGATATTGACGCACTCAGTTCAGGTGATTTCCTCTTAGGCTGCACTGAAGAACCAGTAATATTTTTTGTTTACGTGTGTTTTTAGCTCCTCATCTCCCCGCTGTTTGAAAATACTGCAAAGTCTCCACAGTCAGCTTCGGGACGTTTAAGGACCTATTTGCAGTCTGGAGAGCCTGTTGTGTGAGCTTTCCGTGGCAGGTCAGCGATGCCCGGAGTGCGGCCGTCTGGGCTGGGACAGCCCTTCTCCCCTTCTGAGCAGCAAGGGGCTCTAACTGGGCTTTGGTGTCTAAGACCCTGTTGGATCAACGGCCAGACACCTGCATGTCTGAAGACACCTCCAGTGTCACCTGGCAGGTGTGTCCTGAGGGGTCACAGCCTCACCTGAGACCTTTTCTTCGTGTGTGGGCTCCCAGCATGCAGAGGTCTTGCTTACCCTGAGGCTCATGGGAGCAGCCTCTCCGTGGGAGGGACGGTTTCCAAAATAGTCAGCCCCTGATGCGTCCCAGGACCTCCTGCAGCTCGCCTGTCCCCGCACAGCCACCCCGAGGGGGTTTCCACTCCTGTGTAATTTGGGGACACCCGGGTACAGGAGGTGAAGTGGTCACCTGGCCTGGCACGAGCAGGCTGCCAGGCGCTCAAGTGGCTTCAGCCCCACCCCAGCAGTAAGGCCAGCCCTAGCTGGGCTGTGACCGGCACGGGTGCCCAGCCAGGGACACGCAGGGTCAAAATCCAGCCCAGCTCCCTCCACACGTGGGCCTGCTGCCTAGAGGAGGCGCTTGGGAGGGCCTGATGCTGCAGCCTCGTCCCTCCTGCCCCGGGGCCTTGGCACTCGGGCCCCCAGCCCAGCCTCTGCCCTGCTGGGAGCAGGGGCACATCTGCAGAGCTCAGCGAGGGGCCGCAGGGCGGCTCAGGAAGAAGCTGGGGAAGCATCACTTACACACACATCTCTCTGCGCTCTGAAAATATACCTCTGCTTTCCAGAAAATTGGCTCAAATGGAATGGAAATTTGGCTAAGTGATTATGGATATTGTTCTGTGGACGTGTTGCCAGGTGTCTCTTCAAGAAGAGAAATAAATTTGTATCTCTCTGCCTTTATTCTGGGCTTACGGTTTAGTAAAAATGCAGCGAGGGAATATGGCATAGCAGCCTGCCTGGAGCCGAGATCTACGCTGCTGACAAAAGCTTCAGACTGCCTTGTGTCACACGAGTTCGCAGGCTTCCACCCGTAATCTAACCCCATCACCCCTGAGAGACACCGGAAAGTCTGACAGCCTGCATTGGCCCCCACCCGGGGATGCAGGGGCCCAGCCTCCTCCCTCAGAACACCCTCTGCTTGTCCTTCTAGTCTGAAAGCTGGGGCTTGTGTCATTGGAAGGGCCTGTGAGTTCCCCGGCCACGGGACTTGGCTGGGGATGCCCGGGCCAGGTGTGGCCTGTCTCAGCCTCCACCCCACCTGGTGGGTGCCGCCCTGTCCTTCAGTCTGGAAAGCAGGCGCCATGCCTCCCACACTACCCTGCAGAGAGTGAGGTTCCTTCCCTTCGACGCCCATGATGTGAAGGGTAAGGTGTCCTCGCCTCTGGAGGCTGTAGCTGCAGGCCCGGTGCGGGGGTGGGTTCACCCCGCCGCCTGGGAGCCAGAGGCTGAGATGAATCAGACATCTGGGCCTGTGAGCAGTGAGCTGTCTCATCTCGAATCCAGAGGAGTTTCACACGAGGCTGCAGGGCAGATTCCACAAGGGTGGAGAAATGTGCTCCAACCGTGGGGCACCCTGGTGACCAGGCTACTGTAGGCAAAGTCTGGGAGCACCCTGAAAGAGGACTGAAGGATTCACACAGATTGACAGAGCAGCCCCTGAACTTGTAGGAAACGGAAGGTACGCCTTATTAATACTTAGAATCCAGACGGACTCTGGTGGTATGCCACTGTGCATATGTGGGAAGGACACATGTCATACACTGTCGTGAGCTGTCCCGAGGGGGTCCACAGCCCGCAGAGGTGCGGGGTCCACAGCCCTCAGAGGTGCAGGGCCCGCCCTCTGACACTTTCCTTTCGAAGGATGTTTCTGGTGGATGTGGAAATCTAGGCTGACGCCTCCATCCCTCTCAAGACCCCGTTTCATCTTCTTCTTTGTCTCAGGTGAGAAGTCAGTCGTATTTCGTCTTTGCCCCTGTGTGCGCTGCGTCTTTTCTTCCTGGCTGTGTTCCGGATTTGCTCTTTATCCTGGGTGTTCAGCAGTTTCACTGTGACGAGCCCTGGAGGGTTTCTTGGTATTTCTCCTACCTCGGGTGTGCCAGCTTCCTGACTTGGTGGCTCTCTATTGTTTTCTCAATGTCCTCGCCCATATTTCTTCATATATTTCCATGTCCCATTTCTCTCTCTCCTCTCTGGGGTTCCAATCACGTGCGTGTTGGGCTGTTAGCGTTTACGCTGGACCTCATGCTCTCTTCTCCTTCCCCTCTCGATTGTCCCTCATGTTCCAGTTTGGATAATTTCTGGTCACGTGTCTTCAAGTTCACTGATGCCTGCTGTGCTGCTTCCAGTCTGCAGAGAAGCCCACAAAGAGAATTCTCCTTCTCTGATTTCACATTTTTCATTTCTAGCATTTCCATCTGGTTCTGTTCATGGATATTGCTCTTTTTTTCCCATAGATTTTTTGACATACCTGTCATAGTTATTTTAAAGTTTCTGTCTGCAATTCCAGGATCCAGGCCATTTCCAGGTTTGCTTCCATTGACTGTTTCCTCTCTTGTTGGTGTCACATTTTCTTGCTGTTTATGTGTCTTGTAACTTTTTTTTGACTGTCAGAAGTCAGTTTGTCTCTGTGTAAGAAGAGTAGAAACTAGAAAGACAAATACGTGAGGTGATGGGTGTGCGAGTTAGCCAGACGGGGACCCTTCCACACTGTGTACGTGTATCAGATCATCACGATCTGTGCTCTGCGTGTCTTGCAGTTTTGTTCATCAGTTACATCTCAGTAAAGCTGAAAAAAGGATAAAAAGAATCTCGGGAACTGGAGTGGATGATGCTCACGCCCACATGGGCCTCTCCCTGTCCCCGCTGCAGTGGCTGAGTCACCTGCTCTGTAGCTGAGCTGGATTTGGCCCTCGTCGTTAATTTAGTTAGACTCAGTCCCCCAGAGGCTTCACGTTATTTGAGGGCTGAGTGGTTCCCTTTCGTCAGAGTGGTTGTGGGCTTCGTCTCAGTTCTGCTGCCTCATCTTGCCCCTGCCCTGCTCCCCTTCCTCCCCTGGTGAAGGCCTCCACTTGGTCCTCAGGGTGGGGTGTGCAGTGTCTGTGCGGCACCTGAGGGCTGGGGTCCCTCTCCGCTCTCCTGCCTTTAAAGAAGGCCTGGGGCCCCCGTGTTTCTCACCGCCCTGCTGCTGCGCCCTCAGTCTGCACGAGCTCGTCATCCTGTGTCTGAGGGGAGCTCTCTGCTGTCCCCCAGTCTTCCTCCCGTGGAAGATCCCTCGAGTGTGTGTGCAGATTCCCCTGCATCTGGCACGCACAGGCACTGTAAATAAACTCTCACTCCACTCCCTGCCTTCCCGTGTGTGTCACAGGTTTACCTCCTTCCGTCTTCTCCGTGTCTGGCGCCTCCTCCCGAACTGCTCCGCCGAGGCTGCGGCCGCGTGGGCAGCCCTCGAGCTCGACTGTGCAGAGGGTCTGGGCTGCAGGATCCCAGGGCGGGAAGAGCGCTCCTCGTGACCTTCTGCAGCCCATGTGGAAGCAGAAGTGTCAATTTATCATTTTAATTAGTGGAATCTTTACAATAGCTTGTAAGGAGCTGGGAAGTGACCCTGAACCTATTTGTGACATACAGAGGTTTGCCAGTGACCTCGGGGCCGTGCACTGAAAGGATTCCGAGCTTTTACAATGATTAGACATTCTATTTTACCAAAGAATAAATGTTCCAAATTTGCAGATCTTCTCGGTGAGGAGAAATGGCTCCCAGTCGTACGCTACAGAGCAAATATTTCCAACAGCATTGAAACACTCAGTCATTCCTGCAAAGGAGAACCCCGCTAACGGTGTTGGACAATGAGGAAGGAAGCAGCTACTTTTCAAGAGAAATGTGTCTTCAGAGAAAACATTTTGAAAATGAATGTTCGGAAATGTTATCTTATTGTTATGTGGTTTTGTTGCTAAGTGGGATGTGTGTCATTTATTTTTTAAAAAAGTTTGACTTAAACACTTAAAAAGCTTGTTTAAAAACTTAAACTTGTTTTAAAATATTCCAAGCAAAGGGTTTCAGTTGGTTGGATCCATTTGTTAAAACTGTTAAAATTCAGCACATTCTAATTAGTCTGGAGCAACAACTGACTGTTATCATGGAGCATAGAAATTTGTGGCCCAAATTTTAACAAAACCCAGGCAGCGTTGGTCAATGGGGTTGAGTAATGCACAACACGATTTAGAAGTAGTGCCTGTGATGCACCTCTCCGTTTTGGTCTACTTTTCCTTGTGAGGGATCTTTTTTCAGATGTGATAGTACTTAAAACTAAGTATCAAAGTTAACGGAACTTAAATATGTCAAATGTTTGTACTGTAAAGTGTTAAACCCAGTGTTTCATGAATAAAGAAGCATGGCACTCACTGAAATCATTATTATTTATACCATATTTTAGTAAAGCAAAAACATTAATAAATTGAAAATTTTAAAATATTTCATCCTTATCTCATCCTTCTAAAATTTCTAGTTTTTATACTATAATATGCATAATACATTCTTACTTCTTGTATACAGTTTGTAAATAAATGAACATGCTCGTTGAAACACATGCTCGAAGTTTTAAATCATAGTTCTCATTTTGAAAAGTTCAGAGATCACTATTTTTGATCAGTTCTTAATTGCACTATCAAGAGCACTGGTGTAGTTAGGATTTGGGGGGATTTGCAGATAATTTGTTAATCATAAAGTCCCAGAGGAGAACCATGATTCGTTTTCTTCACACCAATAGAACAGATTCAAAGTTACGCCTGTGGCCGTCTCTTTGGCTTGCGTCCTGGAGGTTTGCCAAGTGGAAGAAGAGGGGAGATGGCAGGGAGGACACCCTCGTCCTGTTGCTGCCAGAAAACGGAAGGTTAGGCTCCCCAGCCCAAGGCCTAGTTCTCAAACCCAGTCGGCGGTGTGCCTGGAGGGCTGTGGGAATCGGGGACTGGGCCGGACTGTCTGAGTCCCCGTGTGTTCGACTGAGACGGCTGAGCAAATGGGCGTGTCAGCCGTGCACTCAGCCCGGCGGCCCTGCTGCCCTTGCTGGGCTGGGTGCCCACCGGTGCGATATGTCTGCTCGGGTGGTGGAGGAACCTTGCTGCGTGAGGTCACCCTGCTCTGTTATACGAGTTCTCCACGCGGTATCCACGAGGGCCTTTTCCTGATGCTCCTGGAGCAAGGGAGGCTGCTGCATTTTGCCCTGGCAGGTTCCAGCGGGGAGGCTGTTCCACAGTGTAGGGGTGGGAGGGGTACAGGAGTGAGAACTCAGTGCTGAGTTCTTTTCCTCAGGGTGCAGGAAGACATTCTCGGATCCTGCTCTGTGCCTCGGTTGACTTGGTGTAACTTTGTTTCTGGGACTCGAGACTCAGGAAGGGCCAGAGGCCAGCAAAGTTCTCACGGTGCAGGGAGCTGGGGCCAGGCTGGCATAGCGGCTGGGCAGGTGTCTGGGGCCCCCATACGGAGCAGAAGGTCACAGCTGAGCTGTGCCACCTGGCACCCAGACCCCTGCCCACCTCAGCCCACCTGGTGACTGTCATCAGCACAATTGTGGGCCCAGCAGTGTGGATGCCCAACTTGAGACTGACAGTCTGTGCCCCGGAGAGCACTTCTGTTTGTTCTGGTTCTGAACTAAAAGATGAGGTAACAGGATTAAGCCAGTTTAGTCCTCAAGTTAAGTTCCCTGTGGCCGCTTGGTTTCACCACCCGGGACGTTGCTGACCGTGGCATCCGAGCGCCCGGCCCTGCCGCCCCTCCCATCCGGGGCCCCGTCAGCGTCAGGGCAGCTGCATCGTGATGTGCTGTGTCAACTGGGTTCTCACAGGTAACTGAGTTTAAGTCATCACTCCAGGAGCTGATATATTTTTTCATAACAATCTGCAAATATTTTATTAATTCCCTCTGAAGAGGGAAGAGGAGCCTTGCCTTGTCTCCAAGTGAGCACATAGCTCCTGGCCCGGCCCGGCCCACGCCGCTGCGTTGTCTCCCGTGTCGTTAGCTCGCCGGCTTTATCTGCATGTCCTTGTTTGGTATTTTGTGCCACTGTGTGGCCTTTTGTGCCAGGACCCACGTGGCTCTGAAGTGCCCATTCATCACGTCCCAGAGCCTTGTAGATGTCGTCATTCTCAGCGGTGTATAAACGGAGAAAATCGGAGATGCGTCGGTTAGCTGCCCTGCTCGTAACCTGGCGGAGGAAGGAGGGCACCCGAGCCGTGGGGGGCCCGGCTCCTGCCTTCTCTTGCTTACTGCCTGCCTGGGCTCATCATTCGGGGCCTCTACCCAGCTTGACATGGAGCGAACTCTGTGTGCTTGTCCGGAAACATGCTGACACAGGGTGTAAACACTGTGTCGAGGAGAGAGACCTGGGGGTGGCAGGGAGTGTGCAGGGTTGGACAAGGAGCGGCCTCCTGAGGAGCTCGGGCCAGGCCTGCTCCTTGGTGAGGCCAGCATCGGGCAGAAACGGCCAGGCCCTGTGTCACCACCTTGCTCGGTCAGTGACCGTCATCCCAACAGCTGAGGCCGATCTGGAGGCTGAGGGCTGGAGGCTGCTCCTGGCGGGGTGAGCGGCACTGCCTGGTGGGCCACGGCCCTCGCTGCTGTGGGCTGATCACCCCATACAGTGCGGGGCACACCTGTCCTGCTGAGGGACGTTTACAGAGGGCCATGGAGGAACCAGCCCTGTCGGTGCAGGTGGTCCTGGCCCCTCAACTGGTCCTCCTCGTCTCCGTCCTGCAGCATCCTTTCTGCTTCCCCCGCTCTCAGCATTGCCTCTGCTGGTTCTGGTGGCTTACCTGGTGGTGTGCCCCAAACCCTCATTCCTGAGGGGCTGAGGCCCAGCTTACCACACCCTTCTCAGGCCAGGTTGCTGCACCTGTCCATTCCAGCTGCCCCGGGCAGGGGCACCTGCTGTGAACTCCTCCCACCCCATCGTGTGACAGCAGCCCAGCCTCCTGCCGCCATCTAGGCTGGCTCTTCTGGCTGATGCAGCGTCTCCTCTTGTCTGCTCCTCCCCGGTCACCGGAAGCTCAGAGAGGAGGTGCCGCTTGTCGTTCAACGTCACAGGTGGGAGTAGGATGGAAGTGGCATCACCCAGCAGTGATGCACTGTCTGATGGGAATTTGTGTGTCCTTTATGCTGGGGACTGCAGTGGGTTCAGTGATGGCCTCCAAAAGATATGTCCATGTCAAATCCCAGGAACCCGCAAGTGTTACCTTATTTGGAAAAGTTGAGGTTCTTGAGATGAGGAGATCGTTCTGGCTTATCTGGGTGGGTGTTCTCCTGAGAGGCACACAGATGGAGCAGGAGGCCACGTGAAGAGAGAGGCAGAGATTGGAGGAAGTGCGGCCACAAGCCAAGGAAAGCCAGCAGCCCCCAGAAGCTGGAAGAGACAAGAAGGATCCTCCCCTGGGACCTTTGTGGGGAGCGCAGCCCTGCTGGCACCTTGATCTCAGGCTTCTGGTCCCCAGACTATGGGAGAATAAATTTCTGTTGTTTTAAGCCACCTGGTTTGTAGTACTTTGTTCTTATCCGTTAAAAGATCAAGTGGACACTGAGGGACAGAAGAGATGGACTCTGCTGGGTATCTTCTGTTTGCCTCTCCAGACACGCTGTCCGCCCTTGTCCACCAGCCCTGGGAGGCTCACCTTCACCATCGATCCCGTGAACACACTCCTGTACCTTCTAGCTTCCTGTTGGGTTTGCCCAACAGAAGTCAAGAGTCGCTGGTGGGAGACAAGAGGGCGGGGTGGGGGGGCCGGAAAGTTATGCCCGTGTTTCCCCCCCAAGTGTCTTCCTGTTGTCCCTCCATCAAGGCCACACCACGGCCCTGTGGCCCTCGCCTACATCTGGAGCCCCTGGGTTTTGGCAGCTGCTCCCTACCCTGGTGCTGATGGCCCCCTGCTCCTGCTGACGGCAGGTGCTCCTCCATCCCCGTTGCTTCCTCTGCCCACCTGTCTTTGCCCTATCGGTGCCCACGTTCTCGGTGCCCATGTTCTCAGCGCCCATGTTCTCGAGTGCCCACATTCTCAGAGTCCACGTTCTTGGAGCCCATGTTCTTGGGTGCCCACGTTCTCGGTGCCCACATTCTCAGAGCCCATGTTCTAAGAGCCCACGTTCTCGGGTGCCCATGTTCTCAGTGCCCACGTTTTCGGAGCCCACGTTCTTGGTGCCCACATTCTCAGGTGCCCATGTTCTCTAGTGCCCACATTCTTGGGTGCCCACGTTTGAGTATGCTTCCTGTTTCCTTATGAGGTTCTGACTGAGTTGACTTTCTTGTCCACTCAAGATTAAAGGCACCTAGACTTTTGGAGATCCTGAATATAACCTCTAGGATAAGTCGCATCTTCTTTTCTTCCTTTCTTTTACTTTGACCTTGATGCCAGGTGGCGAATAAAAACTGGCACAGAATTGACCGTTAAGTCTAGTATGAAGTCCTTCATTGATTTGTCCCAGCCTTGTGGGAGGGCAGCTTGGGGACATGGCTGCCCCATTCACCTGCACTGCTTCTTCGGTGACTGTCACAGCTCTGGTGGTGAGTGGGGGTCAGATGATCCTTCAGAACCATGGGAGGCAGCAGAGTCGCTGTAGAGACACTAGCGGTCCAGACCGTCCTGCTCTGTAAAGTGTCTGTCATTCTGCCACTTTCAGGGCTCGGCTGCTCCCTGTCTCAGAGGAGAGAGCGGCAAGGACTGCTCCGAATGGCTCACCGTCTTGGGAACCTTGGAGAGGGTGCTTCAGAGACCGCCATACCCCTCCTATGATGGCGTCTACATCCTGCAGCGTCGGCGGGGAGGTGTTTGCGGGTGAGCAGCAGGGCCCTCGGCCCTTGTCCCACACGCCCGTGAACAAGCTGGGCACAACGTGGAGTCGGCTCCAGCTCTGGGGGCGTGGGAGGAGCTGCCCTTTCTCCTATTACCAAGAGCCAGTGACTGGGGTGGAGGGCAGAAAGAGCTGCACAACTCCAGGTGCGACCACAGCATGTGGTTTATGTCATAAGCTCTCTCTGACTTTCAGTGGCTGCTCTTCCCCTGAGCTCATGCTGACCAGTTAGAATGGCCATGCCGGGTGTGTTTCTGAGGGCCACTGCTGCGCCAGGCCTTAGCCTCTCAGTTGATTCATGGGGCAGTTTGGGAGTCTGGGGGTGGTCTAGGGTGGCTAGGGCAATATGACCCTGGGGGGGGCTCAGGGAGGTGGCCGTTGACCGGCCCACAGAGACATATTTCAATATTGTAACGGCCAGTGCAGCCTAGTGGGGCTCAGCCCTGCTCCCCTCTCCTGCACGGCTGCATCCTCTGCCCCTCTCAGCTGACTGTTTCTTTCTTCTTTCCACGTCAATATGCCCATCTTCCAATCGCTCCGCCAGAGGGCCTCCACTGCTGCTTCTGTCTCGAGATGCTCCCCCGTGGGAACAGGTCTGGTCCGGCCCACAGCGGCCTCTAGCCCCACGGGGAGGGAATGGGGCCTGCTCTTCACCTGCCTTCTCTCCGGGGCGTCTGTGCCATCTCCAAGGGTTGCATCAGGCTGCTTTGGGACTCTGTTGGAATAATTCAGCATTGTGTGGTTACCCTGCCAGCCTGGACCTTCTGGATCTTTCTATCACAGGCCTTGGGTAGCCATTCCCCACCTCCTGCCTTCCTCCAGGGCCGGGACATGGAGTCAAACCTTGGGCAAGAAGATTTCCAGAGCCCTTAGATCGCATATGTGAATTTGGGTTGCATTGTTGCCGCAGGCCCAGGGCAGGCGTGAGCTGGTAGCTGCCTCTCTCGTCTTCATTTTCACCTCCTCCCCCCCCGCACACCCTCTGCGTCCACCCAGGGTTTAGGAGGTTTGCTGCAATTTAGGGATGATGTTCTTGCTTGTTGAATTCTAAAGCTGAAGCAACACAGCTGGTTAGTAAATCAAATTTGGTGAATACATCGGCCATTCTCTTTTAGTATTGTCTTTAGGTCTTATTTCTCATGTCTCCCTTCATTAGAGGTTTTTATTGTCCTCTCTTCGGCTCAGCAAAGACAATGAAATCTGCCCTGTTAATTTTGTAATTGAGGTCTTTGCAAACATATTGCCATGGCCATGAAAATGTGTTTACTCTCTGTCAGCTGAACACACAGTACAGTTTTCGTTGAATAAGCTCCAAGTGAAAGGCATAAATCAGAGTTTAGAAATAGAATGAGGGTTGGAAGAGCTTCGTATGTCAATAGACTAGTCGAGGATTAAATGACAGCAAAGCCCAGTGTTGCTGGTAAAACTCAACTTGCCCTCCTCAATATTTCACTGTGTCTACAGTTCATCTCTCTTCAAGGCCTACGGAAGTCTTCTGGCACAATGAGTCAGCATTGGAGGGGGAGACTCGCAAAGGAAATAAGATTGTAAAATGGTTACCTTTTTCTTTATTCAGAAGCCAAAATCTGCTCTTGTTGGTCTTTCCCATGTCTGTGGAAGGAAACAAAATACTTATCCACGCAGTGAGGCTTCGGGCAGAGTTCAGGGCTGGAGCCTGACGGAACCCATGACCCAAGAGCCGGCACGTCTGGGCCAGGATGGCGCTCCTGTCGGTGAAAACGAAGACACCTGAGGAGAGAGCAGAGAAGAGATCGCTGCGCTGACAGGCTGTGGTTAGCTTACACTCAGTGAAGTTGTATGATCCGGAGACAGGGTGGCGGTCAGTGGAGGCGGAATTGCCCAAGTGCTCGACTACAGGCGGAGACGAGAAGCAAGGAGAAACTTGACGGCACCTCTGGGGTGGAGCACCTTTTCTGAAGGGCTGGCACAGAACTGCGACTGAGGACGCCAACCCTCTTTAATCAACAAATCAATATGTATCTGTTGTTATAATTTACAAATTCTCATTGTACATATGGAAAAAACTGAGGTTTGTAGACACTTAATAACTTATCCGAAGGTCAGGCTACTATCCAAAATTCAAATCCAGGCCCCTGTCCACGTGTGGGGGTGCGAGGATGAGTAAGACCACGTCCTGCCTGTGAGACACTTCAGGCTACCTGAAGAGATGGGAAGCGTGGGAGATAACTGTAATAAGAAGGAGCAGATGGTGATGGCCGAGTGACACAGAGGGAGGCAGAGGTTCAGAGGAGTGAGGCTTCTAGGAGCTGGGGGAGACTGGATCAGGCTGGGTCTGGGGGGATGGGGCTGGCGTGGCTGGACAGAGGGGCAGCAGTGGTGGCGAGGGATGCACGGGGGAGGAAGGGACGAGGTTGCAGTCCAGCTGTCGGGCTGTGGTCTCATCTGAAGGTCGACTGGAGAGGGATCCACCCCTGAGCTCACCCACGTGGTGGGGCAGGATTCAGCTGGGTGGAAGCCTCAGTTCCTGTGACCAGAGACCTCCCTCAGTTCTTGTCACGTGGCCTCTTTACAGAGCAGGTCACTGCGTGGCAGCTGCCCCCGTCGTGAGTGAGCAGGAGAGAGAAGCACCAGAGGATGTCCCAAACAGAAGCCATGGTCTGTGAGTGAGCTACTCCTGGGAGGCACGTCCCATCACTGCCATATCCTGCCAGTTAGAAGCACGTCGCTAGGTCCAGCCCGCACTTGGGAGGGGATTACACACTGGCATAGCCACCAGGAGGCAGGGGTCACCGGGACATTTTAGGGGCCACCTACCACACCAGGCCTTTGTAAAACAACTGCAGTTTGGTTTGAGGTTAACTGCACGTGTGGAGACTATTCTGCTGGTCGTCAGAGCAGGAGACGCGAGGTGACTTAGGCAGTGGTGGTGGTTGTTGAATAACTGGCTGAAGGGAAGGTGTAGGGAGCCATGGGCCGGGAAATGGCAGGTCTGGGTGTGGGTCTTCCCTTCCCCCATCCAGCGTTTGCCTTCAGCCCCGCCCCCACCAGAGGTCTTCCCTCGGTGTGCCGGAGTGTCTTCTTATCCACTGGACCTCTTGTCTGTGTCTCGTGTTGTCTCAGGCCAACTCTTTCTCATTGAACACGACCTGGAGTCCCTTCGTGACCTTGGCTCCATGTCTCCTCAAGCGCTCTGGTTTGCTGATATCCTCTTGACTCAGCTGAACACACAGCTGGCCTGGCAGGTTCACCCTAGAGATGGCAATCGCCTCTTTGTAGACACTCCTCTTTTTCTGGTGTAGCGGCCCCACTGCTGCTGAGAGCTGAGCTCCTGGGGACAAACAGCCGGGTCGTCCACACCCTGTCACTAAGACACTCCTCCTAGGACCCCTCGCAGGATCTCACACTGACTCTTATAAATTTTGTTTTGCAGGACTCGGCCCATCATTCTGGGCTGCTGTTGATTAGAAATGGTTGCTTTCCTCAAAAGTAATGTTACTGTAGCCCTTGGGTGTCAGAAAGAACTAAGGACAGGTAAACCCCATCAAAATGCACGTCTGGCTCTTTACGATGTCCTCTCTCAGCATTCAGTAGGTGCATGAACACGGCAGTGGAGACGAGCTGTTCCAGCTGTAATTTACAGGTGAGCTGGGATCCAGGTGAGCTGGGATCTGGACGAGCAGGGAACTTGTTGCCTCGTGGGTGTGGTCAGGGAAGGGCCGGAAGCCGCACCCTCGGTGCAGGTGTGCTCCTTGCTCCCACCATTTCACCCATCTGTCCCCGTCCCACCTGCGTCCCCTGCCCCGGGCAGACCAGCAGAGCCTGGGTGGACGCTGGTCTCTGTGACATAGCCTCTGTTCCTCTCCCCTACTCGCCGTCTCGAGCGACCATCTCATGGGGTCACATGCCCCTCAGGGGACTGAAATTCAGTTCAGTTTAGGCCAACAGAAGGTTATGAAAATGTGCTGTTGTTCAGGGCACTGCGTGTGACACAAGTCAAAACTAGACAAACCGACCTGGTTGTCTACAACAATGAGTGGGTGGCGACCGTCTGTGACCCCTGATCACCCCACCCATCACAGCCGTTTCCTTGGGAAGCCTGACGGGGTAGTGTGGACACACGGAGTGACCTTCCTCAAAGTGCAGCAGGCAGCGTGCGTCTCCGGGGCGGCTGCGTGTTCTCCAGGGCGTGAGGGCTCTGGCTGCTCGGAGTTTCGAGGGCCCCTGCTGGCTGCCCAGTGTGGATGGCAAAGGGCCTGGCTCGGCTCACACAGCATGGCAGGTGATGGGGTGCTGGCAACGAAGAGAGGAGGCCGTGGGCGGGCCCTGAGCCCCGCTGCGTGTCAGCCACCAGGCTAACCCAGCTACTCCAAGGGACAACTACTGCCACCTCCCCGATGGAGACCTGAGTTTCAGAGAGGTCAGGGAATTGGCTCAAGGTCACACAGCTCGTAGCAAAAGCAGCTGTGATGCAGCCTGTCTGGTGCTCAGGGCCGTGCAGCCTCTTCACTCTCGCCTGCCGCCCCCTGCCTCTCCTCTCATGGGGAGATTAGGGAGAGGGCGCTGGAAACAGGGACTGTGAACGTCAGCACAGTGGTGCCTCTGACAGTGGGGCCTCTGGCTGGAGTCGGGGCTTCAGTCTGGTGCGGGGCCCTTCAGAAGATGTGGAAAGAGAAAGCCCGGCGTGTTGCCCCACAAAAGCATGGGGAAGAGGCTGGAGGATGTCAGGGGAGGGGTCGGTGCCCTCCGGCCCCCACACGCTTTGTGGTCAGTGTCAGTCTGTGATGCCCTCTGAGACCAATGGGGACACAGACAGGGAGTGACACGGGGGCAGGTCAGACACGGCCATCTCCTGGGTCGCCCCACAAGGTCGTCCTGGAGGCGGATCTGACCTGGCACGGTGCTTTCCCAGGCCGTTTCATGACTGACAGCCTTTCCAGCGACGAGGACGCAGGTGCAGAAGTTACCGGGGTTTTTAACGCTCCGCATCACGACGGTAGCATCTTGACTGGCAGCATCAGGTCCAGAATCGTGCATGACAGTAACTCGCATTTGCTGAACATTTTGTCTGAGCTCACATGCTGTATGCTGTCCACTCAGCGTCTCCCTACGTCTCCCCCACTCCTCCTGTTCACCTGTTCTGCAGGAGAGGAGCTCAAGGCTCAGACAGGGTAACCGCCATGTGTACGGTCACATGGATCCTGAGGGGTGGGCAGAGTCTCACCCTCGTCTATTTACTCTAAACCCAGGGGCTTTGTCACATGCAACCCCCCCTCCCCGTCTCCTAAGACCCTTTCAGGGTTGGCTCTGCCCGGTGCACCCGCTGCTCCAGCCTCTGGTGCAGCCCAGTGCCTTGGTCCCCAGGGGGCCGTCTTGTCCAGGGCCGACACATCCTTCTACAAAGGGTCTCCTTTTGGCCCTGCCTTACTCCATCAGAGTGAGTTGGGCATCTCATTTCCAGGCAGAGGAGGGAGGTGCGGGGGGTGAGGGCTTTCAAGGGGAGCACATGTCTGAGACGAGTCCTTGACCCCCACTCTCCACTCTGTGGCCAAGTCCTAAGCTGAGGTGACACCTAACTGACAAAGCCTGAACTTCCCAAAGGCACAGTGGTGGTCATTCTCAGGCGAGCTGTGGAGAGGCAGTGCAGGACAGTGACTGAGGTCCTGGACCCAGGAGCCAGGCACCTGGCTCTACCTCTGGGCCCATCCTCCCTCAGCCTTCACCTCTGTGCCTCCAGACCCCATCTCTTTAATAGCAGTGACAGCCATAGGACATGTAACCTGTCACTTTGGCCAGGCCACCATCCAGACGTTTGGTAAAACTCTGCTAGGCATGTTACTCTGAAGGTATGTTTTTACATGAGAATAATATTTATTAATAATTTTAATAATTTTATTTATTTATTTTTTCCCCCAAAGCCCCGGTAGATAGCTGTATGTCATAGCTGCACATCCTTCTAGTTGCTGTGTGTGGGACACGGCCTCAGCATGGCCGGAGAAACAGTGCGTCGGTGCACGCCCAGGATCCGAACCCGGGCCGCCAGCAGCAGAGCGTGCGCACTCAACCGCTAAGCCATGGGGCCGGCCCGAGAATAGCATTTAAATTGGTAGGATTTGAGCAAAGCAGATCACCCTCCATGATGTGGGTGGGCTTCACTATTCCGCTGAACACTCAAGAAAAACAGTGTCCTATTAAGAGGGATTCTGCCTCCAGACGGCCTTTAGAAATGAAGGCTCCAGACTCTTCCCACATCTCCAGCTCACCAACTGGCCCTGCAAATTTCACAATTGCCAGTCCTTCAATTGGGTGAGATAATTCGTTAAAATAAATCTCTATCTCTCACACACACATGCAAACAGGGACACATATCCTATTGATTCTGAGTCCCTGGAAAACCCTGACTAATACAGGTAATGAAAGTGTGATAGTGTGTGTCCTTCACAGGGCTACAGGGAGGATGGAATGGGTGATGGCAGGGTGATGGCCATGGGTGATGGCTGTGGGTGATGGTAGTGGTGATGGCAGTGAGTGATGGCAGTGGGTGATGGCAGTGGTGATGGCCGTGGGTGATGGCCGTGGGTGATGGCTGTGGGTGATGGCAGTGGGTGATGGCCGTGGGTGATGATAGTGGTGATGGCAGTGGGTGATGGCAGTGGTGATGGCACTGGGTGATGGCCATGGTGATGGCCATGGATGATGGCAGTAGGTGATGGCAGTGGTGATGGCCGTGGTGATGGCAGTGGTGATGGCACTGGGCGATGGCCGTGGGTTATGGCAGTGGGTAATGGCCGTGGGTGATGGCAGTGGTGATGGCACTGGGTGATGGCAGTGGTGATGGCTGTGGTGATGGCAGTGGTGATGGCAGTGGTGATGGTCATGGGTGATGGCAGTGGTGACGGCAGTGGTGATGCAGTGGGTGATGGCAGTGGGGTTGGCAGTGGTGATGGCAGTGGGTGATGACAGTGGTGATGGCCGTGGGTGATGGCCGTGGGTGATGGCTGTGGTGATGGCAGTGGGTGATGACAGTGGTGATGGCAGCGGGTGATGGCAGTGGTGATGGTTATGGGTAATGGCAGTAGGATGATGGCTATGGGTGATGGCAGTAGGTGATGGAAGTGGTGATGGCTGTGGGTGATGGCAGTAGGATGATGGCCGTGGGTGATGGCAGTGGTGATGGCCGTGGGTGATGGCAGTAGATGATGGCAGTAGGATGATGGCCGTGGGTGATGGCAGTAGGATGATGGCCGTGGGTGATGGTAGTAGGTGATGGCAGTGGTGATGGCCATGGGTGATGGCAGTAGGATGATGGCCGTGGATGATGGCAGTAGGATGATGGCCGTGGGTGATGGCAGTAGGTGATGGCAGTGGTGATGGCCGTGGGTGATGGCAGTATGATGATGGCCGTGGGTGATGGTCATGGGTGACGGCAGTAGGATGATGGCTGTGGGTGATGACAGTGGTGATGGCAGTGGTGATGGCCATGGGTGATGGCAGTGGTAATGGCAGTGGTGATGGGCATGGGTGATGGCAGTAGGTGATGGCAGTGGTGATGACCGTGGGTGATGGCAGTCATCATGGCAGTGGTGATGGCAGGAGGTGATGGCTGTGGTGATGGCAGTCGTCATGGCAGTGGTGATGGCAGGAGGTGATGGCCGTGGGTGATGGCAGTGAGCTCTGGCAGCAGTGTGACAGTTGGATGGAATGTGATAATCTAAATAAAGACCCCTGAGACAGTGCCTGGCACATAGCCAACCCTCAGTGGTGGTGGGGGGTGTCAGTTGTTCTTATTAATAGTGGCCATTATTTACTCAAAATTGTTATTTCTATTTTTCATAATTGCATAAATTAATCCTTAGAACCACCTGTGAGCTGAGTGCCACCGTCTCCTATTTTGAGTTAAAAAACCCGTAATCAACTCTGGGGATGTGGTCTTGCCCAGCACATATGGGGTGGCCAGCGGCGGCGTTGGGTTCACCCTGCCGTTCACCCGCCTGGTCCAGCCCCTGGCCTCCCCTCCTGTTGGACACGGTGAGGGACTTCCCTGCTGGGTGCTGTCTGCCGGGCTCCTGCTGTGTGGGGCTGTCAGAGCCACCTTGTCAAGCTCTATTATCAGTGATTTAGAATTGATCAGTAAAAGTGCATTCGGAGTTGAAAACCATCATGTGGGACCTTTAGCTAAAAAACATTTTCTGACAAATATTTTTAAAGTCTATTTGGCCATTTAAAAGGTAATGTTTTTTTAAGAAGAGTTTTCTGGGCTTGACACTTTTAGCCTCTTAAAGATTCAAATGATATTTTTTCTCTTTCATATAAAACTATGCAGCAATTTAGTCTGTCACAAGGAGCAATCCTTCTTTGGGTCTAAATGAAACATTAAGGACAGAACGGATAGTGCTGGGACATTGGCTGCTGTGCATACATGGAAATGCTGCTAATGAGAGTCACAGCAGAGCTGTGAATCCTGCTCGGACTTCAGTCCCGGGGGTCTCAGAGCCTCGCTCGGGCTGGGGTGTGTGGTGGAGCCACCAGCCACATAGGTCATTTACGTTTAAATTAATCAGCATCAAATAAAATTAAAAATTCAGCTCTCCAGTCACACGAGCCATGTTTCACCTGCTCACCAGCCCCGAGCGGCTAGTGGTCCCTGCCCTGGGTGGTGCCGCGGAGAAGACTTGCTTCACTGAGAAATCCCCTTGGACGATGTGACCCTAAGCAGGCCGGCTGTGCCCTCGGTCCGAACCCAGCTCCTGCCTGATTTTGTAAATGCAGTTTACTGCACACAGCACACCCGTTTTTTATGGACTATGGCTGCCTTTTTTGTGTGTGTGGAACGCTCCATGAATTTGCGTGTCCTCCTTGCCCAGGCGCCAGTCTTCTCTGTGTCGTTCGTTTCAGTGTCTGTGCTGCTGAAGTGAGCATGGGCTGCCTCTGCACTACCATCTCGGAGCTGAGTTGCAGCACAGACTTGCATGACTGCAAAGCCTAGAATATTTTCTATCTGGTCTTTTACAGAAAATGTTTGCTGACCCTGCACTAGACCACAGGTTTGTGGTCAAACTGGGTGTGTCTGTGAGGGCGCTGTGGCGAGCTGACTGATGCCGGCCACGAGGGGCTCTTGAGTGCTGGCCTCCTGTGATGTAATGGAGTGGACAGGTCAGGATGTGCCATGGCAGGGGCACGGGGGTTTCTGTGCACAACAGTTCAGGCACAAGTCCCAGAGCAGGCTGTTGGGGTGGGGGACGTGGGGACAGACGGCCGCGAGTTTGCACGCACAGGTGTGCATGTGTTTTCGTGTGTGTGCATGCGTGTGCACAAGTGTGTATGTGCATTCCTGTGGGGTGCACATCCAGCCTGCCTGCAAGCAATGCTTCCATGGGCAGTGGCAGGACAGGCTGTGTTTCCTTTTCCAGGGCAGAGGGAGAGGTAGGACCACACCAGAGCAGAAACCACCTTTTTCACAGGAAAAGGCCACCAGGTTATTTTCCAGAGAGACCGCGGGTATAATAGGCCTCCTGGCTCACTGTCTCCTGGGGAAAGAGGTGCTTTATTCCCAATTGTACCAGGAGCCAGAGTCATCTCTGCAGGGCTGTTTCTAGAAAATGAAGTTCACTGGAGCGGCACAAACTCCAGAGGAGGGGAAGCTCCCACTTGGAACCAAAGCAATGACGGCGACCGGCGCTGACGACGAAGTCTTCCAGAGCCGAAGTCGCATTCGGACGCACGTGCCGCAGTGTGGGGCTTAGGGCCAGCACGGCTGTGAAGGTTTGTTTTAGTCACTCGGGGGCTGGGCTCAGCTGGCTGGAGAGCGAAGCTGTCGGGCCAGTGAGAGGCCAGTGAACCACTGTGTTCCGTCCACCTCCCCATGGGAAAGCCATGTGGGGGCACAACGGAGGAGCTCACTGACAGCAACCGCGTCCCGCAAGGCCTGTGTGGGAGCTCCACGCAGGCGGGGTCTTCGGGAGGTGGGTGAGAGTCCTGGAGCAGGTGCAGCTGCAGAGCGTGTGCTTTGTGAGTGAAGTAAAGGTGTGCCGACGTGTGCTCAGTGAAAACACGTAGCAGCAGAGACGCACTGGAGTCGTCTGTGTGGAAGCAGACAATCGGCTCTGTAAACGACCATCTGAACTGCGGACTTCCTCGAGTTTCCTTCTCCTTAAAACGAGTTTAAAGTTTCTCACTCGTATCATGGCAGGGTGGGAGGACCCTTGGATCCCTTGGCCTCTGACATGTGATTCTCAGAAGACGCAGGATGGGAATCTGTTTCTCTAAGCACAGCCGTTGGCCTGTGATGCTGACTTTGTGATGGAGGGAACTTCCTCTGGAATCAAAGTCAGGAGTTGAGGGGGATCTTGGACAAAGGTACGGATGACAGCCTCATTTCACCTTGGTGTGTGTTTTAGAAATAGAACAGCCTGAGGCAGTGTCTCTCAACCTGTGCAGGTGCTGGAATCACCTGGAATAACATAGAACATGGGGCCCGAGTACTTTTGCTTTTTTTTTGCTGAGGAAGATTCGCCCTGAGCTAACATCTGTGCCAGTCTTCCTCTATTTTGTATGTGGGTTGCCACCACAGCATGGCTGATGAGTGGTATAGGTCCATGTCCGGGATCCAAACCCACAAGCCTGGGCTGCTGAAGCCCAGCATGCCGAACTTAACCACCAGACCACAGGGCTGGCCCCAGTGCTTTTGCTTTTAACAAGCTCCCTTGGGATGTGGATGCTGCTCATCCAGGAACCTCATTTTGAGACCCACTAATCTGAGCGACAGGTAACCAGCTATATCCTGACGCCTGCAAGGAACACAGGGTTTTGCTGCAAACAGGCTTCTGCACTTGGGGTTGGGGACGGGATAGATCAGAATAACCCCAAAGGAAAATATGTTGCACATATTGGTGGAGAGTGTTGCGGCAGCACCAGGAAGGGCAGAGCTGGTCCCAAGGCATTTGCAGGCATCCAGCGCATCTGCAGGGAGTTACGCCTCAGTGTCTCACCATCACAAGTCCAGCACTGCAAGGATCTGGGTAATACCAACTACAAACCAAAATAACAAGAGCCTCTGGTCAGCAGAGATCATCCTGAACTCTGTGTAGTTTAAGGATTGAGTGTTACTTCATTGCAGACAGAGGGACTGAGAGTTCTCTGAGCATTGCACAGTAGCACCAATATCGGTGGATGGCTAGGGCACATGTGCCAGGAACAGCACAATAAGACCTGGTTGTTGGAAGAACCGAGGGAGCGGGCTCAGGATCAGGGTAAGACTGGTACCCACACGGCCTTGGCAAGGTGCTTTGCAGAAGGAAACATCTCAATACGTAAGTGGTGAATGAGTGGGTGTGTGCATGAAGGAATTGCTGGCAAAGGGCTCTTCCTACTGTTGAGGAGGAAATGAAATTTAGCATTAGAATCACAAATAATTACACCCATACATTATCTGGAATTTCTCTTCTGTGTTTGTGGATTAAGTTACCTATCAGGAAACTATGTATTTTTCCTTTTGTAGTTTGGGTTTCTCAATCAATTGTTTTGTTGTTCTTTAAAGGGCTGATTTAGAATCCATTCTCATACAATTAAACAATAGATACCTAAAATAAGAGTAAAATTACTTGATATTGCATTTTTATTAGATTTACCTGGGGAAAAACTTATATTTGCACCAGACATGAGAGAAAAACTCCTTACTTGCTTCCTCATAGTTTCTTCCATAATTCTTAGGAGATGTTGATAGTTAATGACAAATTCCCTGCACATCAAATTAAAATAGATTCTTTACTGTCTTTAATTTTCTGTGTGTATGTGTGAGGAAGATCAGCCCCGAGCTAACATCTGATGCTGATCTCCTCTTTTTAGTGAGGAAGATTGGCCCTGAGCTAACATCCATGCCCATCTTCCTCTACTTTATATGGGACACCGCCACAGCATGGCTTGACAAGCAGTGCGTCGGTGCGTGCCGGGGATCCGAACTGGCAAACCCCAGGCTGCCGCAGCAGAGCACGCGCACCCAACCACTTGCGCCACTGGCCCGGCCCCTTTACTGTCTTTAATTTTTCATTCTTCTCTTTCCTTTTAATCTTCTTCACGTCTTTAGCTTGACACACAGTAGCAAAGGTAGCAATCTACTTTTTCTCCTTTCTTTGGGACACATGTGGAGCAGACACCGATGCACATGTGGATTAGAGTCTAATGATTATACAACTTTAAGCCTCTTGGAGGATGATGCCCAATCTAGGGCATGGGCTGGGGTGGGAGGGGGAGTTCTTGGATAGACTGATCTATGGTGAATTGGGGGCAGTGAATGATTCAGGGGAATCTCCCCTCAATTCTATGAAATAACTCAAAATGTTCCCTCATGATAGCCAATAACACTGTTTTCAGATCAGAAAGACCAAAAGTTAACAAGAGGGAATACTGTTTTGTGCTATTTTTCTAAATATAAAAATAGAGAAGTCATAAATCTTTCCTCAAAATATTTTTTCTTTCATTATCTATTCTTACTGCCCAGGATAGATCAATGTTTCTCAGAGTTCCACTTCTGGAAGTGGTGAACTAGATTGTAGCAGACCAATTATCCTACTGAAAACAACTAGTAAACCTTGTTAAAACACAAATGTGTAGCTTGGAAAGCTACCAAGAACTTGAGGGGTCAAGATTCTAGAGAGAAGGAAAATTCATTGATGTGAGCTTTATATTCTAAGCCCATCATCCCCCATGAGGCATTTATTAATTCTTATGCAATCACAGTTAGAGAGCCTGAGAAGCATAGCAGAAAGTGGATGCTAAGAGGCTTTCAGTAATATCCCAGGGCTGGGAAGACAAAAATATGAGTTCAGGGCTTCTGAAACAGCCAGGACTTGAGGTGCCAGAGAGAAAGCACGTGAAGTGTAGTGAGTCTAACCATTTGATCTGTTTGTCCCATCGAAGCACTCTCTAAGTCCTTAGCTGCACATGCTGAGATAAGGTGAGCAGAAAGTGGTAGCCAAGAGGCTGAGCAGCTGAAAAAAGCTTTCAAGCAGTCTCACAGTGTAAAAATAAAAATGAAATTCTGGTAAATTCCTGGTAAATTGCCTGCTATTTAAATTGGAACTCCTGTAGAAATAAAAAAATAAGAGAAACTGGAAATAGACCAGATCTTACAGACTGAAGCCTAGTGTCAAAATAACCCAAGATGATCTGTCCTTATTCTAACTGGATGCCAGAACTAAAAGCCCTCCACAGTTTCTGCAGTTTTTCACAACACAAAGTCCAGCATTTGGTCAAAAACACCAATCATACCAAGAGTCCAGCAATAGAAACAGACTCCAGGTAGTCTAGATATTGGAGTTATTGTATACAGTAAAAAATAACTGACTTATATAATTCAATAAAACAAATGACAAGATGGTGAACTTCACAAAGAAGTGAAATCCATAGAATAGAATCAAATGGAAATTATAGGATTAAAAAACCCAGTGATTGAAATTTAGTACAAAATAGATAATTAGCCACAGCTAAAGAGAGCAAGTTATCTGGAAATAGGTCAGTAGAAAATGTCTGGATAAAAGCCAAAGAAAACAAAGAGTGGAAAATGAAAAGAATTATAAGAAACATATAGGACACAACAAAAAGATCTAACATGTATAATTGGAGAAGGGGAAAGAGATAAAATCGTGCAGAATCAATAATTGAAGAGATAGCCAAGAATTTTCCAAAACTTACAAAAGAAATCAAGCCATGGATTCAAACATCACTACGAACTCCAGTATAATAAATGCAGTGAAAATACACCCACGTACATCATTGTAAATCTGCTGAGATCAAAAGACGAGGAGAAATTGTCAAAAGTGCCAGAGGGAAAAAAGGCACATTATTGTCAAAGGAGCAAAAAGAGCCCTGACAGAGACAGCAGACTTCTAGAAGGAAATTATGGAAGTCAGAAGACAATGGAAACTCATTTTTAAAACAATGAAAGAAAACTGCTAACCTAGATTTCTATATTTAGTAAAAATATTCCTCAAAAATGAAGATACAGATATTTTCAGACAAATAAGAACTTGATAATATATCTAACAGACCCACACTAAAATGCTAAAAGGAATTCTTCAGTCATATGCAATATACTATCAGTTACAACCATTAAAGTGCACAACAAAATAAAGATCAAAGGGTAAATCTCCATGAATATTAACTGTATAAAACTCTATAATGTTTTGTAGCATTTAAAATATATGTACAATTAAAATTCATGATGAAAATAATACAAAATATGGTTAGTAAATAGGGTTAAGTATTCTCCCATCCTTGCATTTCCCAGGAAGTAGTAAAAGTACTAATTTATTTTCAACTACAATAAGTCTAGGATGCATATTGTAATCTCTAACATAACCATTGAAGTAATATTAAAAGAATGTATAATTAACAATCTAATGGAAAAATGGAGTGAAAAAATACTTGATTAATCCAAGTAAGGTGATGAAGGAGAAAATTCAGGTATGTGAGACAAATAGAAAACAAATAGTAATATAGTAGGTATAAGTCCAGCTATATCATTAATTATATTTAATGTAAATGGATTAAATAATCTAATTAAAAGACAAAAAGACTGAATTAAAAAAATACATCCTTCTATATACTGTCTAAAAAAAATACATTAAATATAATGCACCGAAAAGTTGAGAATTGCAGGATGGAAAATGAAATACCATGCAAACATTAACCAAAAGAAAGTTAGTATGGTTATGTTAATATTAGACAAAGTAGATTTAAGGCAAAAAGAAATACTACAGATAAAGAGGAACATTTCACAACAAAAAAGGCTTTGATCCACCAGAAAGATACAACAATTTAGTCTTTATGAACTCAATAACATAGCTTTGAAATATATAAAGCAAAATTGACAGAGCTGTAGAGGAATAAATCCCTCACAATCACAGTGGGGAACTTGAATGCACCTCCCTTAGAAACTGATGGACTAAACAGGCAAAGATCAATCAGAAAAGAGAAAAGGTAAACCATGCCACTGACTTTGTAGGGCCCTGCACCCAACAACTGCAGGATACATGTTCCTTGCAAGTTCCAAATGGAACAGTCACCAAAATTGGCCATGTTTGGTCATAAAGCAGGCCTCAAGAAATTTCACAAAATTGAAATCATACAGAGTAGATCAGTATTTTTCAACATTTTTTCCAATCCATAAGATGTACTAGGGGACCACTCTGGCTCCCAGGGTGGCAGTGCCCATAGTCACCCACCTGTGCTTCTCACCTGCAGAGGGTTGAATCTTCTCTGTGGAGCGCCTTTCCACTTAGACTTGGGAACCAGTGAAAGGCTCACTTCTAGCTCAGAGGCACGTCTTTAATGCTTACTGCCCGTAAGCCAAGTCACCACTTGATTTTTGCTAGCTATTTCTAATATTTATGTTTTTATTCATAAATTTAGTTCCTCAGCTGTACTTTAAGCCTTTTGACAGTAGGGACAGAATGTCCTTACAGCATTCAGAAGCAGGCCTGGACACTCCATGACTCTCAGTGACACTGAGAGCCAACATTGGACTTGGCTGTTTTTGATGCCATCACTGAGAGGAGACATTTTGATGTGGTCAAACTATGAAATCTTAAACTTTCAGCTTTTGAAAATCACTGCAATCAGGGATCCCACAAGATCAGGAACAGAGTGAGGGAGAGGGAGAGGCCAAGTCAACGATGTTTTTATATTTTGTCTTATTGAGGTCAGTCCTGCTCTGTCAAAGTTCCCCTGGGGACAAGCATTGGAAGGTCCTGCTTGGATACAGTGATGCTATTGACTGTTAGAACATCCAGCAGGAAGATCCCATCCTGAGACAGAGTGTTGGGTCCACCATGGACCACGTGACAGTGTGACAATGAGAAAGCCACATACTATCTCCGGGTGGAGGTAGCATGGAGGTGACACCTCCGTCCCAGCACTGTGGTGAGGGCTCAGTGGCATTATGTGCATGGAAACAACTTCCAAATCACAAAGTACTCAAAAAATTTTTTGTGAGATTCAAGCACAAAACAGAAAAATTAAAACTATATGCACAAAACCAGAAAAAAACTCCAATACTGAAATATCTATTTATTGATAGAGAGGCTGCAGAATGGTGGTGTAGAAATAGGATAGGGTTGCAAATCAGATATTTCCATCCTGCTCTGCCACCAACTTACTTGGCAAGTAGCAAGTCTTGTGACCTCTCTCTGCCTCAGTTTCCTCATTTGGGATCATGGGGTTGGATTAAGGCCTCAATTCTCTGATTCCAATCCCCAGTCCTCTATCTTACAGTTGACTTGATGACATTAGGGAAAGAGAAGATAAGACTTTGGTCTCTCTTGAGAAGAGCCCATAGCCAGCAATTACAAATAAAATGGTTTACTGTAGTTCATTTTCCAACTGCCTTGAAAAATGGTGTCTTAGAACAAATACCAATCCATTGCCAAGATCGTACCTAGGGACAGGAGTTCTCTATCCAGGGTTGTTCTCAGACAGTATTCACGAACTTCCCCCGACTTGCCATTGTGGAGAGATGGGACAACTACACTTATCCTGAGTGACTCTTTCCAGCGTGGTCACCTCACGAGTCAGCAGAGATGTAACCTGCCTATGTGACCTGAAAGATAGGTTCCAGTCACCCCCAGAAAGTGCTGTAGGGCGAATACCCCATTTGGGGCACGCTTTCACCTCCCACACCACAGAGACCCAATCGGTGTTTTCCCAGGCCTGGTAAACGTGATGGTGCAGAGAAATCGTGTGTGTGTTTTGTACACGTGCGTGTGCACTTTGCAGCGGACTACAGGAGGAGGGGTGGTTGGCTGGCTTTCAGGCCTTCATAAACTCTGGTTGTTAAATGGACAGAATTCTCAGAAGCTCTGAGGTTAACTTTCCTCAAACCTTATTCTATTAGAAGACAGGAACCTTTCAATGCTCTTCTTCTCAGACTGGATAATTTTTTTGTTTTGTTTCCTTTAAAAAAAAAATGAAAAGAAACCCGCATACCCTCTAGCTTAACATCTAAATAAATGAACTCTACTTGGGCTTACATGAATAAAACAACTCTCCTCCTAAGGAATGGCTAACGATACATATGTGTGTGTACATATATGTCCTTTATTGCTAAGGATGGGGTGGGTAGGTGTGTTCTCATGCAGTCTGGACTTCCTGCTTTAGGGGGCTCCCTCAGAGCTGACAGCCACGCTGACCACTCTCTGCTCCTCTTCTGAGCCTCACGCCTCCTCTTCCATTTACTGCAAAGAGTGTCCTGTTTGGAGAGAGATTTTCTTGAGAAATGTGAGGTGTCCCACTCATTCCATAAGCTTGCATTTCAGACCCCCCCTAGAGCCCCGCAGCTGCAGGACTAGAGAGGCCGGAGACAAGCTTCATGCGTCCCTGGTCTGTGGGCCGCAGTCAGAAGAGCTGTGTGGGCTGGAAGGAGATGGAAGAAGAGAGAGTCCTGGAGGGGTGGGGATGAGGCCACTGGGGATATTCTGAGTTGAAGGTGCTGCACACCACCTGGAGATGCTCAGAGGGTGTTAAAGACGCAGGACAGAACCCTAGAGGTCGGGCTAACAGGGCAGTGTTTGCATGGAGGGAAAAGTGGAAAGTGGGGTTTAGGTGAAGAGGGCAGTGAGTGAGGAGGGGGAGAGAAGAGAACTGGCAGGATCTTGGGGAACAAGAGGCCGTGGCCCAGACGGAGGAGGGGCCAGCAGAGAGGTGGGAGGAGCCAGGCGGAGGCAGTCACAGGGACGGAGGACAGAGTGGAGGAGGGGCATCCACGGGGCCAGGCTGCGGTCTGCTCTCCCCAGCTAATCTGTCCCCTCCAGCGTCTCATTTCCACCATCTCTGCCTCAAAACCCAGTGGGACTTCTCTGAGCTCTGCTGGGCCGGGCGGTCCCCTCCTCCCCCAGGGGTGGCCCTCTGTGGAGCCATTCCTGTGATGTCAGACCAAGACTCTTGGTCCTCCCTGTCCAAGCACTGCTGGGGCCCCAAGCCCCGTACGCCCACTGTCCTTCACAGAGCTTCCATTGCCTGTCCCCAAACGTACAGGAGCTTCGTCAGGTGGAGAGGCCCCGTCCTTAGACACTTGGGTTAGGGGAGACGCTATTGTTCTCGTGTCGGAACACTCAAGCGCCAGGGAGCTGGGAGTGTGGCAAAGTCTCCCTGGAAATCTCTGTCTAGAGCAGCAGAAACTGGCTGGATGACAGTGCAGGCTGGTAAACGTGCAGCAGGTTGAGCAACGCTAACCTCCCTGTTTCCTCTGGTTGTGTAGGACGGTCCTGCTGAGGAAGGAGGTGCCGACCGTGGGGCTGGGATTTCGTGGCCCCAGGACTGGCTCTGACCCCGCAAAGTCTAAAGTTGGGGGGTCCCACTTCAGAGCAGCTCCTGGCCTGTGCTTGACAACAACTTGTATGACTGGGAGGTCTCTAGGGACGTGTCTGGGGAGTCCATCCTCATCGGCATTTAGACAAGGGACAAGATGGCAGTCTTGCCTCGTTGAGGATGACAGGGGCTTGGAGGGGTGGCAGACGGGAAAGTCAGGACCCAGAAATTTCCCGACAGGCTGGAACGGTGAGGCACATCTAACCACCCCTAGAATGTGGGCTCATGAGGGCAGGGCTCTGTGTCTATGGGGATCAATCCCGAGAACTCAGAATGGGGCCAGCGCACGGCAGGTGCTCAACAAACATTAGATGAAGGTTGAGGGAAGGTGACCAGGTTTAAATGTTTGGTCCTGTGCCTGGATCTGCAAAAAGCCAGCTGATGTGGCTTAGCACAGCCCACATGCCAAAGCCTTAGAAGTTTCCACTAATGTTAGCTTGAAATTGATGGTGTGATGTGTCCCAGAACAATGCAGACTCAGGGTGGACAGACGTGTGGTATGTAGAGTGCTGGATGCTGATTAGAGCCATCAGCGTGACTGTGGACGTCCACCTCAGACAGGCAGGAGGACAGGAGGAGGACTGGCCTGGAGAAGAGGCTCAGAGGTGTTCTGGAAAGTTCCAGGGAGAAGTGTGGGGTGGGGGCAGGAGCCACGGGAGGAAATGCGTGGACTAACCTAAGCAGTTAGGAAGTGGTACCTGAAAAGACAGTGGGGAAGGGCGGGAGGGAAGGGGCCCCACCGATGTGAGGCTCAGCCCCAAGGGGGAGGCCGCCTGCAGTGAGGGGCCGGTCTGACGGGAGGTTTGGGGACCTTCCTGGGCCTGGGCACAAGGGGCAGGCACCTGCTGAAACTTTGGTGTGTGACAGTGGCCTCACGTGCCCCAGTTACTCCTGGGAAAGAGGAACGGCCCTCGCTCAGTTTGGCTCAGGAGGGAGAGGGGACACCCTTGTACGTGGCCCAGGACTTCTTGGATGTGGACTCCGGCCAGTGTCCCGCACTGACAACCACCAGGACACTCCTGTGTGGTCCCGGCTGGTCCACCCTGGGCCTGACAGTCACCTGCTCCTTCAGGGAGCTGCTCACACGCACGCACGTCCCTGGAGGAGACGCCTCCCTTCTCCTCACACCAGGGACAGAAATCCCAGCACGAGGGGCCACTTATCTGTTATTCCAGTTTACCTGAAGGTTTTCCAATATTTTGAAGGATTTTGTCCAGAACTGATAGTTTTTCATTTTGGTCTTTTTTTGATTTCTTCTTTACTGTGGGAAAAGTAAGTACAACGATCAAGCTTTGGTAAATAATCAAGGCTGATCCCAAACACCTTTTCTTTTCGACTTCAGAAAACTTAGCTCAGAGAGAGCAGCGGCTCACAAGAGCACGCGACGGTGGCACAGCCTCAGATGAGGCCATTGAAACATCGTTTCCTTCGATGAGCCCAGAACCAAGATCGTGTGGGAGGAGGCTGACCTCTTCATGCCCTTGCTGTGTTTTCTCCCCACACTCTGGGGTGCCCTAGCAGGCATCTATTTTGTCAACCGTGTGTAGCAAGGGCACCTCGTTCCCAGGGGTGAGCACTGGATCTTTCCGTGGATAATGCTCCTGATTGCTTGGACACTGTCCTGGGAACTGGACACATGTTTTGTAAGACCCTTCACTCCTCAAAAGGGCAATTCCCCACCCTTCCTCCTGTCCAGCCCTTTTTACCAATAATTGTGTGGGACTGGTCTCGCTGTTGTGGAGGAGCGGAATGTGGGGTTGCGTGGGTCCAGGAGCAGCTCTGCCTGTGGCCCCTGCAGAGTCAGGGTGGGTGAGCTCAGTTCAGGGCAGCTCAAGCCCATGAGGCTGCCTGTTCTTGGGGTATGACCTTCATTGAGCCCTGTCCTGCAAGCTGCTCTCATCCTTCTCCCCCCCCCCCACGCCCCCCACTCTCAAAGCGCATCAAGACGAAGTTTTCCCAAAACTCCATGAGTACAACCTGGAACACTTATGAAAACCTTTGCATTTAGCACATGTATATTTGTTGAACACACAAGTAGTAACTAGCTGTTGGCTGGCCTGGGTCTCCCACTGCTCTGCAGGTTCTTGGAAAAGAACACCCCCTCGTGTACCGATCAGCTCGTAGCTGGTGCTCAGGAGGTCTTTACTGAGTGAGTGAAGGAATGTTTTGTTAGAGCTAATGTTAATAGGAAATTAATGATCATGGCATAAAATTATGTATGTCCCACTTAACACTTAGATTTTAACAGAGCCCAGGGTCTTAGACTGCAGTCAAGATGTCAGGGATGGTGTTGTGGACCAGGAGGACTTTTCGGACATCTTGGGAATCACACAGGGGGAGTTGGCTGTTCTGACAACAAGAAAGGGAAGACGTTTATAGATCTGTTATCCTTCAAGCTGCATCAGGCTTTGAAAATATTAATGTAAATTATTTTAGGTTATGAAATTTATATTTTTAACAAATATTACAAGCCCTTGGTACAATTTTTAAATAAAAAAATAGACTGTCCATGAAAAGTCGCTTTCCACTATCTGACCCCTCATTTCCAGTTTCCTCCCGGAGACCACAGGTGTCATTGGTTTCTTGTGTGTCCTTTCCCCGGATCATCTACACTGTAGAGACTGTTTCCAACACCATACTCTCACTGAATATTTAGAGCCACATTTATATTTTTTGGAAGAAATTGCTTAGGAAATTTTGGCAGATAATTCAGGCTAACTGATTTATGGAAACATATATAATTCATCAATAAATATAAAAAATTTACATCAATAAATATACAGAATTTATAAGAAAACTTAAGTTTGCTTGCTTGTGGAGTATGAGCTTCAGCCCCAGGAGTCCCGAGGAAGCACGTGTCATGACGACATTCACGCTGTGTCGGTGTCAGTGAGGTTCCATTCAACCATCAGTGCACCTGAGGAGGCTTGTGGGTGATGCTTGCTTTCCATGTACAGCTGAGACCCCAGTGAGGCAAAGCAGCTTTTGCCTAAGGTCACTGAGGCGGTGTGTGGCCTCGCTGGGTAAGAACGAGGGGGCTAGGGCCTCTGGCCCCTGCTCCTTCCAGGCCTCCCTGAAGCTTTTCCTGGGGTTGAAATGCAGAGCTTTTCATAGCTACAGGATTCCTGATGGAACCACGTGAGTAAAAATCTAGTATATGGACTTTCATGTCTGGACAAGATGGAGTAACAAGGACAAGATTTATCCACGCAAGTTAATTAAAAAGCTAGAAAAACATGAAATAATGATTTCCAATATATCAGACGACAGGCAGCAAAGGACAGTGACCCCTGAGAGGGGCCCAGTGGGGGCCCCGACGACTGCTCCGGGCTCCTGCCCGCAGAGGCCAGGGCGGTGAGCGGGACCGAGGCAGAGCCCAGAGGTCTCAATACGTTGAGGAGATGGAGTTGGGAGCCGGGAGAGGCCAAAGCAGCTAGAGTTCAAAGGACGGAGTACGAGAAAGAGGTCCAGGGAGAGAGTCCAGAAGTCCACCACTGGGTAGAGTTCTCAGAATTTTATTCCCTCGGTACTGGGGCCCATGAGCTTGAGAATAAATGCTGCTTGGTCTCATGTAGCAAAGCTTAAAAGTGAGCCTCAAAAGGACCAAACTGCTTCAAAGTAACTTGACTGGGTCCAAGAACAAAGCTCAGTAATATTTTCAAAAATACAAGACTCTCCAACACCCAACAAAGTGAAATTCATGCTGTTTGGCATCCAAACAAAAATTACCAGGCATGCAAATAAGCGATTAAATGTGACCTATAATGAGAAGAATTAATCAATAAAACTCAACCCAGAAATGACATAGATAGTAGAATTAGAAAGCATGGATATTAAAAACTATTATAACACTAGACTATATACCGTATGTTCAAGAAGCATAGATTGTCAGATTAGATTAAAAAAGCAAGACCCGACAGTATACTGCCTAGAAAAAACCCGCTTTAAATATAAAGACACAAATAGGCTAAAGATAAAATGATGGAAAAGATATACCATGCTAATATTAATCAAAAGAAAGCTAGAGTGGCTACTTAAATTTCAGACAAAGTATATTTAGGAGCAAGGAATACTACTAGGGATAAAGAAGGTCATTTCCACTTGTTAAAGGGATAATTCATCAAGAAGACATAACATTCTACATGTTTGTGTGTGTCGATGAAATGTCGTGAAAGAGCTTCAGAGTGCGTGAAACAAACATTGCTAGAACTAAAAGAAGTAATGGGCAAATCCATGATTATAGTTTGAGATTTCAGCTCTGCTTCCTTCATCATCAATTGAAGAAATAAAGAGAAATTCAGGAAGGATAGAGAAGACTCGAACATGGCTAGTCACCTCCTTGATCTAATTGACATTTATCAAACACCCCACAAGTTAACCAGCACACTTTCTCTTCAAGTGCACACGGAATGTTTGCTAAAGGACGCTGTATTCTGAGCCATACTTAAAGTTTTAAAAATGCGTTAAAAGCTATTCAAGTCATATAACGTATGTTCTCTGACCAAAATGGAATTGAATTATAAATCAACAACATAATGGTATTGGAAAAATCTCCAAATATTTGAAAACTAAATAGCACACTTCTAAATGACCTGTAGTTCAAAAAACAGATTTAAAGGTGAGTTATAAAGTATTTTGAACTTAATGAAAATAAAAACATAGCACATCAAAATTTGTAGGATATGATTAAGTTGTATTTAGAGGAAATTTTTGGCACTAAACGTTCATATTAGAAAAGAAGAAAAGTCTGAAATCTATGATCTAAGTATTCACATTAAGAAATCATAAAAAAGAAGGAAATAAAACTCAAAAGTAAGCAGAGGAAAGAAATAACGAAGTTAAGAGCAGAAATCACTATTAAAAAAACCAGAAAAACAGGGGCTGGCCCGGTGGTGCAAGCGGTTAAGTGTGCGTGTTCCGCTGCGGTGGCCCAGGGTTTGCTGGTTCGGATCCCGGGTGCGCACTGATGCATCGCTTGTTAAGCCGTGCTGTGGCGGCGTCCCATATAAAGTGCAGGAAGATGGGCACGGATGTTAGCCCAGGGCCAGTCTTCCTCAGCAAAAAAGAGGAGGACTGGCATTGGATGTTAGCTCAGGGCTGGTCCTCCTCACACACACACACACACAAAAACCAGAAAAACAGTACAGAAAAATGAAACCAAAAGCCTGGTTCTCTGAGCAGATCAATAAAATTGATAAACCTCTAATTAGACCAATAGGGATAAAAAAGGCACAAATTGCCAATATCAAGAAAGAGAAAGTGACATCACCCCAGTACCTGCAGACATTGAAAAAGATAATGAGACTGTTATGAACAACTTTTGCCAATTTAGATGAAATGAGCAAATTCCTCTAAAAATACAAACTACTAAAGCTCACTAATGAAGAAATAGATACACTAAGGAGCCTTTTATTTACAAAAGAAATGAAATTTGTAGTTAAAAGCCTTTTCACAAAGAAAATACACACCCAAGTGTCTTCATTAGTAAATTCTACCAGACATTTTAAGTAGAAATAATATTCACTTCATGCAGACCTATCTAGAAAATTAAAGAGGTGGAAACATTTCCCAACTCATTCTATGAGGCCATTATTACCTTGAAACCAAACTAGAGAAAAGCATTGGAAGAACAAAAACTGGAGGCCAATATCACTCATGAACATAGATGCAAAAATTCTTAACTAAATTTTAGTAAATTGAATCCAAAATATAGAAAAAGGCAACTATGTCATGCCCAAGTGGGTTTATTCTGGGAATACAGGGCTGTTCAACATTCTAAAATCAATCACATGTAATTCACCATATGAACAGAATAAAGAAAAACCAACTCACCATTTTAATAGATCGGGGGTCGGCAAGCCATGGCTTATGGGCCAAATATGGATGAGCACCTGTTTTAGTAAACAACATTGTATTGGCATACTGCCACAGCCGTTCTTTCAAGCGTTGCCTCTGGCCGCTTCTGTGGTACAACAGTAGAATTAAGTAGTTGTAACAGGGACCATATCGCCCTCAAAGACTAAAATATTTACTATCTGACTTTTTCCAAAAAAGTTCACTATGCGTGTAACAGACACAGAAGAAGCATTTGTCAAAATTCAACACCCATTCACAACCAAAACTCTCAGCAAACGAGTAGAGGGCAACTTCTTCAGCCCAATAAAAGGAGTCTATAAAATACTTACAGCTAATATCATCCTCAGGAAATGCATCCTTAATGCTTTCACTCTAAGTTATGAAAGAATGTCTGTTCTTACCACTCCTGTTTAACATTCAACAGTGTACTGCAGCAAGTGAAATAAGGCAAGAAAAATAAACAAAAGTGTATATATTGGAAAGGAAGAAAACAACATTCATAGATGATTTGATTCTCTACGTAGAAAATCCCAAAGAATCTACAGGAAAACTCCTAGAACTGAAGAGTGACTTGAGCAAGATGGTAGGTTACAGAGTCAATGTACAAAACAATTGCATTTCTGTCTACTAGAAATGAACAGTTGGAACACCATGAATTATGAAATATTTACATGTAAATCTAATAAAATATATGCAAGGTCTTTATGCAGAACACTACAAAGCACTGACGAGAGAAATGAAAGGAGACCTAAATAAATGGAATCATTCATAGATTGGAAGACTGAATATTGTTAAGATGTCAGCTCCTGCCAAATTGATCAATATCAATTTGTAGCTATTCCAATAAAAATCCCAACAAAATAATTTTTGTAGAAATCAACAAGCTGTCTCTTAAATTTACGTGAGAAGACGAAGGAACCAGGACAGCCAAATCAATTTTGAAAATCGAGAACAAAGTGGGAAGATTCACACAGCCTGATCTCAAATCTTGTTATCAACCTACTGTAACCAAGACAACATGACATCTGAAAAAGAACAGATCTTAGATCAATGAAACAAAACAGAGTCCAGAAATAGACCCACACATGTATGGTCAACTGCTTGTGGACTTACTTGCAGAGGCAATTCAACAGAGAAAGCTGAGTTTTTCAACAATGGTGTTGGAACAATTGGACATCAATATGCAGGAAATCAAACCAAAACAAAATAATCCATACCTTACACCTTATACACAAATTAACTCAAAATGGATCATAGTCCTAAATGTAGTAAAACTCACAACTTTAAAACTTCTATAAAAGAGCATAGAAAATATTTATGACTTTGAATTCAGCCAAGATTTCTTATATTTGACACCAAAGTGTGATTCATAAAACGAAAATTGATAAATTGGACTTGATCCATATCAAGAACTTCTAATCTTTGCAAGACAGTTATGCAAGTGAAAAAGCAAGCTTTCAACTGGTAGAAAATATTTTCCAATCATATATCAGATAAAGGACTTGTATCCAGAGTATATAAATACCTCTCAAAACTCAATAATAAGAAAAGAAACTAATAAAAAATAGGCAAAATATTTGAAGAGACACTTGACGAAAAACGACATACAGATAGCAAATAAGCACATGAAAAGATGCTCAACATTATTAGTCATTAGGGAAATGCAAATTAATGCTACAATAAGATACAACTGCATACTTATTAGAACGGCTAAAAAAAAATAGAAGAAAATATGGAGTGTTGAGGAGAACCAGGGCAGCTAAAATTCTGCTAATGGGAATGAAAAATCTGTTTGACAGCCTCTGATACAGTAAACATAGCTACCGTACCTCTAGATGTTTATCTAAATGAAAGGAAAATTTATATTTACCCAAAACCTCGTATGCCAAGGTTTACAGTGGCTTTATTTGTAATTCCCAAACCTGGAAACAAGTCAAATATCATTCAACTGGCGAATGAATAAACAGACTGTGGTTAGGATGGAAGACCACTAGGCAACAAAAAGAAATGAACTGTGACAGACACAACAACACGGATCAATCTCAAACGCGTTGTGCTGATTGAGGAAACCAGACTCTAAAGGCTACATAGTGTACGATGTATGAAGTTCTGGAAAAGGCAGAATTATAGGGACAGGAAACAGGGCAGTATTTTTCAGGGCTGGGGATGGTGGACGGAATTGACCACACAGGAGCATGGAATTGTTTGGGTGATGGACCTGTTCTATATCTTGTTTGTGGCGAGATGACATGACTCTAAGCATTTGTCAAAACTTGCAGAACTGTAGGCTAAAAAGGATGAATTTCACTGTATGTAAATTATACCTTAATAAAAGACAAAAAGTTTAGTAATAATGCCTAACACTTCCTATGGAGCAGGTTCTGCCCAAGTACTTTACCTGTATCAATTAATTTAATCCTCACAATAACCCCATAGGTTAAGGTACCATCACCCTCAGCTTACAGGTGATGAAACAGAGTTCAGAGGGGTGAAGTAACTTGAGCAAGATCTCACAGCTAGTAAGAGGTGGAGCCAGGATCTGATGGGCTCTTTGCCTCTACCCCGCACTGTTTCGCATGCCTCCCTGTCCCACAGAAACTTTCTCGTTTCCACTCCCCTTCAGCCAGGAAGACGTTAGAAGGGTTAGGTGGATTTCCATTGGGATATGACAGACACCATTAGGAAGCCAAGTTAGATTAAGTTAAAAATGATCACACATCAGGGAAAGGTGATAGTACGTCGTCAGTGGCATCACGCCACCTACTGGTGTGAGAGAACTGTTCCCGCCCAGGAAGGAGAGTGAGTTTCCAAGAGGTCCCTGCTGTGGTGGCTGGAATTTCACATCAGAGATTCACTCCTTGGAGTCCTACTTAAAAACCTCTTTGCCTCATAATTCTGGGTTACAGAGGCTTGTAAGGACGATGCTATGGTGTCTGTGCTTTCATATCTTTGGGGAGTCAGTGTGGAGCCAGTGTAGCCCTGAACGACGAGTCCTAAGAACTTGGGATTGCTCTGCTTGTGGAGTACACAAACACAACACAGAGAGCTGTGAGCCAGCTTGTGTGCTGGGCATTGTCTGTGTCCATTTGGGGAGGAAGCTGGAATTCCGAGGAAGGTCATTCAGCAAAGGAAACGTTGTGCCTGTGGTGATAGGACCAGGAGGGTCTGCATGTGCTCCCAGCAGAGGTCCGGTGTCATGCGAGAACCATGGATGGAGAGAAGACAGGTGGACACTCTTCCTGAAGGAAGCCCAAGGTGTGGGCGAGCTGCTCCATGGGGCAGGGGCTCCTGAATGGGTTCCAGGGATTGGATTGGACCAATGAAATTGCAGGTATTGGACCATTTTTGATCTGCACAAACAGTGATTTCTAATAGTCCAACCTAATACATTGGTCCTCAGGGAGGTGTTATAGTCTACTCATCCCTTCCAATTTTGAGGCTCCCAAAACCACTGTTGGCCAGAGACAAATATGATGACTGTCTCCTAAGGTGAACATTTGTCTACGAAGACTATGGGGTTAACTTCCCACCTAGTTTAGACGAAGCACTGCAACCACTGGGTCTTGGAAGATGAAGGAGCAAAAGTCCATCCTGTACTTAAATCGATGCTGATCGTGGAGGCCGCCTCCTGACGGGAAGAGAGTATCAGGGAAACCGACTACTCCAGTGCACTGTAGTGGAGATGATTTTATCTTTGGCGACATGAGAAAGTTCCAGATAAATCTGCCCGCAAAGGCTGGGGGGCGCGGCTCATGTCTGTTCCGGGGAGCCAAGCTCCGTGGAGCCAAGCTCCGTGGGGCACCAGGGCTCGTGGTCCCCTCCAGGTCACAACAGGGAGGCAGGAAGCGCTTGAGGGCAACGTTTCCAGCACATTAACAGCACAGGTGGAACCACCAAGTGAAAGACAGGGAGGAGTGCTGGGTGGCCATCAGAGTTAGAGAAACTGAGAACTAGTGGTCAGAGCTGGTCACTACCGCTGTGGGTGGCCTCCGGGAAACTCTCTAGCGCAGGTTCTCCAGGTGTCCCTGGAAAGGGCTCAGATCACCCCTGGGGTCTCTCACAGGTCCTGGGGCTCACACTCCAGGGCTCACTAGGGGTAAGTCACTGAGCCTCTGGGCCTCACAACCCACAGCTGTGAAATGGGGATAAGAGAGACGTGGCCCACATTGAATTGGCATGGGGTCCAATGGGGTAATTCAACCCCACAGTGCTGGCCCATGGCGAGTGCTTCGAGAGCGATGACTTCATGGTGATGGTAATGATTATCACCGTTACAGAGGAACAATTATTCATTATTCTTCATAATTATGCACTATTGATAATTATACATTCACTACTCATCAGCTCATCCATTTATTTAGCAAACATTAGTCAGCAGCTACCGTGTGCCAGATACTGACTTCCAGGCCAGAGGGCGGGACGTAAACCACTGCTTCCTGGCACCTGCCGTGGAGGGGCTTCCAGTCCAGTGACTGTCACACATATTTAGTGTTGCTATTTGTTATAAGCCCACTTCCAGTTACGTACATGGAGGAGGATTAAGGGCAAATAGAGAGGGACATGGACAATCCTGTGCACAAGAATGCTTTGATTAGAGAACGACTGCAAACAACCACAAGTTACTCCGGTCCCTCCTGAAGGGAGAATAAAAGTTACTTACTTGAAGAAACTGCTTTTCAAGTCAAAAGATCATCTTAGACAATATGCTTTCTTTTCCCCAAATTGAATCCATACCTGTATCTATAATCATGTCTATATCTATCTATCTATGCATCTCTCTCTATCATCTGTCTGGCTGGATACATGGCACATAAGCACAAATGGCAGATTTCTTAGTATTATGGGTTAGTTCTTTGGAGAGGGGTGAATTTATGTAGCTCCTTGGAAGAAAGTAAGAATTTGGCAGATGCTAGGTTCAATCATTGACTCTCTCTGCCACTCACTCAGGAAGTCTTTATTGAGTGCCTGCTGTATGCAGCTACCCAGCACAGCACCTTCCTGGGCAGCACCTTCTTGGGTCCTACGTATGGTGCTTTGGACCTCTGCAGAGTGTGGACTTTGCAGGGTTCCTAGCAGGTGCCACCATGCTCACTGTAGTCCGAGTTTCTGAGTGCTCACGGAGGAGTTGCCCCCTGGGAGACGGCTGTTCTCTCGGCCATTGTGGCGCAGCTGCAAAGTCTGTACTTTTCTAGAATGGAGAAGACAGTGATGTGGCTTCTTACCCTAGTGGGTTCCTTACCCAGACTGTTCCTTAAACAACTTCTTGTTCCATAAGAGACACACACACACCTGTCTCATGAGCGTGTTGGCAAGGTGGCATAAGATGATGCACATGACAGTGTCAAGCCTGTCCACAAGCCAGTTACCACCATCCCCATCACCATATGCGTCCACACGTGGCCGAGGGCAGCCATGGGGATCCACAGATTTGTGGGGCAGTTTCTCTTCTACGAGGTACTGAGAGGCACGTCGAGACAGCATCATTACTAATCTTACTATTACTGGCCACCATGGGCTAGTTGAATTTCTATACACATTTTCTTGTCCAGAACAACCAGGATCAAGACAAAAACACTTCCAGCCCACGAATAAGAAACCTGAATGCTCCTGGTGTTACAGCATAGAAGGAACCTGACAAACTTGAACACACGTCCATCTTGGCTCAGAAGGGGGAAGAGTCTGAGAGGACACCTTCTCTACCGGTCCACAGCCTCTTCAGAGAAATGCTCTGATGATGGATTTGATAACCTAATGGGCTTTGCACACAGATCCCTCACAAACAACCTCTAACCGACCACGTGGGTCCAGCAGCCGTGGCAGCCACATTTGCAGTCTCCTTGGAAACGTAGGCTCCACGCTCACCCAGTGGGGCCCCAGGTGTCAGGGGCCACATCTGAGCACGAGAGGAAATTATACAGAAAGAAGACAAGGCTCCCTGGGCCGTGCTCTTTTCTTAATTAAAATAAAGTGAAAAGTATTTACTTTTATTTTTAAAAAAATGCAGTCAGCATTTAGTTTAGAAACTCCCCTTGGCCTGACTGACTTTCCGGGAGTTGACTTGAAGGTCTTTGCTGGCACATGGTGTTAGGGGTCGCCCTAAAGTTCATGTGTTGAAGTCCTGACCCCTAGGACCTCAGAATGTGACCTTATTTGGAAATAGGGTCACTGCTGGTGTGACTAGTTAAAATGAGGTTCCACTGCAGTAGGGTGTCCCTAATCCAATATGACCGATATCCTTAACAAGGGGGAAATTTAGACACAGAGGCAGAGACACAGGGAGAGCCCCATGTGACAATGGGGCAGAGATCAAGTGATGCTTCTACAAGCCAAGGCAGGCCAGACTGGGGGAAACCACAGGAACTGGGGGAGAGCGTGGAGCAGACTGTTCCTCACAGCCTCAAGGGAACCAACCTGCTGACACCCTGATCTCAGACTTCTGCCTCCAGAACCGAGAGGCAATCAATTCCTGCTGTTTAAGCCGCCCCATCCTTGCTGTGGTCACCACAAAAACGAACACAAAGGGATAAACTGGTTACTACTGCAGGCTATGGGTCTCATTTTTGCTTAGGGTAAATAAAATGCTGAAAGCAAACAGTTCCCTGGGAAAACGGACCATCCGGCCAGGAAGGGAGGCATCCAGCGAAGACAGAACATGCTGTGAATCCGCCCTCCAGAAGTTGATCCTTGCTCCAACTCCAGTGCAAGGAGGAGACCGTAGTGCTCGCACAGCAACGTGCAGCCAACTTATGCTCAAGTCTCAGTGACTTACAGAGGAGGAGAGAGCGACACCTGAGGCAGTGGCTTCTCCTTCTTTAGATCTCTACCCACGGTAAGGAAACGGCCTTACGTTGTGATCAAGGGTGCGCTCTCTCTCTCCAAAGTTTCATCAGCACATGCACTCTGTTTTCATTTTGTTTTAAATGTTGGTGCCAACCCAATGACTTGACTTTATGACCCTCTCATCAGCAGCCACTCACAGTTTGAAAACCACCGGTTTGATGGAGGGCTCCTTCCTTTGGAAAGGTGTCCAGCTCACCGGGCCAGCTGAGGGGAAGCCCTTTGGCATCCTGACCCCCAGGGAGGAGATGGGTTTCTCCCCAGTTGCAGCCGTTTCATTGTCTGTGCTCTTCTCTCTTTCTGCCGGAGTTATCTTTGTCACTTGCCTTCAGTGAACGTGGAGAAAAGATTTCCTCATCTTTTCTTCAGCTGTTTTCCCAGTTCAGTTCCTCTGTGCACACACGTGTCTTTCCAGTATACTGTTTTCCTGGCCTATTTCCCAGCAAGACTGTGAGTTCCTCGGGGCGAGGTCCTTGGCCGGTCCGTTTGTGGGCCCCAGAACCCAGCACCTTGTGCGACACACAGCAACGCTGCCAAATTGTGTTCAGCTGCTTGCAAAGTTATTAGACCATTACGGAATTTTGCCTTTTCTCCGTGTTAATGAATCTAAGTCTTCTCCACATATTCCCACAAGAACGTCTTTGCCAGTCCTTTGCTCAAATGAGCTCCAAGCCTTCATGTTCCCTTCAGTTGTGACACTTCATTCATTCATCCATCCATCCATCCATTCATTCAGAGTCAATGGCATGGAGGACACAATATTCCCCTCAAGAGGCCACATTCTGCTGGGGGGGGGGACATGCAAAGGGACTCACGCAGTGCCGTGTGGTAGTGGTAGGTGCTGAAACAAAGCACGAAGAGTGCTTTTCCCTCAGGAGGCCAATGCTCCCACCAGCTCCGCTCCACATCTTTCCCTTGATTTTTAGGACCTGAGCTAAATTGGGAGCTGCCTTAACACTTCCATTTAGCTTTTTCTAAAAATGAAAAGGTCTGACTCAGGCTGTAGGAGGAAGTGAGAGGAAGCAGGGCAGTAATTGCAGGTACGGCCCCGAAGGGAGGCCCTTTGTCAAGCTCAGACTCTGTTCTTCCACCCCACTCCCGAGAGGGGGTGTGGACTTCCTGATACAGTTTTCTTTTAATTGAAAGAGCTCAACCTCTAACGCAACGTCACCAGCCACCCGTCAGCCACGTGTGCCTCTCTGCCATTCCATCCTTCTCTGAAAACCAGCTTGTTCTGGTGGATCGTCCAGATCTCTCCCGGCTCTGGCTTTCCATCATCCTAGATGCACCGCAAAATCCAAAATGGACTGTTGCAGAGCAAAAGGAGAGGGAACTAGTGTCTGATTAGGAAGTAGAAGACATTATGTTTGTGTAATGAGAAAGATTGAAAAAATATCAAAATGGCAGCAGTGGGCCCGAGGCGAGTGTTTCCACCACCATCATCATGCAGACACACCAAACCTGCCTAAACTTTTTGGCCAGCAGCAGAAATGCCTGTTTGAGATCAGGGGAAACCAGCGCTCCTGTGTGTTGTCTAATTCCATGAGGTGAAAACTGCTTTGTGATTACTGTTTTACTCAGGGAGCCCTTGTTTGGATCCACTCCCATATTTACCAGTTCTTTTTGTTGTTGTTCACTGTTGCTTCTTACATCTCACTTCTCCATTCCTGCTTTACTCCTTTATGAAGTTTTTTTAAAAAATAAACTTCTATCAATGTAAAACTCTCAGGCTTTTCCAGCATGTGTCAGTCATGTGAATAATTAAATGGGCGTTAATTCATCCATTAAGTTTTTTGTTGCAATTCTCCTTAGAAAGCAAGATCCAAATATATGCTCTATATTTAAAGTGATGCTGAATGATTAAAAAGAAAGAAATAGACAAAGACATATCAGGTAAATTGAAATAAGAAGAAAGCAGAGAATAGTGATCCTTATATTAGAGCAAGTAAAATTCAAGCCCCAAAGCATTAAACATGACAAAGAGGGGCTCTATTTAATACTCAAAGCTAGAGTTCACAATGAAGACATAGTAGTCCTGAAAACCTATGCACCAAATAACACAAGAGTCACAGTTATAAAGCAAAAACTACAGGAAATGCAAGGATACATGTACAGAAACACATTTATATAGGAAAATTTTGTACACCACTCTCAATAAGAGATAAAGAGGATAAGAAATAAGTAAAGAGAGGGGGCCGGCCCCGTGGCTTATCAGTTAAGTACGTGCGCTCCGCTGCTGGCGGCCCAGGTTTGGATCCTGGACGTGCACCGACGCACCGCTTGTCTGGCCATGCTGAGGCGGCATCCCACATACAGCAACTAGAAGGATGTGCAACTATGACATGCAGCTATCTACTGGGGCTTTGGGGGAAAAAAAAAGGAGGAGGATTGGCAATAGATGTTAGCTCAGAGCTGGTCTTCCTCAGCAAAAAGAGGAGGATTGGCATGGATGTTAGCGCTGGGCTGATCTTCCTCACAAAAAAATAAAAAAGAAAGAAAGAAATAAGTAAGGAGAGAGGAGACTTAAACAACATAATAAGGTAGACATTATAAATATACACCAAGTACCCTTTACATCTTGATAGTAGAGAATACACTTTCTTCTAAAGTGCTCATGGAATAGTCACATAAATTGATTATATACTATGTCACTAAGAAAATATAAGTCAATTTCATAAAGTAGGACAATAGAAACAATACTTTCTGATTATAGTGCAATAAAACTAGACATTATTAACAGAAACAAGGAGAAAAGACCCTACCAACTGGAAATTAGAAAACATTTTATTAGACAACTTTTGGGTAAAAAGAAAGTACCAACTAAAATTATAAGTACCAACTAAAATTATAGAATTTCTGGAAAATAATGATAATAAAACACTATATATGAAAATCTATGGGATACATTCAAAAGAGCATAGCACTAGACACCTATTGGTAAAATGAAAAAAATTAAATAAAAGAATGAGTCAGCTCTAAAAATTAGACAAAGGGTAAGAGTCACCTAATTATAAGAAAGTATGAAGAAGGAAATATTAATGATATAGGCAGAAATTAATGAGGACTAGATGGAAAAACAGTGGAGTTAATTTATATATGAAAACCTTAGATTTTAGAAAAAATTAATAAGCTAGACAAACTGCTAGTTTTTCTGATCAAGGAGAAAAAGCAAAAGCATAAATTGACGAAATAAGAAGTGACAAAGAGGAAACAGTAGTGGAAATAAATGATACTGCAAAAATCATGAGACGACTTGAAGACCTCTGTGCAAATGCAATCGAAAACACAGAAGAAACGGACAATTTTCTCTATATAATTTTCTATATTTAATACAGATTGTGAAAATTGACCCCATTTGATTAAGAAAGCATAAATGAATCACTTTCCCTAGAAGAAATAGAGAAAGTTACTAAGGAACTACCCCAGGAAAAACACCAGAATGAGATGGTTTCACAGGGCATTTCTAACAAATATGAAATGACCAGATGGTTCCAATGATCTATAAATTTTCTAAGAGAATCAAAAAGGTAGGAAAATTTGCTATTTCTTTATTATAAAGCAGGTATAACATTGATACTTCAATCTGATAAAGAGTACAAGTAACTAAAGACTACTGTCACCTGTGTATTTGGTGCAAAAATACTAAATAAAATATTGACAAACAGAATCCAATACTATTTTAAGAAAATAGTCAACAGGACCAACTGAAATTTATTCCAGGAATGCAAGATTGGTTCAATATTAGGAAATCCGTTAATACATCATTCACCATATTAACAGATCTCAAGAAAAAAAACATGCTTGTCTTCAAAGATGATGAAAAAGACTTTGAAAAAACATAAAATAATTGATGGATACTTTCTTTACATCTTAAAATATATATACCTCTGTCCGAAAGCCAGAACCTTACTTAGTCGGTAGAGCCTAGAGGCATTTCTGCTAAGATCATGAATGAGGCAATCATGCCCACTTGCTCTACCACCGTTAAACATCATCCCAGGGGCCAGTCCGGTGGCGTAGCAGTTAAGTTCTTGCCTTCTGCTTCGGCGGCCTGGGGTTCGCTGATTTGGATCCTAGGCAGGGACCTACTTACCTCTCATGAAGCCATGCTGAGGCGGTGTCCCACATAGAGGAACTAGAAGGACCTACAACTAGGATATACAACTATGTACTAGGGGTTGGGGAGAAAAAAGGAAAAAAGAGGAATATTGGCAACAGATGTTAGCTCAGGGCTGAGCTTCCTCAAAAAAAAAAAAAAACTATAAAATCATCCTAGATAGATGAGCCAGTGCAATTAGGTAAGAGAAATCAATGAGATGCATGAACGCTGGTAAAAAAAGAAGAGAATATTTCTATTTGTAGATGATAATACAGTGTATCTGAAAAACCCTATAGAATCAATGATAAAATGAACTCGAGCAATAAAAAATTCAATAAGATAGCAGAATAAAAAAATTAACCTACAGAAATCAATAGCATTTATATACACAAATAAAAACCAGTTCAAGTATGCAGTGGGAGAGACAATTTCATTTACAATAGCAACAAAGAAGATTGAATACTTAGGAATAAACTTAACATGAAAAGTACAACAAGGAAAATTTAGAAATTCTCCTGCAAGACGTGACAGTAGACTTGAACAAATGGAAGGACAGCACCTCTTCTCGGGTAGAACAGCTCAACACCACGAAGACGTCCGTTCCTCCCAAGTTATTTTAGAAATGGAATGCAATCCCAATAAAAACACAGGTTGAAAAACAGAAATTAAATATGTTGCCAAAAGACATACAAGAGTAATCAGGAAAACACTGAAAAAGAAAAACTAAGAGGGGTACTAGCCTCCTAGAAGTTAAAATACACTTTAAATGAAACAAAGTGGGGCTGGCACGTTAGTAGATAAAGAGAGCAGCGGGACAGGACGCATAGCCCAGGAGAGATAATCACATCTATGGACGATTAGTACAAAATCAGTATGGCACTGCAAATCTCGGCGGCAAAATTTTAATAAGTGGTACTGGGAAGAGATAAAATTAGGAACAGACCTCACACCACACCCAAAGATAACTCCAAATAGATGAAGGATCACGGCACAACAGAGCAGATCAAGTAATTTAAGTACTAGAGGAAACAGGGCCAATTTCTCCTTAGCCATGCTGTAGGGAGAAACTTTGTAGCTACGGCTCAAAAGCCAAAGGCAACTAAAGATGGATAATTTAGACTACACAAAAATTGAAATTTTTTGCATGAAAACATCATAAACATAGTCAAAAGACAGCTGACAAAGTCGAAAAAACATTTGCCAAGTGTATCTCAGAAAAAAGGTGTAATATTCTCAAAATACAAAGAACTCAGAGATTGAGGATAAAAGATGAAAAACCTAGTAGAAAAATGAGAAAATGACATGAACAGAACATTCACAGAAATGATATTAAAATGGCCCTTATACATATGAGATATTCAAACTCGCTCATAATTAGAGAATTTCGAATTAAAACCACACTGTAATGCCGATCCTCATCCGTAAGTCGTGATAATTTAAATGTACGACAACACACTGTGGGCGAGGCTGTGGGAAGCAGTCCGCTCACATGTGCACATCGTCTCTCCCACCACGTTCGGAATGTAGGTGGGGGCAACTACGAGGTTCCATTCGCCCTGACTGGAAATTCTGTCCTCACCGCCAGAAGAGAACTGTGATTCATGATAACCCTCAGGACACTGACGTGGTAATTCTCATCACTACTGGGTTCTTTGATGAAGAGCATGGAAAAAACCGGGGGAAATTTTTTTGACTACACACTTATGAACATTTGGGCCCAGACTTTTTTTTTTTAAAAGATTTTATTTATTTATTTTTTCCCCCCAAAGCCCCAGTAGATAGTTGTACGTCATAGCTGCACATCCTTCTAGTTGCTGTACGTGGGACGCGGCCTCAGCATGGCTGGAGAAGCAGTGCCTTGGTGCGCGCCTGGGATCTGAACCTGGGCCGCCAGCAGGGGAGTGCGCGCACTTAACCGCTAAGCCATGGGGCCGGCCCGGGCCCAGACTTTATTTTAAAAGGTTAGGTTGAAATGCTGATATTGTTTTCAAGTTTTATTTGAAGATATGTTTTGGAAAGTTATGTAAATACAGTCAGGCATCATCTGACTGTTAAACTACATATTCACTCATTTTTTGACCCAGTCATCCCAATTCTAAGAATTGACCCTGGAGATATGTCTCCAATAATACGAAAATACACATGCACCAGGCTATTCATTGCAGCGTTGTTTGTAACTGCAGAAGACTGGAAACAAGTGGAAAGACCGTACAAAGACAACGGGGGCACTAAGTACGGTTCATAAGCCCTGTGGAGTACTTGGCAGCTGCGAAGAACAGAGGCAGATCTCTGTTAACCGATGTGGAGTGGTTTCCAGCTTGCAATGTTAAGTGAAGAAAGCGAAGGCTAGAGGAGATTCACGGAGTGGGCCCCTCAGGGAACGACGGAGGGTCGCATGAATATCCACACATGTCCTTCTTTGTGCAAAGGCAGATACAGGAAGGATAACACAGAGCTCATGAGACTGTCACGTACCGGACAGACGGGATCTGGGCGAGTGGTGGTTTTTCATATGTATCTTTTTCTACAATTACGACTTTTAAAACCATGGCAATCCTTCATATATTCAAATATAGGTAAATATTTAAAATAAACATGATGAGGGGACCAAAAAGGAAATGCAAACAGTAACAAACAAGCCTGACTTTATGAGAAACGAGTAACAGCCACAGTGCGGGGGGCAGGAAAGGCCTGCCCTAGGTAACTTTGGAGACGATACGCGCTATAGACTGTGAGACTGGACACACAACTCCACTCTTCTCTTGTCGGGAAATCTGACTTTCCCAGGGATGCAGGCTAGCAATTTTAAAACTCTAGGATGAAGCAAATGATTAAATACGTTGTGGGAAATGGGAGCGGGATTTCTGACAAAGAGTTACAAAGAAGGAACAGGAAGGAACCCCGAAAGCACCCCTCCATGCTGGAGTGGAATCTGAGGTGTCACTGGAACTCGTGGTTTTATGCAGAGAAAGAGAGGGGAGGGAGGGAGACAGAGCTCAATACAGATGTGTCTGTGCGTCTGCATCTGCGTGTGTGTGTGTGTGTGCGTCTGCATCTGCGTGTGTGTGTGTGTGTGCGTCTGTGTGTGTGTGTGTCTCTCTCTGTGTGCGTCTCTGTGTGTGTCATAGTCTTCCCCGCTCTGTCTGCTCAGAGAGCCTGGAAGATGACATTGTGTTGAATTTCCCAGCACCCAGTTCTTGGTTTCTAAGTTCAGGTCTCTAGTAAGAGAAACCAGATTCCAGGGCCGGGGCAGGGAAAGTACAAGAGGTCCAGAACATCTTGTGGGGCCGGAAAGGAAGGAAGTGCTCGAAGAGGGCGGGCAGGTAAAGAGGAAAGGAGACCTGAAGGGAAGGGGCTCCCGAGGCAAATCTGGGGAATCTGGCCAGGAAAAGGAGGGCGTTGACGTTTTATGATCCATAGAGTAAAGTAAATGTTGAGGAGCCAGGATGGACATTAATGAACATTCAAATAAGTGACTAAATATTATAAGGGACAAGCTCCTCCTTAAAGCAGAGTACCCAATAATAAGTAGAGGAAAAAAATGATAGAAATGGAAAATCGCCATTTTGCAAACACCACACTAGCTATCAGGCAACTTGCAGAGGTCCACGAGGGGGACGAATCCAGAGGTGTCAGAAATAGTAACTGTAACTAGAATCCTATTCTCAGTCAGTCCTTCCAAACACCAGAGGCTGGCTCACTGGAGGAGACTGGGGAATGGACTGAAATGCGGGTTTCCAGGCCCTGCCTGCAGAACCTCTCGGTGGGGCCTGGGAATATGTGTCTGAGTCAGCTCGCCTCCCCTGGGCCGGGAGCACCACTGGGCTGGGGAGCCGTGACCTGGTCCTGCTTCTCAGCCCCTCCACGGGGCCTCACCCGGGTGTCCCACAAGCTACACATGCCCTTCCTTTTGTGGGGTCTTTATGGTAAAAGACTGTTACCCCTTGGGATGCTAGCTCCCCAGTCTCGGAGTCTTGGCACACAGGTTCTATTTCCACAAACTCGTCCACTGGAGGGACACTTTTTCCCACTCCTGGGGGCACCCTTGGGGTGCCACTCTGGGCTCTTGCCGCCCACCCACCCCAGGGGAGGAGCAGTGACAACTGAAAGTTTGGGGAGGAAGGGGCAGTGTGGCAGCACCTTGCTCTCCCTCTGGCGTCCCCCTGCTGGGACAACACTTCTGCCCCTCTCCTCTAGGCTCTGGTTTTCCCCGGGCAGACCCCAGCAGGGGGTGGGGGGGCGGGTGGTACCTCAGCCCAACAGAGACAAGGGATATCTGCCTCCCCCGGCAGGAATCGCTCCAACCCTGCTTTTATCCTCCGTAAAGGAGATGTCTCCACCGGCCTCTGTCCGGCTCCTCTGTCCCCCCACCACGTCCTGAACTCGGGAAGGGCATTACCGGGTTGTATTTACCATCACTGAGACTTTTGTCCTCACTGCCGACAGAGAATTGTGAATTATCCGAGAGTTTATGGTGACTCTCAGGACCACCAACTTGATATTTCTCATCAATGCCGGAATCTTTGAGAAGAACATGGGGAAAATGAAGAAACGTTTTCTTGTTTACACTCTTATGAACATTTGGGTCCATACTTTATGTTAACACATCGGGTTGGAATGCTACTAGAGTTTTCAAGTTCTGTTGAAAACGTGTGTTGGAAAGTCAGTATGTAGACAGAGTCAGGCCTCATCTCACCACCCTGAACCCAGGGACCTGGGCCTTGGCAGATGTTGGGTGAGCTAATCCTAGGAACTGGAATTGACACCTGGATGCAAGATTTCAAGAAAATGCTGCACGTCGCTGCTGCTGCATGCATTTTCATGCACCACTTGTAGATTCCTGACACCCGGCTCTCGCCCGACCAAGTGTCAATCAAATATTCTGTCCTGGCTCTCAGCACGCTATTTTATTTATCTGGTACATTTTGAACAACAGAAGCTGCGCTTTGGAAAAGGATTCTCTTCATTTTGCTCACTGCTAGCTGTGCGGCCTTGGGCAAGTCTTTCTCAGACCCCAGCTTTATCCCCTGTGGATGGGGGCATCGTCACTGCCTGGCTCTCTCAGGAGGCTCAGGTGAGCGTCGGACGCCCTGGCTGCTGGAAAGCGCCTATTCTCCTGGGCCCCGTGCTCCTGCGGCGGCTAAACTCCATCTGCAGCCTGTGCACAAGACCTTGCTTGCACGTGCACCCCAGGGACCACCCCAAAATACAGGGGCCTTGTCGCTGCCAGTCGAGGTCTGACTCCTCAGTCTCGGGAGGTTATGGAAGTGGTTTGGGACAACGGCTTCCTTCACATCTCCCCTGCTCTTGCCCCTTGAAGAACGCTAACACGATGGGACCAGCACACAAACCACAGACCTCGAGGATGACGTGCAATGATGCGTTTAAAAAATGATACTTGCTTTTTCCCTTGAATAACCCTGTGGATAAAGTCGCTCCTGGCGTTTGTGTTATAGGCACTGATGACTTGTTCTGATCCAGCATCTCTTGGACTAGGATCTCATCTTGGGAAAAGCACACAGGGACACGTTAAAGCCAGCGACACAGGACCCAGACCCTTTTGCTCCCCGGGACCTAAGGCAGCCTGTGGATGCAGAGACTGGAAACAGGGACTCAGGGAGCTCCGCGGCTGTGGGACGGGCTTTCTAAAGAACCTTGTCTGGGGCGGGGAGACCACCGCCTCCCTACCTCATCTCTGAAACCTGGGACCAACCAGATACCCTGGACAATAAACATTGCCCCCAAAGACACGGCGGGAAACCTGGCCCCAGGTGTGGTCATAACGCTCCTTCCTGCCCCTGTTGTCCTTTCGTCCCTCTCTGAGGCGGCCCCAGCTGTCCCGTGTATGCGCGAATGTCTTTCCTCATTTCTACATAACATGGCCTTGTTTTCTTCCTTTACATCCTCTGACCTCTCCTGGGAAGCTTTTAACCTAAGATCCTGGACTTTGTGTCAGACAGACCCGGACCACATGCTGGCTCTGCTCTCTCCAGAACGTGACCTTGGACAAGTTTCTCTTGGACCTTCCATTTTCTCGGCTGTAAAACGAGGTCTGTATTTATCTCATTGGGCTTTTCATAAGGTTCAAATAAAGCAGTGTACGTAGGAAGCACTTAACACAGTCCAGTCCGTGGTGGAGGCTAAATGAATAAACAGCAGCACTGAGTCCCCTGTCTCTGCAACACAGCGGGTGCTCTGACCAGCCCCCCATCTCAGCAACACAGCAGGCACCCTAACCAGCCCCCCATCTCTGCGACACAACTGGCACCCTGACAAGCCCCCCATCTCTGCAACACAGTGGGCACTCTGACCAGCCCCCCATCTCTGGAACACAGTGGGCACTCTGACCAGCCCCCCATCTCTGCAAGACAGCAGGCACCCTGACAAGCCCCCCATCTCTGCAAGACAGCGGGCACCCTGACCAGCCCCCCATCTCTGCAACACAGTGGGCGCTCTGACCAGCCCCCCGATCTCTGCAACACAGAGGGCACCCTGACCAGCCCCCCATCTCTGCAACACTACCAGCACCTGACCAGCCCCCCATCTCTGCAACACAGCGGGCACCCTGACGAACCCCCCATCTCTGCAACACTACTGGCACACTGACGAGCCCCCCATCTCTGCAACACAGAGGGCACCCTGACCAGCCCCCATCTCTGCGACACAACTGGCACCCTGACGAGCCCCCCATCTCTGCAACACAATGGGCACCCTGACCAGCCCCCCATCTCTGCAACACTACCAGCACCTGACCAGCCCCCCATCTCTGCAACACAGCGGGCACCCTGAGGAGCCCCCCATCTCTGCAACACAGAGGGCACCCTGACCAGCCCCCATCTCTGCGACACAACTGGCACCCTGACCAGCCCCCATCTCTGCAACACAGTGAGCACCCTGACCAGTGAGTCCGAATGCTGGGTTTGTGCTGACTGGAGCCCAGCGGGACTGACCCACCCACCTTAGTTTGCCTGGACTTTCCTGGTTCAGCATGGAAGTTCCGTGTCCCAGAGCCCTTCAGTCCTGGGCAAAGTGTACGCTGGTCACCCTAGTTGCAGCTCATGCAGAATACACGAGTAAAGGAGAAAAGACCTAAATTTCACTGGAAACAAGGATTTCACCAACATCGACGGGGAAGACGCTCTCCCATGGTTCTGTGGCATTCCTACTCAACAGCCACCTCCCCTCCTTCCTCCCCCGGAGAACCTGAACTTGCCCAGGGAGATGTGCACACCGCAGTGGGGTACTTTGAGACTTCTGCAGCTGGCGTGAGCCACGGGACAAGCAGGAGTCTACGGGGCTCTGCGAAGAATTTTTCTTCTCCTCATAAAGAGAAATGAGTGTCTGGACCTGCATCCCCACTTCTCCCTGCCCTGGAAGTGGCCCTGATGGCTGGAGCTGTGGATGCCATTTGTGATCACGGGGCGCAAGCTTGAGAGATGCCCAGGATGACCTTAGGGACATGGCCTCCTGTCACTGAGCTGCTGGTGACACAGGAGCACAACCCCTGCGTGGTTGAGCCACTCTGGCCCTGCTCATGTGGCCAGTCACATTCTTAGCTGGTGCAGCTGCTCTGGCTACACTGTTTCCACCTTGGGAGGACTTGGGCCACTTTTCTAGGACAGCTATTGTGCAGAAGAACCAATTTTTAGTCCCCCTAAAACATAGTGTCTGGTTAGATTTTGGGTCACAGAGAAGAGTAGATATTCATGTGAACAACAAGCATTTATTGAGCTCCTATTGTGTACCAGAAACTGTCCAGGTGCTGGAGAGTCAATGATGGCCCAGGCCTGGTCTCTGGTCTCTGTCCTGAGCAAACCAGCCATGTGTGAGGGACGAGACTTTACAGATGTGGCTGCACACAGTGCTGCAGCCACAACAGAATGCTCACTAGAGGCTGGGGCGGAGGGGAGCCCCAGGCAGGGGCAGGCAGGGGGCAGGAGCTTCGCTGACCAGCGCAAAGAAGCGGGTGCTCCTGGCACCGGTCTGCCCTGTGCAGGAAGCTGGGTGGCCTCCTGGGGACACTAAAGGTGGAGCGGCAGATGTCCTGAGAGGTCTTTGAAGCGGGGGTAGGGTGACAGCCCAGATGCAACCAGACAGGCTCCCTCTTTGTGGGCCGTGACAGTCCTTGGGCCAGAGGGCCCGACACCTCCTTCAGTGGGGGGCTGGGGGATGCCGCAAAGGTGAGCACACCCAAACCGAAAGCTGCCCTGACAGCTGCAGCACTCTTCCAAACCCGTGCCTGTGTCACTGTAGCCGGGAACCCCGTTAGGGACAGATGGAGCCCGACAGGCTGTACAAGGTGAGAGAGCTCTTGTCTTACACCACGTCTAATTTCCTGTCGTTAATTTTCTCTTTTGAGAAATGAGATACTGAGTATTCAAATGGACCATGGCCAGACCTACATAAAAACAGAACCCTGACCCACTGTCTCAGCGCCCAGCCCAGGCGGCCAGCCTGCTGTCCACACTCACACTTGCAGGAGGCCGACCGCTGTCCCCAGCAACAACCCCCGAAGCCAAACAACCACCTGCAGCATCGGCCCTGATGGCCGGGACGTGATCAAGAATCTCAGCTCCCCCAGCTTCTGTCGCTGCTGCCAGCTCAGGACCAACCAGGGAAGCCAGATGTGCTCCCGGACCCGTCACACGGGACGCCTGCTTATGGTTAGCCGTCCTGGTGTCCCCCGGCCAGCCTCTCCGATGGGACACCCCCGAGCCGTCCCCCAGCGAGCACCTCCATCTGTCAGGGCACCTCTGACCGTCCCCTGACCAGTGCCTCCATCAAGACACCCCTGAGCCGTCCTCTGGCCAGCATCTCCATCTATCAGGGCACCTCTGACTGTCCCCTGGCCAGTCTTTCCATCAGGGTACCCCTAATCATCCCTGGCTAGTATCTCCATTCATCAGGACACCCCTGGCCGTCCCCCTCCATCAGGCTACCCTTGAGCCATCCCCTGGCCAGCACCTCCATCCATCAGGGCGCCTCTGACTGTCCCCTGACCAGTGCCTCCATCAGAACACCCCTGAGCCATCCCTTGGCCAGCATCTCCATCCACCAGGGCACCCATCACCATACCCTGGCCAGATCTCCATCCGTCGAGGCGCCCCTGAGCCACCCCCTGGGCAGTAACTCCCCCAGGCCACCCCTGACTGTCCTCCTCCATCAGGGCACTCCTGAGCTGTCCCCTGGCCAGCACCTCCGTCAGGACACCCCGATCCTCCCTTTCCCAACCTGAGCTCTCCCCTCCCCGCCTGCCTGAGTCTCTGCCACACGCAGGTGACAGTGGCTGACTCCCGCTCCAGCAAGGTTGGAGTCAACAGCCTCTGCCGTTCTCGTGTGGGTCGTCTTCGCTTATTTCCACAGACATGGATTTCTCCCTCGTAAAGCTTTCCCCTTCCACCTGGAGAAGAGTGGGGGCACGGTGGGAGCCGCAGTTCCCCTTCCAGGGTTGGTTTGCTGCACCCCAGAAAATCATCAGAAATCCCAGGGACTTTAGGAGTTCTGACGCTTTTCCAGAGGGTGTCAGGATCTTGGAGGGAGCAGGTGCTGTGTCAGGACTGTAACTCTCCACACACAGGAACTGCCAGACTCGCCCGGAGAGTTGTGAGTCTCATTACAGCCCCTGCTTGGCCTGGTGAGCTTGACTCTCCCTGGGGCCGCTCACTCGACTAGTGGATGGTCCTTCGAGTTCCTGCACATTGTACCTGACCAGTGCAGAGCATTTCAGGGGGTCTAACTCTGCTGAAGCTCACACCTGCACAGGGCCCTCGATGGAACCGAGTTCTCTCCAAGCCCTGAACCACACACAGAACCGACACCGACATTTTATTTTACAGACTGAATCTGGTTCAAGGAGATTAAGGCACCTGCAGGCCTAGGAACCACGTCTTCTGATTCTGAGACAGGAATTGCTTGGATGAGTGGATGGTGGTAGCCCCAGAGTGAACTGCGAACATTCATTCACTCACTAATGTAATCTAGCTATTATCTATCTATCTATCTATCTATCTATCTATCTATCTATCTATCTATCTACCTACCTACCCATCTATCATCTGTCTATCTATCTAGCTATCTACCATCTATCATCTATCTATCTATCATCTATCTATCTGGCAGTCAGAGAGGATTTTCTGCGGCTCTCCTACACCAGACTTGGAAATGGCAGCAAAGCCCAACCTTCTGACGGAGGTGTTCCTGGAAAGAGTCCACCTCACCTGACAGGCACCTGCGTTGTCCTCAGAAACCTCCCATCTGAGACTTCTAAGCCTCGAGAACAGCGTCAGCATCACACTTCCCCGGGGCTCCCTCTCAGACCAGAGCGACCCCAGTCCACCCCTGACCCCATGAACAGGCGGCAGTGGGTGGAGATGTCCCAACGTGAGCTGGGGGTCAGGACCCTGTGCCCCAAGTCCCAGCTCTCTGCTCAGAGGACTTCTCTAGGCCTAGTTTCCCCAAATGTAACATCAGGGGCTGGACCAGAACTGTGGGCACTGCGGCTCTGGTCACGTGAACACACACGGAACACGGCTGGTCTAATGGAGGTGTCTTCTAAGTGTGAAGCATACACTGGATTTTGAAGGCTCAGTGAGATAAGAAGACTGAAAATATCGCATTAATAATTTTATATCAGTTACATGTTGAAATGACAGCATTAAATAAAATGTTATGAAAATTAGTTTCTCTTGTTTCTTTTTTTAAAAAAAATTATGGCTACTAGAAAATTTAAAATGACATCTGTGTCTTGCATGATATTTCTTTTGGACAGCCCTAGATTAGATCAATGATTCCCAACCTGGCCCTACTTCTAGGCAGGGCTGGATACGGCATTTCTAATAAGTGCCGGGCAAAGCAGGCACTGCGGGTTCATGCACCTCACTTTGAGAAGCGAAGCTCCAAGGCTCTTCTTAGGTCTAATGGCCTAAAACTCTATGTCTTCCTTAATTTCTTGAGAGTTTGGCTCTCAGGTGTAAGCACTAACGCTGTGGGCCATGGGGACGTGATTCTAGCCTCAAACCAGGTCACTTCGTCCACACTGTGCAACTTGCACCAGGCGACCTGAGAAAGCCTCGCTGATAATGGCCCAGCCCCTCCAAATACAGCCAGATGTTTGATACGAGGAGGTTCCTTACCGAATACTCCATGTAATTCCTCCTGAGATTTTGAACTGGCTGGCACTTCAGTAGTTGGATCTGGAGGGGAAATAAAAACCCCAATAGTTTAACAATGTTCATTGAACTTGCCCTGACTTGTCTCTAAACAGATTCAGTTTGGGGGCGCCCCCAGCCTGCTCTAGGGATGGGAACCCTGCCCAGAGCTCCTGGGATGGGTTCTCATCCGGAAAATGGAGCAAGGTGGCTGGGAGGACAGAGGACATGTTCACGCTGTGCTCTGAGCCGCCACCTGCTCCTGGGCGGCGCACACTGGCACCGTCCCTCGGGAGGGGAACAAATGCCTGGTTCCCAGGATGACTGCGTCTGCACAAGTGCTGAGGAGGCAAATGAGGAGGGACACACTTGTCCTTCTGTAGAAAGTGCACTTTTACCTCCTTTATGCACGTTCCAACAATGAGTCCGTCTGAAAGCTTAGGAATATGATCTGGAGAAACGGAGACAGTGTGGAATGCCTTTGGCCTTGACGTTCTCTGGTTGGGAGGGGGAGGGCCCAGAGAGACTGGCCACCTGCTGTCTCCTCTTTCATAAGCAGAGCGATTCCTGGGGCTCCCGTCACAGGCAAGACTCCAGGCTCATAGATGAGCTGCCCGGGCCCGGACGTCAGTCCTCCGTGGGATCCCTGGACTCTGACCTCAGCCTCTCGCGCCTCGCTGACCTGAACTGAGGGTGCTGGGGACGGGAGAGTGTGCGGGGACTCTGAGCGCTGGTCTCCCCTCGGCAGCACCCACCAAAGTGTTCCTCTCACTCTGCTTTCTCAGAGCTGCGATGTCCTGGTCCATTCCCTTGACTCAAGGTGAAGGTCAGGCTCTTCCCCCAGCCCCCAGGTAGCGGCAGGTGGACCAGAGAGGAGACAGCAACCCCCAAGGGTGCCTGGGCAGGGCCACCTTCCCCTTGCTGAAGCACAGAGCATGCAAGTGGTGTCTGCAGACTCTGAAGTTCCAGCCCTAAACCAATGACAACGCTGATTTTCAAATGGTTTTAATGGGGGACAATCTGCATACCAATCGGCTCATCTGCACACACAGGGCCCAGAACAATGCAGGGAAACGATGTAAAAGGTCTGTGCTGCGATGATAACGCTCCCAGTGTGCCGACCTCGTAAAGGAAGCCAACAAAAGTACAGTCTCTCTGGAGGAGACATTAAGGAGTCGTTAAGAATGGGTACAGCTGCGTCGTGTAAGCACTTTGTTAAAAATGTTCTTCTCATTTTGCGTCTGTCCCGTAATTATAATGGAAGTATTGTGTCAGTCAGCCAGTCAGCGTATGCAGAAAAATATTTATGTTTTGTAATATCTGCACGGTTTTTAAAGTGCACTGTCAAGTGTGGTTGCTGTACTGCGTTTTGCCTGTTGTCACCTCTTACTGACGCCTCTCAGCTTTAAAGTGCCCCAAGCCTGTGTTATCACGACAATCACTATTCTGTCTCTATACGTGCCTGGTGCACATCCCAGCCACCAGGGAAGGGTCACTGTGGAGCCCTGCGGTTGTGCTCTGCTTAACTTGGGCAAACAAGGCTGTACCCCCCTCCATCACGGGGCCCATGGCTGCTGCTCCCCCTTCTCTGCTGGTGGTCAGGCCAGCCCACGTGGCCCACGGCAACACTGCCCACCGCGGCCGGGGACCCCAGAGCAGAGTAAGGAAACCAATGTGCCTTTGAGAGAACCGTTTAGAAACTGCCCTTAACTGTCTTTCAAGCTAGGAGAGGCCTTGAAGGTCACCTAACGTGTTCCCTGCGGGGACGAGGAGAGCGGATCTGGGGAGAGGAGGCGCTGCCTTGGGGCTGCATCAGGAGGGCCCCATTTAATCCACGCATGTGGAGCAGTTCCTGAGGACCCTGGGGGCAGGACCACCACAAACAGGAGTGAGCAAGCTGTAGGGATGGGTGGCAGCATTGGTGATCACAGGTCCCCCACCTGTAACAGACCTGTCGGCACCCCCAGCACCCTAAAGGATGCTGTCCTCAGTAAGCACCTCAAAACTAAGTTTCCTTAAGAAAAGGAAGTTGGGAAGGTGAGCTTCTTTCATGACATCATCAGGTGTGGAGGACCACCTACCTTCTCACCCAGACCAAGGCTGAACCATCCCCAGAGTTAAGGCTGGGCCTCGCGTGGGTAGGAGGGAGTACACCTCCGGGTTGGGCCAGCACCCACACGTCCTGCTCCCAGGAGACCCCACGACCATGGGTGACTCTTCAGGGCCTGCTGGTCCAACCGTGGGAGCTGGGGCGGGGGACCCTGTCAGGCCCCTTCCTTGAGCTTCCGTCCTCGGTGACCCCTGAGGAAGGTGGAAGGTGGAGGGGGAGCAGGAGCCCTGAGCAAGCAGCTTCCTGGCAGGAAGCGGGGTCATGGAGGCCCCACCCCCTTTCTGGTGCCTTCTGCCTGCTCTGCCAGTGAGTCACATCCAGGAAGGCTGTCCCCGTCCATTGTCCCATTCCTCAACACATATGTGGTCAGGACAAAGTGATGGAGCCCAAGGCACGTGGACTCTGCTTGGGTGGGATTGGAACCAACCACCTGTAAAAGGACCTTCTGACACCCTGGGGAGATTTGAGTGTGGCCAGGTATTAGCCGCTGTGCAGGTTTTCTGCTCATTTTGTTAGTGTTTTAATGACACTGTAGGATGCAAAAGAAAAATACCCTTATCTATCAGCAAGAAAATATTTACACGAAATAAGAAAACTTGGACAGTGCTAAAATGCTCCCAATAGCAGAAGCACGTTTGTGTAGGAAAAACATGACGGCGAAATGTACAGAATTGAAACTGGTGATGGAGGCTCATTACATGATTCCTCTACTTTTGGGTCAGTTAGAAATTTTCCATAATAAAAAGTTAAAATGTATAATGTATGCTACTCTCCCATGGAGTTCTAAATTTTAATAAGGGCTTCAAAGACAGGGAAACTTTTCGACTTACCCCATTTCCCCAGGAAGAAATGCTAAATTCGGGGAGGCTGGGAAGGGGCGGGGCCCATGAGAGAAGAAGGCGGTGCTGCCTGACTCACCCCGGGAGGCGCAGGTGCTCCACCTGCCGCAACAACCTGCTGTGACCGTACCTGCAAACATTCTCGTCGGCTGGAGCTCAGCTCCCTGCCAGCAGCACAGCAGCAGGACCAAGAGGCTCACTCCTCTGCTCGCTGCCATGCTCCTCCAGCTGAAGGAGGAGGACCTTCTCCTGAAGGCCCCTCAGCTTCCCCGGCCTTGGTCTCCAGGATACTGTGGAATGTTCGGGGTCTGTGACATCAGGGCAGGAAGTGAGCCGGGTGCTGCGCTGTACATGGGGAGGAATGTTCGGGGTCTGTGACATCAGTGCAGGAAGTGAGTGGGTCCTGCTCTGGCAGTGCCCAGGGTCTATGACAGCAGGGCAGGAAGTGAGCCAGGTCCTGCCCTGTGAGAGGGGAGGGTGGTGCCCAGGGTCTATGACTGGGAAGAAGGGTGGAGGCTGGCTATGGAGATCCCCTCTACTCGCTCCTGTTGCTTGTTCTAGTGCCTTCCTCTGTCCTGTAGACTCTGAGGCATGAAGGGGTAGGATATTAACCAGGCCTCTAAGAGCAAGTGGCAGAACCCAACAAAATCTGCTTAAGTGAAAACAGATGTATTGGAAGGAGGCTGGAGAGCTCACTGAGTGACATGGCAAGCGCTGGACCCAGCAGTTCCAGGGGTTCCTTAAAGAGCAGGGGCCAAGGCCCCAGGCCTCCCTTTCCTGCCCCAGCCTCCTCACCTCCCTCTCCCTCTTTCTCAGCGTCAGCCCCAATTTCTCCCTGGTGGTAGACTTTCAACACAAGACAGGAACATGGCTGCACGTCTGCCATTATCATCCTCCCAGCGCCTTTCCCTAAATAATTCTAGAGTTATCTCCATCAGCACCAGTGAGAAACTCCCAAAGGAAGCACTCTGGTTGGCTTGCGTGCATTCATATCCCGTCCTAGGACCAATTTCTATGTCCGGGGCTCAGAGTGGGGTGGCTGGTCCAGCCCGGCCAGGGTTCTTCTGTGGGCAGGGGTGGGGTCCCAAGTGGACAGTCCTCTAATCACAGGAAAGTGGTCCTGGATGCACAAGAACAATAGCGCTCCTAAACCCAGGTAAGGACTCTGAAGATGACTGGCCCACCAGGGATCTTTTGGCTTTTTTATTTTTTATTGCTGATGTGGGGACCTGCTGCAGATCTTTGTTTAGGCTTTCTTCCTGATACATGTAGTGGAAACCAGTCTACCTCAAGGATTGTTACTGAGTGAGGGTGTGTAGAAGCCAAAACTACAGCACTGGCTTCTGAGAGAAGAAAGAGCTCTGCTGCATGGCCGACCAGCAGGGAGAGAGGAGGAAGGCTCAGGTCTGTCTCCCCAGCTGAAGCGGGCACAGACTTCTAAGGAGCTGGGAGTGGGAGTGCTCATGCGAAATGCTAACTTGTGGAATCTGACTGGAGGGTGGGAGTGTAGAGTCCACTGTGCTGCAAATGCAGGGACCCCTCAGTTCTCGTCAGGCTCCCCATTCCACTCTCTTCACACTGAGTTCTGTAGCTGGGGAACTTGTGGTTCCCAGGCGGCTCGAGGTCTTCTGAGGACCAGGTTTCCATCTTCTCAGCACGCTCCAGCTACACGACTTGCAGTTTATGCTCCTTGACCCTGCAAAACAACTCTTGATACAGCGTTGTTATCGGTACAATAGGATACAAGAGGGCCCGTATGAATTGGCCTATGATGGTTATATGATGATCATGGAAGAGACTGCAAATGTTTGCAGTGTGCATTAAACATGTTAAGCAAGGCTTACATCTGCAGGTGACATTGGGGGTTCCATGTCCCACTTGAGTTAACTAATGTCTGATGACACGCAGACCAGTGGTCTGGACTCTTGCTATTCAAGTGTGGTCCTTGGACCAGCAGCCTCATCACAAGACAGTGAAAATACAAATGGACAATGGCTTCATAAATGAAAGCATAACTTGACCCACTATCTGCAGTAGCCATCCAGGAAATGAAACTACCATCCACAGTCACCATCCAGGAAGTGAAGCTGCCATCCCAGTCACCATCCAAGTAGTTAAACAACAACTGCTGCAACAATCAGCCCCAGATGGCCCGGACCTGATCAGTAACTGACAATTGTCCTAATTTTTGTCCCCACTTCCAACTTAGGACCAACCAGAGAAAGTTGGGGTGCTCCTGGAAGTTCCAGTCAGTTTCCTGTAAGAGTGTGGGAAGCAAAGTCAGAGGGATCCACTCTGGGCAGGCGTGTCCTAAACAGTCACTTAAAACAACATCAATTTATAATTTTACCAGTTCTGGAGGCCAGAAGTCCAGACTGGGTCTCACTGGGCTAAAGTCAAGGTGTTGGCAGTGCTACATGCCTTCTGGAGGCTCTATAGAATCTGTTTCCTTGCCCCTTCCAGCTTCTAGAGACCACCACATTCCTTGGACTGTGGTCTCTTTCCTTCACCTTCAAAGTCTTTCCTATCTCTGATTCTCTCTCTTCTGCCTCCCCCAGCCACTTATATAGACCCCTGTGATTACACTGGGCTCTATGTTGGTTGATTTTATGTGTCACATTGGCTGGGCCATGGTGCCTAGATATATAGGGTCAAACATTATTCTGGATGTTTCTGTGAGGGTGTTTTTGATGAGATTAATGTCTAAATTGGTGGACTTTGCGTAAAGCAGATTGCTCTCCATAATGTGGCTGGGCCTCATACAATCAGTTGAAGGCTTAAATAGAATAAAAAGACAGACTTCTTCCAAGCAAGAGGAACATCTGCCCCCAGACGGCCTTCACACTTGAACTGCAACATCGGCTCTTCCCTGGGCCTCCAGGCTGCCAGCCCACCCTGCAGGTTTTGGACTTGCCAGCCTCCGTAATCACGTGAGACAATTCCTTAAAATAAATCTTTCTTTCTATATGTATACACCACTTATTGTCTTTGTTTCTCTGGAGAACCCTGACTAATTCAGGCCCACATGAATAATCCAGGATAATCTTTCCATCTCAAATTCAGATGATTAGCAATTTTAATTCCATCTGCAACCTTGGTTACTCTGTGCCATATAACTCCAAATATTCACAGGTTCTGGGGATTATTGGCCTGGGACCATGGACATCTTGGGGACCGTTATTCTACAGACAACAGTGTCTTTTGTCCATTTTCCAATTGGATTGTTTGGTTTTTTACCATTGACTTTTGAGAGTTTTTTGTATATTCTGAATGTGAGTACTTTGTTAGATATTTGATTTGCAAAACATTTCTCTAGTCTATAGCTTGTCTTTTTTATCTTCTTTACAAGGTCTTTTGTAGAACAACAGTTGTTTTTAATTTTGCTGAAGTCCAATGTATTATTTTTTCCTCTTATGAATTGTGCTTTTGGTGTCATGTCTAGCAACTCTTCACAAAGACCTAGGTCCTGAAGATTTTCTCCCATCTTCTAAAAATTTTATAATCTTACATTTAAATCTGACAGATTTTGAGTTATTCTTTGATGAGGTTTGAAGTTTAGTTCAAGGTTCATTTTTATGCTCTTAGATTTACAATTGCTCTCACACCATTTTTTGAAATGGTTATTCTTCCATTGAATCGCTTTTGCCTTTTTGTCAAAATTCAGTTGGCCGTAGTTGTGTGGGGCTTTTTCTGGGTTCTCTGTTCTATTTCTTCTGTTTCATTGACCTTTGTGTTTACGCCTCCACCAATACCACTCTGTCTTGATTACTTGAGCTATATAAAAAGTCTTGAGATCAGGTAGAGTAATTCCACTTTACTTTTCTTTGTCAAAATTATTTTGGCATTCCATATAGATTTTAGGATAATCTTGCCTATAGCTGCAAAATATTTTGCTGGGATTTTGATGGAAATTAAACCTATACATCAATTTGGGGAGGATTGTCAAATGTTTTTTTCTGCATGAATTGATATGAACATGTGATTCTTTCTTCATTAGCTTGCTAATATAGTCAATCACATTGAGAAATTTCCATTGTTTTATCTTTTTTTCACTGATTGTCTTCTGTCTTCTCCATTCTTCTATTGAGCCCATCTTGTGAGTTTCAAAAAAAAAAAAAAAAAAAATTTCAGATATAGTATTTTTTGGTTCTAAAATGTCCATTTGGTTCTTCTTTATATTTTCTATTTATTTGCTGAAACCTTCTATATCTTTGTTGCAACTTTCTAGTTTTTCATTTGTTTCAAGCATGTTTGTCAGTGTTTGTTGAAGCATTTTTATGATCACCGCTTTAAAATCCGTATGAGGTAATTCTAATATCTGCGTTAGAATTTCGGTGTTGGCATCTGTTGATTGTCTTTTCTTGACCCATTTGAGATTTTCCTGGTTCTTGGTGTGACGAATGGTCTTTGATGGAATTCCACTTGGATGGAAACCTCTGATGGACGGTGCATGTCTTATATGATGAGACTCCAGACCCCAGTTAGACCTGGTCCTTCAGCAGGCCTCACTAGCTGGTGACCTGGGACAAGTCACTTACACTCTGAGCCTCGGCTTCCCCGAAATCCCACGAGCACAGTCATTCCCACGGGTCTGAGTCATTTATTTCTGCCTAATGCCACATAGCCGCCTGCTCACTGGGCTGTGTCCTGCCCTGGGGTCATTTCTGCCCCACCTGGCTGCGCCATTGCCTGTCTCAGGAGGTCCTTCATGGCTCGCGCTCATTCCAGTGGCGTTTTGTCTCTGGGTCTCTGCTCCTCGCACCCTGGCTTCTGACGTGTTCAGGTCTAGGGAAGATTCCGTGCCGGGAAGATGCTGAGTGGGTGGGGTTGGCAGGATTTTGGGGTCCTATAGGGAAGATTTGTTTGAGGCACTTTCGGTCAGAGAATAAAGCCATGGAGCCACCAGCTCATAGTCCTTCAATGAGGTGTGACAGCCTGGAAGGGCTGGGCTCGCAGACAGAGAGCCCAGGGGCCAGGGACGGAGCTGCTGCGGGAGCGCATTTTCCAAGTTTCCAAGTCTGTAGAACAAGTCTCTGCTCCCAGGAAACCTGAGAGGAAAAAATGGGATGTTTTGACCCACTGGGAGGCCTTGGATAATGGACCAGATGACCATTAGACAGCATGTCTGTACGTCACCAGACACCCCAGTTAAAGATTATTTTCAAAGCAGGTTTGCAATTGTCTTCACTTCTGAAAATATCCTGTGGACCCATAATTCGGCAATATACATATAATCAATTGTTTCAAAAACAGAAGTGATGCTGGCTATTAGAATGTAAACTGTTTTCTAAATGAAAGAATTAAAGGAATGTAATTGCAGAAGTACACAAACAGTGGTTAATACGCTGCTTCTTGCAAAGACATATTATAACGTACAATCTTTCTTTATGGCGCATGTTCTCAGCGTTTAATCAGGCGTGTGGATGTATTCAGGTGTTAAACTGTTCCATTAGCCGGGATGGTACACTGTTATTTGCTGAGCTGTTTGTGTTACATTGTTGCTGGCTCTCTGAGCTCCTCTCTCTCTTGCTCCTCTCTCTTGTCTCGGCAATCTGTGTAATTGTCTTCTTACTTTTGTCTTCAGAAGCTTTAAATAGAGTTACTGGGAGCGATTAACTGTGTCAGAATCACAGAGCTCTGGTGTTTTACAGATTAATTGCAAAGACTTGTTATACCCATGCTTTGCAAGGCAGGGAGGGACCTAGGTCTAGCACGGAGGGACCTAGGTCTAGCATGGAGGGCCACCGTGGGGCTGTGGCCAGTGGGGAGGGTCCACGGGAGGCGAGTTCGGGCAGACCAGCCCTGCTGCTGACCAGTCTGAGGCCACCACAGTGCAGGGCGCTGTCCTTGGGGACACCAACCTTGACCTCAATGGGCTGTAATAGCTCTATATTCCCGGGGATCCCTGTACTGGGGATTCTAAGGGTGGGGGACGAAAGGGAGAAGCCAAGGGGAGACGCCACCTCTTCTGAGGAAGCAACAGGGACAGGTTTGCCTGAGTAAGGAAACCCCTTAAAACATTTCTTCATTCATTCATTCATTCGTCTTCCTTGTCTTCTCACGGAGTGTGTTTGCTGGGAGGGTTGTGTTTTTTTTTTTTTTTATTTTTTTTAATTTTATTTATTTATTTATTTATTTTTTTGTGAGGAGATCAGCCCTGAGCTAACATCCGCCAATCCTCCTCTTTTTTTGCTGAGGAAGACGGCCCTGGGCTAACATCGGTGCCCATCTTCCTCCACTTTATATGGGACGCCGCCACAGCATGGCTTACCAAGCAGTACTTCGGTGCGCGCCCGGGATCCGAACCAGCGAACCCCGGGCCGCCACAGCGGAGCGCGCGCACTTAACCGCTTGCGCCACCGGGCCGGCCCCGAGGGTTGTGTTTTGATGTTGATGATACAGGAAATCAGATTGGGTGTAAATTTCTACCTGCAATAAACTCCAATCTCTCGGCTATTGCTGGTCAGTGTGGATGCCCGGCCGCGAGCTCCTCGAGATGACAAAGACCGGCAGAAAACCGGGCAGATGGATTCACTGAGACCAAGTCCGTATTTTCAGGTTCTGTTTTGTATCAGTCTCTTGAATTCAAGTAAGGAATCCAATATTGCTTTTAGATATAACTTTGGAGCCAGCCCCGATGGACTAGTGGTTAAAGATCAGTGCGCTCTGCTTCAGCGGCCAGAGTTCGGTTCCCGGGCTCGGAACCACACGACTCGTCTGTCAGTAGCCATGCTGTGGTGTGGTGTTATAGAAGAACTAGAAGGACTTAAAACTAGAATATACAACTATGTACTGGGCTTTGGAGAGATTAAAAAAAAAGAGAGGAAGATCGGCGACAGATATTAGCTTAGGGCAAATCTTTCCCAGCAAAAAAAAAAAAGAAATCGTTTGGCAAAATTAAATATTATATACAAAATGCATTGTTGTGTGAGGATGCAATCACCTTACAAATAAAGAAAAAAAGTTACTTACATAGAATTAAGTATTAATTGGAAAACTAGGAGAAAAAAAGACCAGGGGTTAGATGTAAAATTGTGCTAGAAATGTATATCCAGACCTACTCCTTGCAAAACATATTGTTGTCAAGTAGGATCTCCGTTAGCCGAGCTTAAATGCAGTTTTTAATTTTTTTTCAGAACATCACTGACTAGAGGGACAAACAGGGAAACAGGGTAAGGAAACTTGAAAGAGCTTACCAGCAACACCCCCACTAATACGTGTACTTCAGTCCAACTGCGGTTTTCCCCGAGCTCGGCTGAACACAGACAGTGGTTAATGCGTCTGGTGTTCTTTGTGGAGCGCATTCACGGATTCTCTGTTGTCAGTGCTACAATTATTGGGACTAAGAGTGACTAAGAATTAAAAATGGGAATCCTAAATGTCTGGGTTACATGACCATCTTTAAGATTCTAAAATTATGACTTGAAATAAAACGACTCGGTCCACGCTTATGGCTCTAATAGCTGTGTGTATTGAGTAGGATGGAGAGAATTTTTTTCTGATTTTGAACATTTCAATTACTCATTGCTGTGACCAACAGACCAGGGTGACAGCTGCCTCTTGGTGAGCTTCCAAAATGGTGGCTTTGAGAATAAAGCTCAGAGAACCCTAAACGCAGAGCTGAGTCGGGGCCTGCTTGGGCAACACAGCACCCAGAGCTTTGCTCCATGAAAAGGGGACAGTGTCGGCTCATGACAAAGAAGAGAAAATTGGTGCTCCACTCCATAGTTAATGTGACAACACGCAGCTAAGGAGCACTTAATGATCCCCAGTCTGCTCATTTTTGTCACCCATTTGAGAATGTCACTGGTTTTATACTTAGCCCTATGGTGTAGGATTAGCTTCACACTCAAGTGAATTAGTCAAGGTTCCTTAAGAATCGGAACAAAAGTGCTAGAAAATGTGTACAGATATGAAGAGACTGAATGTGTATACACTTGTTCAGGTAATGTATAATTAACTTAAAGGGATTTTTGGCTGAATGTGTGAACTGGCAGGAAAATTTTATTTTACATTTGGTAAGACCTTTACCTTAACATGGAACATATTTTTTAACCTGAAATCATTCTTGGAGAAATATCAGAGGTCACGCCAGATCAATGACCGCTCTTTGTCTGGGCACAGAAATAAGATCACTTTCAAAATGGAATCAAGGAGTTCTATTTCAAAGCATGTGGATCCCATCATGTATTTTATTTGTTACATAGATATATACACACACACATTTTTTCTTTTTTAACACTAATTTTCCATTTGTTTTGTTTCCATTTTCCCATAGAAGTTTTTCTTTTCTATTCTTCATTTAGGTAAGTGCTTCTAAGAACTCTGAGATTCCAGAAAAATGGTAGACTTTGTCAGTTAGGAAAAAGTGCAAATATCTCTTTCTGTCATTATAATATTCTACAGATAAAATCAACTTAACAAAAAAGTTCATTCTGACTGCTGTTATATTTTGCAATGAATGAGTGAAAAATATTTTTCCAATTTGCTGACTTCCTGACGCCACAGCCTTGAAACAATCGCTGGGTTTACTGTTTCCTTTCACACTGAAATTACACATTCCCAGCACCCACTCACCGAAGTTCATGCTTCGTTGTAAGCTCACGGTCCTTGTAACAGTGCAGAATAAACAAAAGCCTACATGTTTTGGAACTAGAAGAAAAGGTGGAAGTAAAATTGTTATCTTTTGACTTATATATGTCCAGAAGAGAACAGCAGGTCTGCTCCCTGTCATGGGCTCTGGCTGCCCACGGTGGAAATGCAGCAGGGAGTCTGCAGTTCACACAACCAACCATAGATGTCGACACAGTACGCAGCTCCTTAAAACCTCAGCGGCACAAATTCTCTTCTTATTGGCTCAAGTGGCTGAATTTTTACCATTAGAGAGTTCTTCCTTTGCTTGAAGTATTATGTTATTGGGAGTGCCATTTAAAAATTAAATAATTTTAGAAGTGATAAAGTTGATAATTTACCAGCCATGATACCTGAGAGCTAATTAATTTGGACAATGGCTTCCCAAATAGGATAAGGGGTTGGCAAGTCTGAAGGCACAGGAGCAGAGTGGACTAGTATAGATGGCTGGAAGTCCTTACCTGTGCTCTGCTGGAGGAGTCTTCAGAGTTCTGGGAGTGGTGGTCTTGCAGGGAGGAAGGGCTGGCTCCCCAAAGACACGTTCCATCAACTCTAAATGTGCCTGTAGGGCTTTCTTGTATCTCCCCCTGCTTGATGGAGAAAGTGGTGCATTTAACATTGATGTGATCATGAAATTCTCTGGTCATCTGAGTTGGGAAGCAAGGAGGGGCAGTGAGACTATTGCAAATGCAGCGTCTCTTTCAATTTGAAATTGAACACTTAGAATTTGGCATTTTCTAATTTGGTTATCTAGTAGCTCTTGGAGGTGAATGGGCCAGACTTATAATTCCATTTTAATAGATCTCATCATTAATCTCTGCTCGTAAAAGTTGCTTCATTACATTAGTGTACCTTGAACTGGAATGCAGAGTTCTTCTGGAGTCTCCAGGTGGCCCAGAGGTTCAATGCAAAGTTGTTTTGCACAAAGAGATCTGCAAAAATAATTCTGGCTTTTAGTTTTGATTTCCTTTCTATTGATTGACACTAGGTACATTTAATTCCAAATCTTGGAGATGGCTGACATGGTCATTCAATTGCGGCTTTGTAGAGAAGAAACCATTAAGGAAGTGGAGAGGAAAGAGCATATAATTTCCACCGGGATGAGGAATCAAGGGCTAATTTACTCTGAGATCAGATTCGTGCCAAAAGCTTAGCAGGTCACAGGCCAATGCCATTACTGAAAGATAAAGAACCTGACATTTGGGGCGCGAGTAGAAAGATGCACCCTCTGAAGCTCTGTCCGTGCAGGAGACACAACAGGGGAGATGTGATTGTGTAGACAACAGGAAGTGAGTTTGGGTGACCGCTGCCTGGCACCCTGTGCCACCTGCTGCAAGTCGAGCAACCACCAATGGTTCCACCTGCGTGTCTCTTCTCCAACTTTTTATTTGCAAGAATTGAGTGCAATTTTTAAAATTAATTTTGATCTTAAAAGAAAAGATGCCGTTTCCTCAGCCTGGGAACCCAGGGGGACACAAATCTGAAAACTGCAACGTAAATGCTCTGCTTCCCGTGCGGTCCTTACCTTCACGTGGAGAAAGGAAATGGTGAGGACGGGAGGCCGAGACCCCCGGCCTCACTTATAGGTTCTTTCTTTGCAAATGGCCAATTTAAGTACTCAGTGCATAGCCAGCCCCCAAAGGAGAGAAAACTCTGACTTAGCATAATGATGCATATATCTGAATTAATAAAAACCTAAACCATCTTACAGGCTTTTTGGAACTTGAAAGTTTTCAAATTTTATTTCACTTTGAAGAGAGTGAAACCTCATCAAAGTCTGGTTTTGTTGTGTTTTCAGAAGTGTTTCTCTGCAGTGCGAATTTCACCTCAGGACGTGGCGTCGAGGGGAGGCTTGACGGGCCATGCCTGCCAAGGGCCACTGCTGCTGACCCCACCTGCTTTGGAGAAGCTGCAGGCGCCGGGCCGCTTCCGGGGGGAGGCTCCTCGTCACCCGGACCTGAGGCCAGGCTGTCCCACCCTCAGAGGGCCCGTCTCACCTCCAGGCTCCTAGTTCTGGGCGTCGCTCCCTCTCTGGGCGCAGGCAAGAGATGGAGAAGGGAGAGGAGGAAGGAAGGAGAGCCAGGAGGCAAGGGGCCCTGAGCGAGCATGAGACAAGGGGGGAGACAGCCACGAGGGCAGAGCCTGGGCTTCCTTTCCTCCTTGCCTCCACCTGCACCTCCCCCAGCACCACCGGAACCTTGAATAACACATCCGCCACTTCTGAGAGCACCTGCACCTCTGACCCCACATCTGAGCCTACAGCCCAGGGAAGGGCTCGCCACCCCGTCCGCCTTCACTTTCCTGCAGACCCCTGCCTCCCTGCAGCCCCTCGTCCTGCTCTGCACCCCACAGAACCCTGCACCTCTTTTCAACCACTCACCGCGTCTGTGTGGAGGAAGAGGCAGGGGTGTGATATTTAGGAACTGGCTGCCAGCTTCAAATCCTCTGTGACCTCAGGAAAGGACCTGGGCTCCTTGTGCCTCAGTTTCCCCATGTGTCCAATGGGGCCACTGATACTTACACCCCTGGTAGGTGTGCGGATTAGACAAATGTTTGCTCGAGTGTTGTCCCTGGCTAGCCACGTGGTGGGGGTAACGGTGGGGTCAGAGCTTGCGGTCACTTCCCCAGATGCCATTTTTGGTAGCTCGGTGAGCAAGAGCCGCTTCACCAAGGCCCCTCCGAGGCGGGGGACCAGCACTGTCCCCGCTGGGCTCTCTGGTCACTGTCTGTCTCTGCCGTCCCCTCCACCTCTCCCCAGACAATTCCCTGACCTGACCAGGCTCCAGCTGGCTCTCTTGCCAAGCTTCAGTGTCTTGTTCCAGGGGCCGGTCCCACCCTGACGCCAGGCCCGCCTGAGACGGGCTCCTGCCATCGCCAGCCAGGTGTTGGTGTCAAGCCTTCTCCTGGCCCAGCTCCCTGGTGCGACCTGAGGCAGGTCACTCTTTCAAAGGACTTTTAGGAAATGCTCAGAGCCTCAGAGAGCTGGAGGCCATCTCCCTCCAGGGCTTTTCAGTCTGGAGAGAAACCTGTTGGTGCTGCCTTCCCGCTGGCATAGAAATCATCACCCCCAGAGAGAATTTCAATCGACTTTTTGATATTTTCTAACCTCCCCATCCCATTCAGATTTCACTGAGAACCTCTCTTCTTCTTCACTCTCTTGTCACTTTCTTCTCCGTCTCTTTCCCTCTGTCTTGTTGCCCACTGATGCGCCTTCTGAAAGCGTCGTAAGATTTTCTCTTCCTCTGACAGCTGACCTGGAATCCACCTCGTTGCGCCACTAGTCCTGACAGCCAGGCGCGGTCCACCAGCTCCTCGTGAGTGTCCGAGACAGAGAAAGTCGGTGGAAGTTTCCGAGGTGAAGTGTCCTCGAGAGGTGAGGCTAATAAGAATTTCTGAAATAACTTTTGTTACCGTTAGGCTGAAAACCACGAATGTTTTGGGGTTAAGCAACAAGATCAATGCCTTCTTTCGAAAAGCACGTCGTCCTTAGCTGTCATCTCCAACGTCTGACGGCGGCGGCTCCAGGCACAAGAACCGCTGGGCTGGGCGCTGCTGTGAGGCCTCCCAGAGCGGCTTGTTCTTAAAATGCGGCAGCTTGTATTAAAGTCAAAGTTCTGGCTGTTTACCATCTTCGTGTGGTCGGGCCGGAACACATAAACTTTGACAGCTGTGTTGAGCTAGCGCCGTTTCGGCGCGGGCTTTGGCAAAGTGGAGACGTGTGGATGGCCTTCTTGCTCTATCAAAAGGGTTATTTATTTATGTATCATAGAAAGCATGTGTGTTTTCCACGGAGAGAAGAGAGAGTAGCTTTACTGAACACGTGGTCTATCAGCTAGTCATTCGAATGTGTCACAAAGCAAGACTGTGGCCTCGGGAGCTGCAGTTTCCAACCCCATCAAAATCCGAACCCACCATTTTTTATATCACACGTGTTGTAACTTCCCTTTACCTGGAACAAAAGTCATCACTAATATGACTAACTGACGTACCTGAAAAACAGCGTTACAATTAACTTTAATAGGGGAAATTAATCAAAATAAACTGTAATAAAAGGAAAATAATTTATAATAGCATATATTTCAAAATGTAAATCCCTGGGCAAAATGGAGTAGATGATCCCTTCCACCTCCTTTCAGTGAACCCGTCTGGGTTAAGGGAAGGGAAGCAGAGGCCCACGGGCCACTGTTAACACTTCGCGTCTGACATCTGGAGTGGGCCTGTCAGTGTGTTTGCGGTTACCTACGTCCCGAGGTCCTTGGGGATGCGCACCGGGACGCAGACACTCTCTGTGGGGCATCCAACGCGCCAGCAATGGTGGACTGCTCCCCCTGTCCGTGGCAGGATTTTCCAAACACGTGAACGACTCTTGACGAAGATCCGAGTAAAATAAAGCACCGTCTTCCCTTGATTTACAAAGTAGTTGCATTTCTAGCAAATTCAGTTTATACTGAAACCATGCAACAAATATTTTGTGTTTATAGAGAAAACAATTTGGTTGGGTACATACAAACAGAGTTTTCGCCCAGGTTGTTCTGAATGAAAGCACCGGCCCCCCCCTCACCCTGGGGGGCCTCACCCCCAGAGCAGGGGCCCGGGGTGTCACCAGCGCAGCAGAGCTTCACCGACACTTACTACCTCACATCCCCAAGTGTTTCTCAATGGTTTGTGGATTTTTTTGAGTTATTATAACTAATCTTTGAAAAATAATACCTTGATGACACTTGAGCAACTCAAAATGCTTCGTGGACGGGAAGGTGAAGCTCTCGAGGGACATAGAGAAAGGCCGACCTTCCAAGCCCCCCAGCGTTGGCCATCCCCCGTCTGTTCCTGGGAGTTCAGGGGCCGGGTCCACAGCAGACTGAGGGTCTCTGTCAGGAGGCCACAGACCCAGGGGTTAAGACCGGGTGCTCAGTGGCCAGAGGCCCTTCTTTCAAAGCCCGCTGTGCCTCTCACCAGCCGAGCAGCTGTCTGTAGCGTCACAGAGTGCCCACCTCCCAGGGTGGTTGGGGTTAAATGCGGAATCTGAGTAAAGTGCTCATTGCGGCCCCTGCTCCCTGGTCAGCGCTCCCTGCACGTTTGTTATAATTTTGTCTATTTTCCTCTGTTGTTGGTAAGATTATCCAATATAGAAACCGTCTCTAGCAAGAGCCTTTTAGCAAAAGCTCCTGTTTTGTTCAAACTGAACAGGAGTGCATGACATCTCTGCAACCTGGCCGACGCGCACCCTCTGAGACGGAGATTTCACTGAGTCACAGACCAGGGTGCAAACACTGTCTGTCTTTTGTTGAACTGAAACTCCTCAGAGCAGAGAGAAGTATAACAACAGTGCAGTGAACCCCAGCCTTCCTTTCCAGACTCGGCTAGAGTTTTAACTGTATCAACAGACACAAACTTGGAAGAGTAGCCAGTGCTATTTCCTCAAATCTGACTGTGGACTCGTCTCAGAGAAGCTGGCATCAGTCTTTCCCTCCTCGTGTGCACAAGGCGGAGTCTATTCCTCCACCCCTTTGAGTCTGGGCCGGCCTGTGACTTCTCTCACCAACAGATTACGGCAGGAGGGACGCCCCCATCGTCTAAGGCCAGGTCATGAGAAATGTGCAACTGTCGCCTGGAAATGCTGGTACTGAGGTTGTCGTGCTGTGAGGAAGCCAAGCCAGCCATGTGGAGATGTGGGGTTGGGGGTGGGGAGAGAGAGAGACAGACGCAGAGAGAGAGCCCAGCCCTTCTGGCCCTCCCAGCTCAGGCCCAGACAAGCAATGAAGAGGGCTTTGGACAAGTCCAGCATCAGTCACCATTTGATTGACTGTGAGAGAGACACCAAGTAGGAAGCCCCCCAAACTGAGCCAGACAACCCCAGGACCGTGGAGGTAATACTACCTTATTATTTGAAGCTATGAGTTTGGGATGGTTGGCGACACAGCACTAGATAACTGAGTGTAAGGTTTGTGATGAAGGCATGGCATAAATATTATGGCCGATGTGAGGAAATACAGTGTTTGAAGAGGCTCATCCACCTGAAGCAGGGGAGATGAACCCTGCTCACACCAGAACTGTTAGAACCATTCATAACCATGCACAACCATTGCACCCACATACAACCATGCATAGCCATTGCAGCCATATACAACCATTTCAACCACGCACAACCATTAACAATCATGTGCAACCATTTACAAGCACCCACAACCACGTATAACCATGTACAACCACGTATAAGCATCCACAATCATGCACGACCAGGTCCAACCATGCACAACCATTAACAATCATGTGCAACCATTTACAAGCACCCACAACCACGTATAACCATGCACAACCACATATAAGCATCCACAATCATGCACGACCAGTCACGCACCAGCAGGCCCAGCCGTGCACAACCAGGCACAGCATCTGAAGGCAGATCTGAAATGCTCTGCTAGCAAGCCAAGTAGGAGGGTGCCACCACTCGTGCTAAATGCGACTTGGGAGACGGTTTGAGACAGCGACCATTTCTTTTTTTTTTTCTGTGAGGAAGATCAGCCCTGAGCTAACATCCGTGCTAATCCTCATCTTTTTTTGCTGAGGAAGACTGGCTCTGAGCTAACATCTATTGCCAATCCTCCTCCTTTTTTTTCCCCCAAAACCCCAGCAGATAGTTGTATGTCATAGCTGCCCATCCTTCTAGTTGCTGTATGTGGGACACGGCCTCAGCATGGCTGGAGAAGCGGTGCGTCGGTGCGCGCCTGGGATCCGAACCCGGGCCGCCAGTAGCGGAGCGCATGCACTTAACCGCTATGCCACGGGGCCCGGCCCACAGCGACCATTTCTAATCACAGAACTGAAGAGCTGGAAGAGGTTTTCTGGAGCTCCTCCTTTACAACTGAGAAGACAAGGTTGCTCCGGCCCTGACAGCTTGCTGGTGGCACAACAGGAGCCGAGTTGTTGCTCCTTCCTCTGGTCGGTGAGCATCATGGATGACCAGGGCAAGGTGCTTGCTGCTCCTGCTGGTTGAGTGGGTCCATCTCATGGGCCAGAGCTGTGGTGCAACCGCGTGGGGGGGCCTGCCTGTAGGGCAGCAGGGAAGGCCAGGTGGGCAGCCCGCTGGGAGATCCCGGCCCTGCTCTCAGGAGCTCCATGCAGCTGTGCTGAGTGGACGGCAACACCTACTGGGTGCCTAAGACAAGAGAGGCCACAGGCTTCCTCCATGGGCAGGATGGGGGCTCAGGTGTGGCTCCTTGGGGCCTGCAAGAGTGAGGGGGCAGATCACGAGCAAGGTTGTAGGATTCCTGAGGCCACAGGAGGGGGCATCAGGACCAAGGGCAAGAGCATTGCTCCCCAGCTCTGAGGGCCTCAGGGCCTGCCTTCGTGCTCCTCTGCGTCGTGCTCGGACAGCATACAGAACTGTGCAAACACTGTCGCTAGCCTCTAAGCTCCTTGAGGGCAAGTGACATCCTTGTCCTCTGCACCTGAGCACAACTCCAGCAGAGCGCTGGCCTCATAGAAGATAATCATAAATGCTTCTGAGCCCTGTTGGGCGAGAAGGGACTCTGTTCTCGGGGTCCTCTGTAAACCCTGTGGATGAAAGTGCTGTGGGCAATGCAATCCTCCAGCACAGTGGCCATCTAAATGGTGAGGACGACGTATTTTGGCCACAATTTCCTTAATTTCACCACCTAACTGTCAGAATGCCGGAGTAGGTGTAGGTCACTTTTAAAATGTACCTATGTGTAGTTTAGTTAGAAAATCAGGCCCAGAATTCCCACTAGCCACCACCTCCCTCTGGCCCACCAAGGACAGCTGTCTATCACCACTACTGATTTAGCCCCCGCAGGCCCTGTTGGCAGCGTCTTCGAGGATACCATAGGGCAGGGTGTGTAACTTTGATGTGCACAGAAGCCCCCAGGTATCCCGGTGAAATGCAGGTTCTGTCCCAGAGGGTCCCAGCAGGGCCTGAGATGGCGTTGCTAACAAGCTGCCAGGTGGAGGTGATGCGCTGGCCTGAGTCCCTCGCTTTGAACAGCAAGATGCTAAGAGCCGCTATCTTCGCTCGTCTGAAGCCCCTCTGGGAACACAGACTTGGAAAGACACACAAAGAAGAGAATTCCCAGCAGAAGGCAGAATTCCCTACCAAGGCCAGCTTTGTGGCACCCACAGTAGGCATTTTGGTAGGTGCCAGTGGGTCGGGGCAGAGAAGGCTGGCTGATGGTGAGGTGGGCTGAGCAGACAACACTGAGTGGAGCAAGGGGTGGGCTGTGTGGACTACAAGTGTGTGGACTGCAAGGGAGCCGTAGACACGTAGCTTCAGCTCCACATGGTCAGGCCTGATCTTTTGAGAGGCTATGCAGCTGGATTTTATGTGGAATTTGTGATTTTTAAGTACTCAGAAGGTCAAACAAAATAAGCCAATGGCCCCCTCAGGTCCTGCAGCCACCCTGTGGGCCGATAAGATGCGTGAAGTTTGGGCGTCGATGGTTGTGTTTGTCTCTGCCGTCAGAGCCACAGTGTGTCCACCGAAGACCCTCGATGTGCCTGCGGGCACTTCTGTCTGTGAACAGCAGCAGAGGAGGCAGGAGCAAGTTCCACGAGACCAGGAGGGCCCCAGAAGCAGGGGCCTCTTTTTCCTACACATGAACACATCCCATTTCTGTTGCGTCCACGCACAATGAGCCAGTGGCTGGGTGGAGCTGGGGATTTCTCCATGTCAGGGCACCATGTGGATGACCACCCCAGAAAAGGCAGGGCACTGTTCTGTCAGAAGGCTGAAACTGTGTCTATCTACATAGCTTAAAAATTTAGGGTCCAGTTTGACAAAAGAATGCCTTCAGCCCCACAAAAGTGGTGGAAATTTGGCAGTTCAGAATTGATTCCTTGTTTTCTGCCTGAATGGCAAATGACAGGGACCTAGACTGTTTTCCCAAATACTCTTTTTAGGTACATAATTCAGATTCTTTAATGATCAGAGTCTACAAGTTATGGAAACAGAGAATACTCTGACGTTTTTCTTCAAGGTCCTCGAAGATCACCAGACTGAAGGTGCAACTGGAATGTGTAAAATGTGATTATAATTGTTCCTCGTTTTCCCCATTAGCGCAAACGCCATGGTTCAGTTTATTAGAAATGTGCCGTGAACACCTTCTCCTAGAGCCAGAGAAAATAATATTGTGGGATCTGCTCGTGTAACATCTAAGGGTGCTGAATGTCTGGTTGTGCTTCCGTGTCATGGGTGTATGCAGAGATAGTGACAAAAATGTTAACACCACAATAAAAGAAGTGAACAACTTGTTCTCTTCAACACCTATAGTAAAAGAGAATTGTATTCCGTTAGGGAGCAAATACACCTGTATAGGGGTAATTTATTTTAAAAATTCCTAGTTTTGTAACATTAGGAACCTGTTATACAATAATTACATCCACTGGTGCTGTTTTGCATTACTTCCATTTGAATAAGAACTAAAGAATGCTTTTTACGATGTCAACACATTTTAAATAATGACATATTACCTTTAATTTTCCCATTTGAATTTAAAGTTTTCTTTGGATCAACATCGATTTGTCAGTTATTTCTCCATGCAACTTTTACTAAAATATACAGCAAATTCTGGAATAGCTTCACGATCCCAGCTTAGCTGTCACCGATGTCATACCTCTGTCAGTAATGGCTGGAAAATGCTGAGAGTCTGTCTTGGCACCTTATTTTTATTTATAAATTCCACTTCATTATTGCAACAAGACACCGCAGGTAGTGCATTTGTGTGGAATTACTGCCTCCCTTTCTGGTTAAAGTCTCTGAGCCTTTAGCCACGGAGTGCATACCACCCCCTGATGAGGTCAATAATCGCCCAGAAATGCACTGCACGCTGGGGCTTATGGCTTCCACATATTTAGTGTGATCGTTTGGGGGGAAAAGGACTATAATGCAGATTATGTGTAGAAAAAAAAATCAAAAAAGAATTAACTATGAAATAATGTAACTGTGCATAGGGTCTTGAACTTTTGCTTTTAATATGCAGAAAAATTTACGAAGTTATTGTATCTTGCTGCATGTACTCTCTCGGGAGATATTAAACTAACTTTGAAAATGCGTTTCAGCTTGTGGCATTGTAGAGACCTGGGGCTAATTTCTTTAAAGGGTTAAGCTGGCGTGTTCCGCATTAAATTACCACTGTCATTCAATTCATTAGAAGAGTTTATGGAGTTACAATATGTCTGTAATTTATAGCCTGCTTACTGACAAAGCTTAATGCTAACATACGCCTAATTTGCCAAGGTTATCTCAAGTTCCATTCATCTCCCCCACTAACAATACGCCTCTGACTCCATGCTTCATGGATGAGGTACATGCGGTTTCATATTTAGCGCTATCAATCAGAGGGAATTGCCTCCAGCTCCCCGCCTCAGCGTTCAAAGTGGTTTCTCTGCAGCCTCTGATGAGTGATGAGAAGGTGGCTCAGCCAGTGGAGGGCATCATCCTCCAGTGTCCCCAGAGGGGACCGGCCAGCCAAGAGCTCTGGTCTGTTCTGAGTCTGGTGCTGCTGGCGTCCTCAAAGCCCCCAGAGGGGACATGAAGAGGCCATGGGTCACCTGGGTGACACACTTGTGGCATAGCCTGCAGGGCATGGCACCACCAAGGCGTTTCTACCTGGCGGGGGACAGCACCTTGTTAACCGACCGACCACACACATTTCAAAACGCGCTGATGTGAGGGGCCAGGGGTGAACACTCCTGGTGCCGTAAGATTTCCAAACACCTGAGTGTGAGGCTTTGCCCCTGCTGCCTTCTGCTGTGCGCAAAGGCCTCTTTGACCTGAGCTCAATGCTGGGCCGTCTGCCTAGGAGGCCACTCTCCTGGCCACCTGCTCTCCCTGGAGGAGTGATCTTGCCAAAATGTCTAATTACCTTGGGGGGTTCCTAGTGAGAAGCATCAACCATGCCATATGAGAACTACATAACAAATATGGTTGTTTAGTTCTTGCTGTGTGGAAAAAACACAGAATGACATCACATACCTCCAAAGTCGGTACTCCAAACGGAAACGAGTCTGTGATGTAAGTTCCAGAACGTGCTGGGACCTTCAGCATCTCTTGACATGGTTGCTGGCTTTGTCTGTGTTTGCTCTGAGCACCCACCTCGACCGACCGCAGCGACAGGATCCCAGGCAGGGGCATGGGTTTGTGAACTGTGTTACCCAAATGTCAGATGTTTACAGTATCAACTCAAGCCCATGACTGATTCGGGAGCAATCCAGCAAACAGAAGCCAATAGTTTTAGCAAATTCCATGATTACCGGGGAGATGCAACTTGATTTAATGGAAAACATGATTTTACAAGTGTTTTTACCTTTTGTGCAGGAGCCCAGCAACAACGGTCACAAAAGATGAAACTACGGGGGAGACAGCTCTCAAGCCCAAGGAAGCAGCCCACACTGTCCGCGGCTGCATCTGCGGCATCCGTGTGGGTGAGCCGCCCAGACCCAGGACCCGTGGTTGGGGGGATGGTGGATTCCCTCCCCAGGGTCGACTCTTGTTCTTTTTCACAGCTCCCAATCCCTTTGGTCAGAATTTGCTTTCTTTCTGGATTCTTTTATTGGATCCTTACTGATAGTTTCAAAAACCGAAGGCTGATGTGGTTGCCAGAGGCTGGGGAGGGAGTAGGGAGATGTTCAAGGGGTATAGAGTTTCAGTTTTGCAGGATGAGGAAGTTCTGGAGATCTGATACACAACGACGTGCGTATGGATGACGCCACTGCACTGTACACTTAGAAATGGTTCAGATGGTAAATGTTATGGTATGTGTTTTTTAGTGCAATTTAAAAAAACCCTGAAGCTTGGATTATCAACTCACAGGATTGTGGTTGTGGTGTCATTACAATGGCTCTCTGCAGCAAACAAGTGGAACCCATGGATCCCAGTGGACTGATGGACTCCTAGTGTGGAATTAAATTGGTGGTCCCTTGTGCTCCTGAGGAACTAGTGTCAAATTTCCCCGCAGGAAAGAAAAGCTTTCTTTTTGTTGTTGGCCTGTTGATGTCCTGAAGGAAAAATCTAAGTCAGGAGACGTGAGGGATAGACATCATGGACAGCTGGAAAAGACTTGTATGTATGTCTTTTTATTCAGAAGTTGGGCGCATTTTAGATTTTTTTCTTTAACCGTTGGCTCAAGGGCCGCAGGCCAGGTGGGTGCACTTCCCAGCGTCTCTGACCCGGTGTGGAGAAGAGAACGGAGCTGAGATGCAGTCTATGGGAAGAGGATATTTCAGCTCTGCTTTGTTACATGGCTAGTTAGGCTGGGTCACTGAGCTCCTTCAGAGACCGTCAAGAGAGGCATCAGTGGTACTTTAACACATCGATTTCTCATCTTTTGGAATCCTGTAACATGAGGCGACCCTCCTGGGTCCCATCTGGGTGGAGTGCCCCGAGAAGCGTCTTCCTTTGGTAGGCAGCGGGTATTAGCAGAGTCCAATCCTTCTTTGAATGAGCGGCTCATCCCTGAGAATTGAATTAGCGTCAGAATCCTGAACACAGGCAGGTGGTGTCACCTTACGCTCTCCTAACTTGATACTGAGAAATGCTCTTCTCTTTGCGCGCTCGTTTGTTTGGGACAGCAGAGGGAAAGGTGTCCTGAGCAGCTCCCGGATGCTCAATGAGACCCCGATTCAGGGGTCTTGTCCCTGGAAGACGTAAAGAGGGGGTGCTTGCCCATCTTCTCCTGGCTCATGTTTCGGAAGTCTGAGGAATTAAAACAAGAAAAGAAAAAAGGAATGTTTTGTGGTCACTATGGCAATAGAGGTCCCATTCTTTCTTGGTCCTAAATTAGAGGAATTTTTAGTAAAATGTGTAAAATAAAAATGCACATTTAGCAGGAAGGAAAACTATGGCATATCTAGTGGGAGGAAGGAATCCTTTAGAAAGTTGACTTCTATTAACACAAGTACACATTCAATAACCAAGAGATTCTCTCTCTATAGATAGATAGATAGATAGAGATGATGTATATAAGTCTAGTCTATGTAGAGACATCGTATTAGTCAGGATTCTCCAGAGAAAGTGGACCGATAGGATATATAGAGATGTATAGAAAGAGGTTTATTATGAGGCATTGGCTGACGCGATTATGGAGGCCAAGAAGTCCCACGATCTGCCATCTGCAAGCAGGAGGCCCAGGAAAGTTGGTGGTGCAGCTCCAGTCCAGACCTGAAGAACTAGGGCAGTCAATGGCGTAAGCCCTAGTCTGGGTCCAAAGGCCCGAGACCCAGGAGCGCTGATGTCTGAGGGCAGGAGAAAATGGATGCTCCAGCTCAGGCAGAGAGAAAATCCCCCCTTCTTCCATCTTTGGTTTCTATTCAGACCCTCACTGGATTGGATGAGGCCCACTCGCGTGGGGAGGTCAATCTTCTCTACTCAGTCTATGGATTCAAATGCCAGTGTCTTCCAGAGAAGGCGTCTCAGACACACCCAGAGATAACGTTTTACCAGCTGTCTGGGCATCACTTAGCCCAGTCAAGTTGACACACAAAATTAACCATCATAGGTATAGATATAATTATTTACTTATTTGTATCCTCCCTCCCCCATACACACACACACACAGAGACACATACACACACTCAGACACGTACACACACAGACACATACACACACACATACGCACAGGTGTTGATAACCACGGAGGACCCATTGTGTTGGGAACTGTCCAGCCAGCTGACGTAACACCTGCAATCACCACTGATTGAACACATTTGAAGAGCCAAGCACTGTGTTAGTTCCTTTGCATGGATTCTTTCTAATTTCCACAACAATCCTGCAAAAGGGTTTTACAGACAAGGATGAAACTGAACTGCAGAGATGTGAAGTCACTGGCCCCAGGTTCGTAGCTCTACTGTGGCAGAGAAAGTCAGCCTAGAGATGACCGTCTGCCATGGGTCTCAAGTCGGCTCCACTGCACAGCTCCAAGGGCCCCCTCATTGTGGTCCTTCGGCAACTATTCCATGTGCACGTGGGGTGTTATTGGTGTTGCCTGTGCATTGGCTCGACCCTTCTTTCCATCTGGCTCCTCCTCACTGTGAAGCTGACCTCGAGCTCTGGGGGTCTTGGGGTGCACGGCTGTGACCTGGGCCCGCAGCCTCACCGGCTTCCTGCATGGGAACGTTCAGTGACCAGCATTTGGGATCAAGATATGGCTGGTGAGCTCCAGGGTCTGACACCGGTTGGCAGTTTAGCCCGTTGGCAGGGAGTCGTCCATCGGGGAGACCCGGTCAGTCCCCTGTGGTGTCCCAGAGAGATTGCTCCCGGGTCCAGCCTGTTAGCAGGGAGAGGCAGGGAGAGAGCCGTAGGGAGGCCAGTTGGGAGGGAGCGACGTGAAGCCAGGGAGGGGTCACAGGCCTAACCAGGGAGACAGCCGTGGGAATGGAGGGAAATGGTTTAAAAAATGGAAGCTGCCATGAAAACGAAATCTACACAACTTAACTGCCTGGGTAAGGAGACAAAGAGAGATGGAGGGGTAGATATGGCAATACAGTTTCCAGATTGGGCAACTGGAAGGACAGAAGTGCCATTGACAGATTGCAAGGCCAGGGGAGGGTGATTTCCCGGGAGGGCAAATGGTCTGGGGCACACTGGTTAAGATGTCCACTGGCAGAGCAGCATCTTGGAGGGGGAAGCCAGAGACTGTGGGGTGAATTCAGCCCCCAGTGTGCAATATTTCTTCCCCTAGACACCCCAGGAAGGGTTGGGCATGTGCAGTATGGGGAGGAGGACCGGGGTGCAGAAGATGGGCCACTCCAGGACACTCACTATGGGATCCCGTTGGATTTATCGCAGACAGTCTGAGAGTCCTGAGGACAACTTGGAGGGCCAGAGCCTCCCCGGGGTGGTTTAGAGAAGACCTGGGGGAGGGGTGATGTGCAAGTGGAGGTGCAGGTGGAGGTGGAGGTGGAAGTGCAGGTGGAGGTTCAGGTGCAGGTGGAGGTGGAGGTGGAGGTGCAGGTGGAGGTGGAGGTGGAGGTGCAGGTGGAGGTTCAGGTGCAGGTGGAGGTGGAGGTGGAGGTGCGGGTGCAAGTGGAGGTGCGGGTGCAGGTGCAGGTGGAGGTGCAGGTGGAGGTGGAGGTTCAAGTGCAGGTGGAGGTGGAGGTGCAGGTGGAGGTGGAGGTGCAGGTGGAGGTGGAGGTGGAGGTGCAGGTGGAGGTGGAGGTGGAGGTGGAGGTGGAAGTGCAGGTGGAGGTGGAGGTGCAGGTGGAGGTGGAGGTGGAGGTGGAGGCACAGGTGGAGGTGGAGGTTCAGGTGCAGGTGGAGGTGCAGGTGGAGGTTCAGGTGCAGGTGGAGGTGCAGGTGCAGGTGGAGGTGCAGGTGGAGGTGCAGGTGGAGGTGGAGGTGCAGGTGCAGGTGGAGGTGCAGGTGCAGGTGGAGGTTCAGGTGCAGGTGGAGGTGGACATGAAGCCCAGGCTCTAGCCGTGTTGGACTGAGGGAGGCGTGAGGCCCCTCTGGCGCCTGCCTCCTAAGCCCTGAGGAGTTGTGAGCATAGTATTGGTCAGTACTACAGTACCATAGTATTGTGACCGAGCACCTTGGTTCTAATAAAGAGGGAATGTTTTTAGTTGTGATTTCTCACACATAAGGGCTCAAAGCTAGAATTTCAGCATGTCTGGGCTGCCCTCCTCAGAACTAAAATCACAGTTTCTTCCACAAACGGCCTTGGTGACACCACAATTTTTCCCCTGGGTGTGAGTGAGGACTTGTTACAGACCTTTGGAATACAATATCACGTTCCTCAGCTCTTCTGCATCAATTAGATAGAAAAGTCCCCGTTCTTTTGAAAATAAAATGTATTAGATTGTTTCTATTGCAAAAGTAATGCAAGATTTTAAAGTGATACATACTCGCTTGGAAAATGCCATCAGTATTAAGAGGAGAGAAAATAGATTATGGTATCTCACCGCCAGAGCCTAACTCTGGACACATCGGCACGTTTCTTTCGGTCCCTTCCCATGTGCACTGCATGCACCATTGTGCCACACTCTTACTCTGTGCCTGACTCACTCGGCGTGGTAGAATTGGTGTTTTCCCAGCATGCCCAGCATGCTGCCTGGGCCATAGCTGTACCTTGCTGAACTAATGTGTGTTGAATGAACTCATATTAGATGAGATTACAGACTTTGCCTTCAACACACCGCCTTAAGTGATGGTGTCACCTCCTAAAGCTCTCCGTCCTCCCCACATCATCACTGCCTCTCGACACCTCTGCTCGGGTCATGTGGCCCTGCTGTCCACGTGCTCCCTGTGGTCTCTGAGCCCTCCTTGGGGGCCACAGCAGGGACTGATCAATTTTTGGGGTGGTGGGTGGTGCTCTCTGTCCAGCCAGCACAGTGCCTGGTCCCTGGAGGAGCAGGGACAGAGCTGCAGAATGTGTCTTAAGAAACTGCAACTAAGGCCACTCGAGGACAAAGAGGACCTCGGGCAGCCTCTGGTCTGTTTTCTTCCTGCACAGTCTGCCCCCTGGCTCCAGCTCAGGTGCACACCATCGCACGGGTGTGGCCCTGCAGAAGGACCTGAGGGAGAGCATCAATGTCATGAGGCCATGGCCAACTCCGTCCTCTCAACTGGGCTGTATGCAGGCTCAGGCCAAGGCCATGGACTCTTGGGGAGGTAGGCGCTTCCAGGCAGGGCTGGAACGGTGGCCAGTCGGCTGAGGCTGCTAGAACCAGGGAACGTCCTCACTCTGTGTCCAGGCAATGGTAGGTGAGGCCTGGGTCTTCTCAGGGTGGGTGATCAGATCCTCTGAAGCCAGGTCCCCAGGAAGAGCTATGTGTTGGGGGTGTCCCCAGCCCACCTCTTCCCCATCACAGACCGCTCACCTGCACAAGGTCCTACAACCCTTCTGGTGTCAGGGGTGCAGGCCGCCACCACCAGCAATTGGAGATGGCCCCAGAAGGGAGTCAGTTTCCTGCCTGCCCCAGACGAAGGAAGCATGTTTAATGCTTGTGTGTTGTCAGCCTCCACTACTCTCAAAGGGCCTCTTATCACAGAAAGCAAGAGTCTGTGCAGGAGTGTCTTAACAGTGATCATATTTCATAGTTATGGCCACTATCTATTGAGGGCTGTTTATGTGGTGCCTTCAAGCGTTAACTAGCTGTTTTAGATTCCTGGGGCTGCTGTAACAAACCGCCACATACTGGGTGGCTTAAAACAACAGCAATTTATCCTCTCACAGTTCTGGAGGCCAGAAATCGAAATCAAGGTGTCGCAGGGCCATGTTCCCTCCGGAAGCTCCAGGAGGATCCTTCCTGCCTTTTCCAGCCTCTGCGGGTCCAGCATCTCCTTGGCTTGTGGCTGCCTCATTCCAATCTCTCCTCCAGCTTCTCCTGGTCTTCTCTTCTCTGTGTTTTCACTTCTTCTCTCGCTTAAAGCACACTATCCAGGATGATCTCATCTTGAGATCCTTAGTCACATCTGCAAAGACCCTTTTCCAGATAAGGCCACAGTCACAGGATCCGGGGGTCAGGACGTGGACATATCTTCTTGGGGACACTGCTCAACCCCCTTTACTAGTTCCATCTTCACAACCACCAAGCAAGGTTGGGATCATTGCCGCGTTGAGATGAGGCAAAGGCGACTCCATGGGGGCAAGAAACTTGCTCAAGGGTAATAACTGGTGAGTGGCCAGACCAGGGATTGAAGCCAGGTGTGAGCGCCCACAATCTTGGTGCTGTGTCACCTGCTGTTTCTTTGGATTCTATTCAGCAGCGAGATTTAGGAAGTTTCTTGAATTCGGAAAACTAGATAGAAGTCTGGTATTCACTCCAGAGCAGCAGTCCTCGGCCTGGGGGTGCACTGGACTGGAATTAGATTTCTGGCAGCCTGAGAGCCTGCTGTCGGCGCTCAGGCTGCGCAGGCGGCAAGAACTTCAGTAGCTCCCTGGGGATTCTCTCCTGCAGCCAGTTGAGAACCACTACTCTAGAAATTACTAAGGAGTAGGGAATGGCTGATTCCCCAGCTCTGTCTGCAAGTCTCTACGGTTCTCTAGAACCATTAAACCGTTCCAGATTCAGTACAAAGAAGAAAACATATGGGCTCTGACTATTTCTTAACCCTAAGTAAGCAGAGAGGAGCTGTGGAGACCCACTGAATTTGGAATAGATACATGGGCTTTGGCTTTTGCATTCTTCCTGAGTTATCTCCTGGCTGTCGAAGTCGCTCCATCTGCCTCAATCTGTAAGGCGGACAAGGTGGCATTTTCCTTGACAAGCTCCTGTCCCTCTCTCAGGTGACATCCTGGTGGCCGCTCTGCTCATTGTGGTTGTTATCCTCGATGGTTTTTGTCTTTTGAAATTTTCTACAATTCCTGAATTACTTTATTTTTGAAAATTATTTTATTTTGTTTTGGTATCAACATTTTGAGTGAAGTGTAGAAACTTATTTTCTTTAAGTCTCTCTGTTGTACCCTGTTTACAAAAACATTGTTTTGAGTATTTCCTCCGCATTGAGAACCACAATGTTGCAGTGTTTACTTCAACCATCAAACATAGCTTACACAGCTCAAGAGGAGAAGGAAAGTAGATCGTATTTACCCTTATTTTCACTCTTTCAATTGTTTTTCGTTCTTCCTTCCTGATGCTCCAAGATTCCTTCTTTTATCCCTTCTTGTCTGTTGAGAGAGCTCCCTTTGTCCATTCTTTTAGGGTAGATCTGATTGTAACAAGTTCTTTTCATTTTCCTTCATCTGAGAATGTCTTGATTTTCCCTTAACTCCTGAGGAAATTTTCGCTGGATATAGAATTCTAGGTTGATGGTTCTTTTCTTTCAGCACTTGAAAAATGTTGTGACACTTCCTTCTAGTCTCTCTGGGTTTTAATGAGAAATTTGCTGTCATTTGCCTTGTTTTTTCCCCTATAAATGATCCATTGTTTCACTCTGGCTGCTTTTGAGACTTTTTCTTTGCCTTTAGTTTTCTGAAGTTTGAATACCCTGTGGAATTCTTTGCATTTATCCTGTTTGTGATTTAATTAGCTTCTTGATTCTGAAGGTTTATGGCTTTATTTTATTTTTTCCCCAAATTTGGGAAATTTCCAGCCATTATTCTTCAAATACTTTTCAGCCTTGTCCTCCTCCTCCTCTACTGGGGCTCCAATGACACACATGTTAGGTTTTTGTTATAGTCCCAAAGATCCCTGAGGCTTTGTTCATTCTCTTTCAGTCTGCTGTTCCCATTTGGTAATTTCTATTGTTCTATCTTCAAGTTCACCAACGCTTTCCTCTTTCCTCTCCATTCTGCTCTTGAGCCCATCCAGTGAGTTTTTTATTTGGGTCTTGTATTTCAGTTCTAAAATTTCCATTTGCTTCTTCTTTATATCTTCTATTTCTCTGCTGATACTTTCTACTTTTACGTTTGTTTCAAGCATGTTCATAACTACCTCTTGAAGCATTTTTGTGATGATTGCTTTAAATCTTCATCAGATAGTTCCAAAATCTTATCATGTTCATGTTGGCCTCTATTGCTTGTCTTTTCTCACTCAGATTGAGGTTTTCCTGATTCTCGGTCTGATGAATGATTTTCCATGGTGTCCTGGACACCTTAGGAATTTTGCTATGAGACTCTCATTCTTGTTTTATCCTCTGTTTAGCCGGCCTCCTCTGACATCATGCCTTCAGGGGAAGGAGGGTGTGGCTTCACTGTTGATTGGCGTGAAAGTCCAGGTTCCCCGCTAGGTCTCCGTTGACACTGGGGGTCAGGGAGGGTGTCTCGTGAGTCAGGCAGGGGTGGGAGTTCATGTTCCCAAAGGCCTCCGCTGACACCACCCTATCAGGGGGTGGGAGGGCTTCATTACTGCAGGGTGGGGGTGGAGGCCCGGGCTCACCACTTGGCCTTTGCTCCTGGATGGCGGAGGGCCACGGTTTCTCTGTGGTGCTTGGCTGGAGGAGGTAGTTGTTGTAAAGGTTTTCTGTCTTGTGAGGTGGCTCCTTTCCTGATCCTTTGGCTAGAGAGAACTGACTTTTCTTGGGGCCTTTCTGTCCATGCTCGTTGGTGTTTCTGGGTTTCTCAGTCAGGATGTATAAGGCAAAGAGAACACACCATGTTGTTCCTCAGGTCCTGATGTCCACAGCTTGTCTTCTTCTCTCCCCCTTCCCAGCCTTTCCATATTTGATATATAATGCACACTGCTTGTAGTTTACTGAGTGGGAGGGATAGAGAGAAATGTACCTACTTCATCTTGTCCAGAACCAGGAGTCCTTTAACTTGGTTTTATGTCTGACATGCAAGAAATCACTTGCCTCCTGCAGGTGCGTACAGATCACTCAGGCCACCTCTGGAGGCTTCGTGGAGTTCTGTGCCATATGGCTCTTGCAGAGGAGACACCATATCATCCTTCAGGAGGCCAGGCTGAAGTGTCCGAGAGGATAGAAGCTCGACTTTTCATTGCTGGGTTGAAAGATCACACAGAGGAGACAATGACTGTGAAGGCAGAAGCTCTCTGAACCTGCTGGAAGTGCCCTCCTGCTTCCTGGGGGCGGTGGAGGAGGGTCTGCAATGTGCACAGCAGGAGCTCCCTGTGCGCTGGCTGCTCTCATCACAGGGTTGTGTGGCAGCACTGACTCAGGGTGGAGAGCAGCGTGTAGAGCAGGTGTAAACCATCTCAAATGCTTTAGTCTCTGGACAGCTTTACACTCAACAATCACTGAGGACGCCAGACAGCATTTGTTTATATGAGTTATATCTACGTAAACTTACAGTAATAGGTATTACAACTGAGAAATTTAAAATTTATTTGTTTAAAATAATAAAAAATCCATTATATGTAAACATAAATAACATATTTTTATGAAAAGTGATATTTTCCAAATAAAAAAAAATTAACGAGAAGAGTTGTCTTGGTTTACATTTTTGCAAATCTCTTTAATGTGTGGCTTCAAGAGAAGCCCGTTGAATTCTCATCTCTTCCTTCAGAACGTTGTTTTGGGTGAAGTATATGAAGATAATCCAGCCTCAGTCAGATGCCTGGTTGGAAGAAGGAGGAGTACTTTCGTAGCCTTTTCAGGTGGACGTGGATATTCTTTGATGCTACACCAAATTGTGACAAGTGGTAGTTTCCTCAAAGGTTAGTTATGACGTGGAGTCCGAAGCTGTGTTGATGAACTGTTCACACTCTGTCACATTGTAACCTGTTGCTCTATCTGGACTGTGGATCTTTTGCCCGTGCTCTGAGTGATGCAGATCTTCCAAATATGGACACATTTCATTGAGATCATCACTGACCTCATCAGAAAAGCCTTTAGGCACTAAGAATCTCAGGGTGGTAGATTCATTTTCTTGATTTTTTTTTTTTTGTGAGGAAGATCAGCCCTAACATCCATGCCCATTTTTCTCTATATTATGTGGGACGCTGCCACAGCATGGCTTGATAAGCAGGGCAAATGTCCGCACCCGGGATTCGAACCTGTGAACCCTGGGCTGCCAAAGTGGAGCACGCAGCTTGACCACTACACCACTGGGCTGGCCCCCATCTTCCTGAATGTTTGTTTGAAAGCTCAAATTTTATCACTGATAAGAAATACTGTCAGCTACTTTCCTTAAAGTGATAGGCTCATATTGTTTTTTGAGAAAATGTCTGCCAAATAGCCATGTCTGAGTAGCCAGTTTATCTGCCAGTCATTTTTTCAAGAAAAAATGATGTTCCATGAAAAAGTGGCTACTTTAGCTTGCAACTCAAACAACTGCACCAGCTCTTTTCCTGGTGACAACCATCCTACCTTCCTACATAGCAGCCATGCTTCATGCACACTTCCAATTTCATCACTAGGAATATTAAAGAAAAACCTTGGTGCAGGACCAGCTACATAGTTAGTGGAGCCCAGTGCAAAAGGAAAATGCAGGGCCTCTTGTTTAAAAATTATTAAGAATTTCAAGATGGTGACAGCAGAGCATTCAACCAGGTGCAGGCCCTTCAGAGCACGGAGTCCTGTGAGTCTGCATGGGTCTCACGCCTGGGAAGCCAGCCCTGCCTGTACTCACGAGTCAAGATTGAATGAAATTAACAATTTTTACTGCCTCGTCAAGCACATTCTTAAGTGAAACTGGCATTTTTCTTCCCTACTCTGAGAGTGTGGGGTGACTAGCACAATAAAAACACAATGCACTGTTGGGTGCCAATGCCTTGGTTCACGCTGAGGGGCCAGCAGTTTACCCACCAACGCTTTGGACCATCAGTGCAAATGTCCACACAGTGAAAAATGCAAGTAGCGTCTTAGTGTTGTTGTCATGAAAATAGTCTGACTTCGTTCACCCCCTGAAAGGCTGTTGGGGACCTCAGGGGTCTGATGACCTCACTTTGTGGGCTGCTGGTGTAGAGTTCTGCCATGGACAGGACCAGGGACACTGGAAGGAGAGTTGATGTGAGATTGTCAGGAGAGGACAGGGAGGAAGTCTCAGGCCTGTTAGGTACAGGGGTGAAAAGTTGGGGGACAGGAGAACAGCCAGAAACCTTGTCTGAGCAAGGATAAAGTCTCGGGAAGGAAACACAGGCCCCCAGCTGCCTGAGGGGGATGAAGAAGCAAGGCAGAGGCGGGAAGGGTCAGGAAAGGCATCTACCCTGTGTCCGCTCTGCAAATATCTATGGCGTCTCCTCGGGTGCCTGACGCTGGGGTACTGCAGTAACGCAGCAAGGTCTGCCCCTGAGGCTCACAGTCTCCATTCGCCCTGGACAAATGTGTGGGTGGGCTTTGTCCAGTTCCCAGGCATGTGCGAGAGGCCTTCGCCTTTCGTGACCTTCCCCTGTGCCAGCTTGGGGCGCAGCATCCCTAGGGGTCCGAGTCCAGGGGGCCCCCTAAGTGGTGTGTAAACTGACATAAGTTGAGGAGCAGGGCAGGACGCCCTCAGTTCCGTTTTTGGTTTTCCCAGAGGCTGTCCCATGGGGTCTTTGCATATTGAATTCCAGAAACCAGCCGCCCCCTGCAGGATACACGTGGAAACTGGACCTGAGCGACCGTGCCGTGGCTTTGGCAAGACTCTGATGGTGCCAGGCTCCTCCCTGTCATGTCAGAAATAACCCAGAGCGTGTCGAGGCTGGGTGCCCACCTGCCCGCTGAGGAACCGCAGCCGGGGGCTGACCCCTGGGCTACAGGGAGGAGGAGGGAGAGGCTACGAGAAGGGCTAGCGGGGAACCGGAACAAACAAGGTAAAGCATTTCATTTTATTTGTTTTATTCTTACGTTTCTCTTTGAAGGCATATTTTTAAATTCTTGTTATTTTATTTTACTTTATTTTTTCACAAAGGACCAGAGGGAGATGTGGACAGTGATTATCTCGTTATTACCCCAGGCTGGAATGGAATTTCCTCGCGTCCCTCCGTCTCCTTTACAGTCTGCCGGCGGTTAAGTCTGAGACCACGGGCACCTCCATTCCAGCTACATTTAAATGTTTGTGTTGTACTGTTTTTATATCCAAAGCAGTTTTTCTAAAACTGCCATTTCATCCGTAAATAGCAGGGAGGAAAGTGTGGGGTGTGTGAACCTGCCGAATGGGGCAAGGGAGTGCTTCCAGAAAATGACGTTGGGATCATGAGGCAGGGACTTCAGAAGCCCAGCGCTGGGTGTGCTGAAACCCAGAGCTCCGGGAGCCGCCTTCTGGGAGCCTGAACTAGCTCAGAACCTTCCCCCAGCAGCAGATCACCACCGGCCTCGTCTGTGCCACTTCAACCCAGCAATGATGACAAAGATTCGACCTCTAAGACGACGGAGAAAACTCCACCTCCCTGCCAAAGAAAAGGCTGCACAACAAGCTTTCACTTCTGCTGGAGCAGGGAGCAGATTCACTAAAAAGAAAAGAAGATAAAAAAAATCCCCATCCAACGCCTTTGACCAAGCGGCTCTTATGACAAAAGGCGCCTCCTGTTCCCTCCCCCGAGGGTTGGGACCTAATCGTGGCTGGGAGGCCGGCTGCCGGGTGTGGGCTGCCAACTTTGCAATGAGCACAGTCGCTTAATTATTGGTAAATTTTCCTGCTCGGGGCGCGTTCTCTGGCAGCCTCACACCAGCACCTGTGCGCTCAAACCTGGGCCCGACCGTCCCCGCAGATGTCGCCGCGCTTTGTTGATTTCCTATTAGAGGCACTTAATAGGCCGGGGCCGGGACAGCTTTGCTCCGCGCCCGGCGATGGACAGCAAACATTGTTCCCGTGGTGGGCAAAGGGTCAGACTGTTTCTCTTGCCTCTAAAGCCCAGCCACATAATTGCTGGTGATTAGCAATTTTAATTACCAGGTGCGAGGGGTCGGGACCCCCTCCTGTAATTGGGTAGGTTGTTAACAATCATGTAGATGTGACCAGGGACTGTATTTTACCAATATGCTCCCGGTCCTTTAAAGTTAATTAAATTAGAGCAACTAAAATCACCAGAGGAGGCTGGAATCTGACGAGCTAGATAGAACAAGTTTTCGGTAAAACTCGTGCGATGAACGAATCTTGCACACGGCTCTGTAAGGCGGTGCCAGATCCCTTTGTGAACACTCATGTGGCCTCTGTGGCCGGAGGGGCGGTGACGTGGATGTTCTTTCCTGCCCCATCGTGCTGCTAGAACTAGCTCACTGGGTTTCACTGCCGACTTTTGGGGGTGCAGAGGAGCACAATGAACAGAACAGTACTGTCTTCCTGGTTCAGCCGTGGAAGGGTTGAAAGTAATCCCACAGCCTCCAGAGGGCCCTTCCGCTGTTAGTTCTCCCAAGTTCATCTCCCAAGTTCATCTCGTTAACGCCTAACTAATACAAGTGTTTATTTGAAGTTGATAAATGTCCCCAATTCCTTTCACAGAGGCCTAGATGCTTGTTAATAAATTTCAGAGTCTCTGAATAAGAATAATAAGAGCCTACAGAAGTTTTCCTGGGTCACTGTGGCCCCAAAATGCCACCTGTGTGCACACCTCTCTTGCCAAGTGACACCGGGATGGAAAGGCTGGAGAGAGGACTTGCATCTTAGCACTGTTTTCTCACCGTGGATGTGCCAACAGGGCGTGGCTTAGCTACAATGCTCAGGAGATGGAAATCACACAGCTGAGAACAAGCCCCTTACATCAGGCTCAGAAGAAGGAAAATGGAGAGAAGAGGAAACACTCTGGCAGTGAATTGGGAACGGGCTCCTCAGGACAGCAGAGCCTCTGACCCCTTTACCAAGGTCTCGGGAGGGAGGAGGGAGCATGCCCTCCTCTCCTGTCCAGCTCTGTGGTGGTCCCCGAGCCCCCATCAGCAGCGACGTCCTCTGGGCCTCCACAACAACTCACCCCGACTGGAAGAGAAGGCAGGTGGGATGCGAGCCTGCGGCTGCATCCTGTTCCCAGCCTCCTTGGCCCTGTTCTTAGTAGCTTTAATTAGAAGTATTTTCCTTACAACACACTCATTATGCGCCTTGGCCGCAGCGCAGAATGCTTGCTGCAAGGTCTACGGGAGTAACTCATTAATGACGGGGGACTGCAAGTGCCCTGCTCCCACTCCCGCAGAAGGCTTTGTGGCTTCAGAAAGAAAAGGCCGGCGCCCCAGCATGTGTGGGAGGGGCCCCTCGGGGGTGGGGGCAGCTCTTGGAAAACCGCGTGGCCTGGGGACAATGACCGTGGAAGCTTCTGGCTGTGGGATGCCACTCAGTAGAGTTCAAGTGAACAGTGCTGGGGTGGGGGCTGGTCCCGGGTGGTCCAGGGGAGCAGCCCCAATGCTTTGCACATGCATATAACAAAGAAATGCCAGAAGGTTTCCAAAATGGGAGAATATTTTCAAAGTTGACACTTAGCAAATCAACCATTTTGTCATTCACAAAGTATAATGATGGTGTGTGTGGCTTCCTGGGCTAAAATGGAATGGAGATGTTAGTGTTACGTAGGTCTGTCATGTACGGTATGACAGTGCTGGGTGTGCACATTATGTGTGCTGTGTATGTGCATATGTCACGTCTGCATACCGTATATGCTACGTACGTGTTATTTTACATGTGCATGTTATGTATCTCACATATATGATGTGTAATATGCTTTTACTTTATATACATTATCCATGCACGTTGCATGTGTGTGCTCTCTGTGTGCATTATCATGTACATGGTATGTTATCGTGTGTGTTATTTTACACGTAAACATTATGTATATTACACACGTATATTATGTATGTTGTGTATGCAATGTTCATATATTATAATGTTCTCTGTGCATGTTATATACGTGCATGCTGTGCACCTTATGTATGTACATGATACAATACAAGTGCATGTTATTCCACATGTGTATATCATGCATATTACACATGTGCGTTATGTACGTTATGTTTGTACATTACATACACCACCTGTGCATGTTATGTGTGCATCATGTATGTACACGATGTTATGCATACATGTTATTTTATATGTGTGCTATATATCACACGTGTACATCATGTATGTCATGTGTATGTTAATATTAATGTTAACATGAGGCCTCCTATGGTATTCATGAGGTTGAGGAGGGGACAGGAGGGTAAAGATGTCAGTGAGGTGCCTGCTCAGCTGAGTATAGGAATATGAAATGCTCATTCTGCTGATGTCTCCCTAACTCCTCTCATTTGTGACTTAAATAGCACTGCTTTTAGGCGTAGTCAACACTGTGCACCCTTCTCCCCACTGAGGTTCACCTGCAGTGGTTTTCCTGGTGCCCCTTCCCCTGGTGGCACCTGGACCACGATGTCCCTTGGATGGCTGTGGAAGCCTCTGGCCCTGGCCATCACCCCAGACTGTCTTGTGGGCCTGACCACCATGCTGGGTCCAAGACGAGGCCCGTGCACTCTTTCACCCCCTGGTCAGAGAAGAGCGTGATCTACTTCCCAGCATTTCGGCCTTCGAGGCTGTGCTGCCAGAGATTGAGGCGTCAGCCGAGCGTCTCAACCACGGGGAGCAAGGGGCAGCTCTGTGAGTTGATCACCCTTGTTGACGAAAGTACAAGAGGCCATGAAAACATTTCTCCCTTTCCTTATGCGTGAATCCAGTGATCCTTAAAACCACCCTGCAGAAAAATAAAACACATGAACTGGAAACCATGGAGCTCCTGTCCGGGCTGCTACTGGCCGGAGTTAGCAGGAAGGTGCTGGGCATGCTTGCACGGAGGTGTGTTTGTAGGGGGGTTCTGAGAAAGGTGGGTGGGTGGGCGAAGCACACGTGTGTGGGAAGCACACAGGTGCTTTGAGGGGGGCCAAGACGTAGACGCATAGCGTCGTGGCCATCACCGTTTCCCAGGAAAGTCCCGGTGTCTCTGGGCGGAGTGAGGGTCTGGGGCAGGCCCCCGATGGCCCTTAGTGAACAGGGCCAAGGAGGCGGAGGAGCCCAGCCAGGTAACCGCCAGGTGCCCAGGGACAGAGGCCAGGGCTGAGAGAACGTGGCCGTGGGTGGAACTGCAGAGACCGAGTTCCCCACGCTGTGGTGGTGCGGGCCGTGCCCAGGTCAAAGGAGGCCCCGGGAAGATCCCGAAGGACGCCATTGTCATCAGCTGACTTCATTTTTTAACTTTCATTCTGAAATAATTTCAAACTCACGAAATAGTTGCAAAAATAGTATAAAGCCTCCCTGCCTACCCTTCAGCCAGCTTCCCCAAATGTTAACCTCTTACATAGCTCCAGCACAATACCAAAGTCAGGCAGTTAACGCCCAGACATTCTTACTGGCTGTTCCACGGATCTTATTCAGATGTTACCAATTTCCTCACAAGTGTCCTTCTTCAGGTCCGAGATCTGATCCTGGATCCCACCTCACATTTGGTCGTGTCTCCGTAGCCTTTCCTTTTTTTTTTTTTTTTTTGTGAGGAAGGTCAGCCCTGAGCTAAAATCCATGCTAATCCTCCCCTTTTTGCTGAGGAAGAGTGGCCCTGAGCTAACATCTGTTGCCAATCCTCCTCCTTTTTTTTTTTCCTTTTTCTCCCCAAAGCCCCAGTAGATAGTTGTGTGTCATAGTTGCACATCCCTCTAGTTGCTGTATGTGGGACGCGGCCTCAGCATGGCAGGAGAAGTGGTGGGTTGGTGTGCGCCCGGCGTTCCGAACCCAGGGCGCCAGTAGCAGAGCGCGCGCACTTAACCGCTAAGCCGTTGGGCGGGCCCCTCCATGGACTTCTCTGATCTGGGACAACTCCTCCACGTCGATTTATCTTTAATGACCTTTGTGGTTTTGCAAAGTGCTGGCCTGCAATTTTCTAGACTGTCTCTCAGTTTGGGTTCATCAGAGGTTTCCTCATGAATAAATTGAGATCACGCCTTTTTGGCCACAGAAGTGGAGCTGGGTCTGTCTCGGGGCATCCTGGGGGGTGCACGGTGTTGTGTCTCTTTCCTGGTGAAGGTGGCTGGTGAGGGTCCTGCCTGCCAGGCTCCTCATTGTGAACTGCTGGTTTGTCCCTTTGTCATTAGTATTTTACGGGAGGATACTTTGGGGGACAACACATTATTTTCTCTCATTATATTTTCACTACCGACTTTAGCACCATTGACGCTGCCACCTGCACCAATCTTTACTGTGCTGCTTGTCAGATGTGATTTTTCTTTCTATCATCCCCTCTACATCTATTAGTTAGAATTCTACTGGAAGAAAGAGCTTTCCTTTCTTTTCCTTTACATCTTGAATTATTCAATTATTTATGTAAGTCTAAGCTCTTGTTTTACATTTGTTTTATCCCATGGGATATTACCTATTGTAATTATCATTAGTTTAAATGGTCCCAGATTTGGCCATTGGGTGCTCCCTCAGGTTGAAGGCCCTTCCTTTAAAGTCACGTGTTATAGCAATTTGTTCTGATTCAGATTTTCTAACTTCAAGCAATGTGATCGTGTGCTCGTGGTTCACGCTCCCCCGTGAGGGGTGGTGGTGGTCTGCAGTGAGAGGCCTGAGTTGAATCCATCAGTTCTATCTGAACGTGGCCCCGGCCTCCCCCACTCCCTGCAGGAGCCAGTGCAAGGCTTAAGTGTCACCCCAGACAGCTGTCACTGCAAACTGAGCCCATGAGCTAGGGCCCCTCTCTCTTATCCCTGACCCCCAAGTCCAAGTCTATCCCCAGCCCTGGTGGCCTGCCTCGGCCCAGTTTCCAGGCTGACACAGCCTGAAAGTGGCACTGACACAGTCCCCCTGAGGAGGCTCCTGGAAAACAACCTAAGATCTTGTAGCTCCTAAGGGAGCTTGCATTTCAAAGAGAAGTTTTAGAAGAGGAAAAGCTCCAAAAGTCAATGGATGCCATGCAGGGGGCTAGGACAGGTGGGAGGGAGCGGGGCTTTCTAGAGGCGGGTCTCTCTTCCATCCTGAAGTGACATCGTGGAACCAGAGCGTCCCTTACCTGAGCTGGTGTGTGGGTTCCCTCACCCTCGCCCAGGGCGCCTCGGGAGCAGGCTTCTCCCACCAGGGGCCCCGCTGCAGACTGAATCTGCCCTGAATCCCAGCGCTGTGCGGTCGAGATGAGGAATTTGGAAAAAACAGCCTATTAAATTGACAGAAAGCCTCTGTGTGTTGTATAAACACAGGCCGAGCATCTGCTGTTGTCTCTGTGTGTTCTCACAGATTGCAATATGGCGGGGAATTGTCTCCGAGGGTTCAGGGAAGAGACACTTTCATGTCTTTTTTCAAAAAGTGATCTAAGTGTCTGTTCACATAAGGAGGACAGGTTCATTTTGTGCAGCACAGTTAAGGTCCTCTGAGGGATTAAACTGAAGCCTCATAAAGAATGTTGTCCTAGAGAAGTTTGAATCCAGCTGGGAAAATGAAACACACACGTCTGGACACAGACATTGAGGGAAACGGCCAATAAGTGGTTATATGCCAATACCAGGCACCATCTAGAAGACACTAGGAGATTGTATCTGACTGAGAGCCCACATGATGAGGGTGGAAGATGGCAGTGAGCAGGCGCCAGAGAGGCAGCTCCGCAGGGACGGGAGGCCCGGCAGGCAGATATGACAGGAGAGGAGATGCCTGAGGCTGTGCGCACTCACAAGTGAAAACAGGACCAGGTGTGGAGGGGAGGGGAGCGCAGGTGTGGTCCTTGGAGCATAGGCACGCATGGCTGGAGCTTGGAGGAATGCAGAGTCCCAGGCTGCACCCCAGACCTCCTTTCCTCCGTGATTTTTGGGCATGTTAATGTGGGTTTCCAGCAGGCGAGGAACCATCCCGTGGACGCAGGCGAGGAAGCCGGGGAGGGGCTAGGTCAGGGAGGAGAGAACACTAAGGTTGGACTTGGGATCGGTCCCCTGGTTTCGGATACGGAGCAGAGGGAGAGCCTGGCGCTGTGGCTGTGGCCCCCACGTGACACGGGACCTTTGGGACGTCAGGACAGTTCCTCAATGAGGGAGGGAGGGGCTGGGGGCCACAAGGCTCCTGAACCTGTTTGATCCCCTAACCTGCTGCTTGAGACCTTGACTGCACTGGCTCCACACTTGCTGGTGCGGTCTTGAGAGCTGGCGACAGGGTGGCCTCATGTGGACGTTTCCAGAAGAAATGGTGGACTCTCAAGTGGGAGCTTGAAGTGAAAGCACTAACCCGGTAATACCCAGCTAGAGGAGTCTTTCTGTCTCTCCTCTGGTCTGTACCTCCTCCGCCCTCCTGGGGCCCTCCACAGAACCCCCTTCTGCAGCAGAGTGTCCCCGGCTTGCTTCGGGTGTAGGACAGCCCACGTCCTCTAGCGTTTGGGAAACCCGGAGCTGAGTTTGTTTGAAGAAAGAAATGGGTGCTATACCAAGCACCTGGGGGGTTGGGTTGCTGCCACCCTCGAGGGAGCTGACTGAGCAAAGCCACAGTGAGTCCCCCGGGAATGCACGTCTGATCGGGAAGGGCAGATGCCCAGCTCAGACCAGTGGAGGACAGGCTGGCATGTCATCAAAGTCCAACTGAGCGCTGCCTGTGGGGCCCTCTTCTCCTCTGGAATCCGTTTCCATGTGGCCGGATGGAGATTTGCCTCACACCCCCTCTGTATAAATGGGAACCACAGTCTCCAGGGCCAGTAAGACCCTCATGGTCCTCACCCACCCTGGACTCACCCAGAGTGGCCTTGGAGTTCGTGGGATGAAGGAAGGGAAGGACAAAATGGCTGTGGTGGGGGCAGGCCCCTCAGCCTCACAGAGCTTTCGTGGGCTGTGCAGAGCTGGGGGAACCACTGGGTGTGGGGGACGACAGCTCACCTCGCCCTGAACACCCCAGGTAAGGAGTAGGGTCGGTTTTCACAATGGCTGTCACTATCCCACTCTGTGTGGGGGAGGATCCAGGCTCAGAGAGGCCAAGCACCCCACCCAGAGTCACCAGCAACAAAGAGGGAGAGACTGGGTCCCAGATGGGTCTGTCCTCAGTTGCTCTCCACATCTCTCCCAAGCCTGCATGGACGTTGGAGCAGGACCCTGGACTATCAGGGTGCTGGGGGGGCCGGGGTGAGGGGTGCCCATCACCCACTGGTATTGGGTGCTGTGACTTGGTTGGGGGCCAGGACCCTTCGAAGTTACCTGAGAACCAGATGACTGCATTTCAGGGTTTTAAATCCCCTAAGAATGATGGAAACAGACATCCTGACCCATTTCTGAGCCTCAACATCTCCCCATCCCCACCCTGAGGAGGAGGTGGGGTCAGATTGAGGCTCAGAGGGTGTGGGGTCAGAGGTTGGCTCATGGGTGGGTGAGAACTGGGAGGAGGGTGGAAGAGAGGTTGAGTATTAGTCTTATTAATACCTAGTAATGCTCAAGTGATGGTAGTAACGATAGTGATGTAACCATCATAGACCAAATCATACTGGCCCTGTTACATCCTATTGTATCAATAAGGAAACGTCAAAGTTGGTTTGCAGGGGCAACGAGCAAAAACTGCAAGTCATGTAGCTGGAGCCTGCTCAGAAGAGAGAAACTTTGTCCTCAGATGACCTCGAGCCGCCTAGGAACCCCAAGTTCCCCAGCTACAGAACTCAACGTAGGGAGAGTGGAATGGGGAGCCTGATGAGCAGTGAGGGGTCCCTGGATTTGTAGCACATGGGATGTATAGACTGTTACACTGCTGCCCTCTAGTCAGATTCTGCCAAGTTAGTATTACGCATGACCACTCCCAGCTCCTTAGAAGTCTGTCCCCACTTCAGCTGGGGAGACAGATCTGAGTCTTCCTCCTGTCTCCTTGCTGGTCAGCCATGCAATAAAGCTCTTTCTTCCCCAAACGCTGGTGCTGTAGTTTTGGGTTCTATGCACGTTGGGCTTGGTAACAGTAGTAGTAAGAGCTGTGGTCAGTGAGTCTTACAGTGTGACAGGTGAGGGTGAAACACCGACTTTTGGGACCTCATCAGTGCTCACTCTCCATGGCTGCGGGCATGAGGGGCGTTGGGCAAGCACTCAGAAATGGAGCATTAGGAATGTCTGATTTCTGACGGAAAACACAAGCACTCTTGTATTCTGACCTGGCCGGTCATGCTGGCGCATCAGAACTTCCCTTGGGCAATTGCTCTGTCCTTACAAGGCCTAGTGGACCCGCTGCCTGGGAGATCAAGTGAGGGAGTGCCATGCCCACCACTGGGTTCTCTCCTAGGCATGACCGAGGCACTGGCGTGCCACCTCACGGGAGGTCTTAGGGGGGTTGGAGACCTCTCCCTGTGGCTCAGGGTAACCTGGCGTCTGCCTGGCTGGTAGGCATAGACACTCTGCCCGTGACCCTCGTGTCACTGGTGGCTGGTGAACGGCCAGTGGATTGAGGCCCTGCCTGGGTCTGAGCTGGGCCAAGTTGCTTTCCACCAGCCCATGTGTAGCTGCCCCTCATATACTGAGACTGCTATTTCTAGGGAATATTGAGATGACCCCACATTTGAAAAGTGTCTTGATATCCTAAAACATGGATGTAAATACTTGCAACCTCCTCTCGTGACAAGGACATAGGGCTTACGGCCTTCTCTCAGTGATGTCACTGGGGCCGTGACCTGTGACCGCGTGGCCCCACGTGAGTCCAGCTCATCGGAAGTGGGATGTGTGGTGAAGGGAATGAGCGCCTGTGCGTGTGTGAACTCAGTGCTGTTTTTGCATACTTGAAGACTTGCGTGGTAGGCAGCCAATAACATGCTCTATATTTTGGGGTCTGCTATTGACTCATTGTAGGAAACTTTGCGAGTAGTTTAAGCTCTGGAGATAGCGTTCTCTGGAAGCCAAAATAGACATAAAATTTACATTCAAATTATATGTATATTCAGTACATTCAGAAGTGTGCTTAAATACTGTAAAGTATTGCTTTCCTTGTGTATGATTGGGGCCTATTCTATTTTGTTATAAAATTGTTTCTGGAAAAGAGATCATCAAAATGCTGAGGCCATAGCACAGAGAGACATGAGGAACAGGGAAGGAAGAAGAAGGAAGAAGGAAGAGAGGGGATGTAAGGTGATGGCTGTGCAGCAACCATAAGGAGAGAGAGAGAGCGACAGAGAGAAATGGAGTCTAGACGCAGGTCACTCGGAGGTGTTTGAACGGCGCCTCTGCCCAGTTCCCGTTCCTGTTCCAGAGAGAGAGTTGGTCACCAATAGTCAATTTGCCTCTGCCCCTGAAGGGATCCTAGTCTTTCTGCGGGGGAGCCATGGGCACCGAGAGGTGATGCCGGACGTGTCCCCGCGAGGCAGTTTATCCTCGAGCCGAGACGTGGGGTTAGGTGCCGCCTTTGGACTTAACACTGCTTTTCACCACTTTTTTGCGTTGAAGTTCGACCCCTACTCTGTTGTTGGAGCACAAATCTGGGCTACTTTATTGATATGAGTTACCTGCTGTGCCTCTGAGCACCTACGGCTCCCTCGCTATGCTCTGAAAATGCAGGTATTGTGCTCCTGAATTATAATCTTGCTGTGATAATCGCCTGTATTGATTCAACAAAATGAGTTGTCTATTTTGTTTTCACTTCAACATCTCTAAGAAGGAGAGACTGACAATCAGGAACAAAAATATTTTGGACTTCACATCTCGTGGCATGAAGATTTTTAAAAAAGTGTAATAATTGCAAAATAAAATTTTATCGGAAAATGCAGTCTGTCTGAACCTGGAGGGTGAACTTCTCACAAAAAGCACTTATTCCAGAGTGGTGTTAAACGTTAGAATCACCTAAACACTTAAAAGGCAGAAAATAGACAGCATTACGTTAAAGGTACCACAATCCAAATATAAATATGTAGAAACTGCTGCTTGGAGTCGTGATTGTTTTTATGCTTTATAAAAATATATAAAAGGCTGTATTTCCAAACTGCTTTATCCTAGAGATTGTCTTCGGGCTCTGAGGGGTTCCTCTGATTTTCCCTGCACTGTTACAGAATGATACTGCCTAGGGGATTGTGGAAGATTCTAGATTCACGATCTCACAGGAGTGTGATGTTTTCTTATGTGTTCAAGTTCATGTAAATAGGTTGGTTTTGGTTCGATTTCAGTGCTTAATTACAATTATTGAATGTAACCGAACATCTTGATCAAACGACCCCATTGACCGGGTTTATTTCCATTTTTGAAGAAAAACAAGTATTTTTGTGAACAAGTAGGAAGATAGTTTTCTTCAAAAAGAATGTGGCTAAATTTTCCTAACCATTCCCATCTCTCTCTACGATGAGGCCCTATCGCTGGTTTGAAACATGATTTAGAATTGCAGATTTTCGTTACTCCCCCACTGCCCGGGCTGGGAAGAGGTGATGTGGCTGACATGGGAGTGTCTGTGTCTCTGAGTCCCTCTGGTCCAGCCTGTGGTGTAACAGACGCCAAGACACAGAGGAAATGTCCTCTGCAGGTGCCTTAGTTTCATACCGCTGCAGTCGAAAATCACCACAGACTGGTGACTCATAACAACGTACATTTACTGTCTCCGTTTCCGGAGGCTGGAAGTCCAGAATCAAAGTGTGGGCAGGGCTGGCTCCCTCTGAGGCCTGTGGAGGGGACACTTCCCCCCTTCCAGCTTCTGGTGCTCTGGCGATCCTGGTGTTCCATCGCCCTGATTGATCTCTGCTCTGTGGTCACACGGCGTCTTCCCTCTGTGGTGTACGTCTGTGTCCAAATATCCCTCCTCTTATCAGGGCACAAGTCCTTGGATTAGGGCCCATATAATACATACAATATATGCAATGTAATATATACACACACAGCAGACGCGTACACCTGCACAGCTATTTCTGAACCATTTAAGAGTAAGTGAGGCACTCCTTTGCTGAGAACTGCTAGGCTGGTGGGCTTTAATCTTGGGAATGCTGGTCACCATCTTTGCCCCCGCATGAGGAAAGCCTGCCTGAGAATGAAGCCACACAGAGGAAAGCAGAGAGGGGACAGCTGCTGGGTCATCACTGTCGAAAACCCCAATCCAGCTGTGCCTGTAGCTGGGCTTCACAGTTACAAGAGCCAGCGCATTCCACTTCTTTCTTAAGCCAGTTTGAATTGGGTTATGATCAAAGTCCTACAGCCCAGGAATTGGGACTCCGGGGTGCTGTCATCAGGGGCAGAGTTAGGGGTGCGAATCCAGGGATGGTGCTGCATCCATGAATGACTTCCACAGAAATCCATTCCTATAAATTACCCCCGACAACGGGCCTCTCTGGGGCACACGTCATACCCTTGTATGATTCCCCACATCCAGCCTCTCACAGAAAAGACATTCAGTAAATCAGAGTCACGTTTGTCCACTGGACCAGCAACTGCGTGAAGTCCATCCCTGCCTACAACCTAGCATAGAAACACTCACCAAGACAAATTCGAGGGTTTTTTCTCCACTAAGACTTTCTACCAAAATGGGATTTGTTTTCTAGACAGACATAACTTGGCTAACCCACAGTCCAGGCATCCTGGCTGGCTCACCTGACACAAAGATCACGTCAGGAGGACCCTCCCCTTCCACACTCTGCTTCGTTCTCATAACTCCAGCCTGGGTGCTGCCCACTGGGGTGACTGACCTCTCAGAGGGCAGGCCCACCCCAGGCATGTCAACAGTATCTACAATGGGTGGTCAGTTGGCTATAACAGCCATCTCCTACAGAGGCCACGCCATAGTGGATGGCAAGGGTAATTTGTCTAACGGAAGAGGTGACTCACAATGCTTCTGGACGCATCCAACTTTCTTGGATAACTTCTAAATAATTGCATTTTTCCTTGTGTGAGGTGGCACCCCCACTGTGGTTCATCCAAAATATGGACTATTTAGGAAGGGTAGAAAGGAAAAGAGAAAAAAATAAAATGTCTCCAGCTCGAAAATGGAAAATACTATGTTTATCTTTTAAGGAAAGTTCAGAATTGAAGATCTGTGAACTATGCGGGCTTTTGTGATGGTAACTCTCCTGTTCTCCAGCATGAGTAATTGCATCATGGCTCACTCCACAGTTAAAGGATGGGTGTACACTCACACGTGCATGTGTTGAGATGTGGTGGGTGTGATGGAAATGAGGAAGAAATGCCAGAAACCACCAGAGAAAAGGGCTTCCACTGGCTCCAAATCCTTAGATGGAGATTGACCTAAAACTCAACCTCTTCTTTTCTGTGCCCACAAGCCTACAAGCTGACAGTCAGGCACGAATGCTGCAGCGAGTCTTGTTGAAGAAGATCTTTCTCGGCCGTTGCTGGCTCTGCCGTGGGCTGACCCATCGCTCTCTCTGGGTGTGCCATCGTCTCTGGCGACAAGAAGGCCAAGCACCTGTCATGGACACCGGGAGAGGGAGCTTTCCGCAGCAGCCTACCGAGAGCAGGAGTCTATCCTTCCACAGCTGAATAAAATGTGGCTCCTCAGGCTCATCCGTCTTTGCTTTGATTGTAATTCCTGCCTTTTCTTTGTAATAAAATCCACAGCACAAGTAGTTCTCAGGCACAGAAAATATCTAACTCAAAGTTTTCAATGAATTAACATCTAAAACATAAACCAGTGGGTTTTTTTTTTTTTTTTGAGGAGAGGGTGTTATTTGGGACAAGAACACATTTGTTGGTCCAGTAAGTGGAGAAGGTAAGCAGTGTGAACACTTTGGTTCGAGCACCGTCCGTGTGTGTGTGTATGTGTGTGTGAGAGTGTGTGAGTGTGTGTGTAGAGTATGAGTGTGTGTGTGTACGCTGCCTAAGCCTTTAGTGAGTGAAAAATGGAGGTGATTCAGGACAGCAGACGGACAGGCACCACCCCCCATCTCCAATGTGACCTTGGATCTTCATTTCGATTTTGATGCACATCTGTGAAAAGAAAAACACCATTCTGGGTCAACAAAAATGGCAACAACGCCAAAATGTATGTGTAGGAGCTTCCCAAAGACCAGCCTGGATTTGTTAAAGGAATAATAAAATTCCTTTAGATATTTCTTGTTTCTTGAATTTTAATGAAAAGATTGATTTCTAGTCATTATTTATCTATTGTCAAATTTTGACAAACAGCTGTAGTGATAATTGCTGAATTTCTACTCTATGTTTAGAGGAAACTGTCAGTTCACAAACATGGAATTGTGCTATTATCTATGTCTAAGGCATTTTTCTGTAAATATACAGATTTAGTGCTGGTTTTCAATAAATATACAAAGATGCTAATTATCACTAGAACTATTTGTTAACACTCAAAAATACATAAAAAATAAATAAAAGAAATGCCATTTTTCCATTAGAAATTCAAAAATATTTGTCTGGAAGCTGCCTCTTACATAATATTTGGAAATTGCACTATCATTACGCTGCGTTAACTTCACCTTTTGTTTTCCAGTCCTTTGAACGATGTCCTCTCCCAGCCCTCCTTGGATGTCTCTCCTCACTTTCTTGGGAGAACTCATCTCTACCCCTGGGGCTTTCTCTGAGGCTGCACAAGTCTCGGTGAGTTACGGGAGAATACCCTGAGAACCACGTGCCTCTTGACTTGAAGCTCTCCCAACATGGCTACCTTTGCAGTATCCTCCTCAACAGCCTTCCCTGTGAAGATCAACTCAGAGGAGACGCTGAACTCCTGCAGTAGATGTGCACTGGCCCTGAGAGGGTTTGCTCCGGAGACGATCCCTGGTCAGGATGGAAAGCTAGTCAGTGCCTCTGGTTTCTGAGCCTGAGCTGAGAGAGGGCTAATTAAGTGAAAAGTAAAATTTTTCCTGGTTTACATCTTTTCCTTGTCTCCGCCATGTTACTAGAGCTAACCAATGTGGTCTGTGTGGGCGCTTTGCATGTTGGCCGCCTACCATGGAGTGGCCCATGTTTGCTTGAGTCCCATGAAGGCTCATCTGGGAAAGCAAGCGGTTTGTTCCTCTGGAGATCTTCATTGTGGGTTCCTCTGAGCTCAGGACTGAAGAGTTTAGGTGTTGGTTTGTTGACTGGTTGAGGATGTGACCTTGACCATGAACGAGAGGGTTTTTGCACTCTGTATTTAGATTCTAGTGAGAGGC